>NW_004524766.1:2881738-2902061 GCF_000260255.1 Octodon degus | reverse complement strand
CTGATTTTAAGTTTTATGTTAAATTGGTCATCTCTCATAGATCACACTACGATCATCACAAATGACACTTTTCATTTGTCACATCACTGTTAAGTTTTGGCACAAAATCACCACAAGTAGTAGCAACTTTAAAAATATTATCAGAGACCCTGTTCAACAATTACAGTATGCTAGACAGTAACAAACACAAAAGTAAAATTATGCCCCCACACCTTGATATGTTCACCCTATGTCATCAACTGTCCGAGAGCAGGTATGTATAATGCAGGAACTTCCTCCACACCAGCATCTGACCGATGTTCAGCCAATCTAGATAATCAGGTGAGCTCTCCTAGTGAACGGAGGGCACTGCGGCACTTCCGTGATGAGCAGTTCTAATTATTCCTGGAATGGTGTTCCTTGTCTCTGCACTCGGTCCTCTGGCTTCCACCAAATGCTCCAAACATAGCAAAAAATAAATATCTATTTCTCCAACATGGCAGTCTTTCAAATATTCCAAGACTGCACCACATATCCAGGTACTTTTGGTTCCAAACCAAACAGCTGCAAAATGTTCAAATGATTTCTTATAACACACTCTTCAAGCTCTTCGCCTTCTTGGTTTCTCTTTAATACTCTCGTCCCTCTTGGAGTAAAAGAAATGCTGGCGGCCTTAGTCAGGAAGGGTGTCTTTGCTGGTGCCTCTGTCCACAGCCCAGAGAATCCAGCCCAACTTTTCATCTGCTAAGCACCAGCTGATCTCCTCTCTAAAGGGAAAAAATTACTTTCTCCCACCTATGAATTCTAAGTTCTTAGAATATAGAATTCAACTGTTACAAAGATTGCATTTTTAAATTTTTTAAATTTCAAAATTAATGAAATTACTAAGAGTGATCAAAGCAAGAAACAGAACCTAAGTATGGTTTCTCAGTTCTAGAAGAATCAGTGTGACTTCTTAGGGAGACGCCTCTTCTATCTGGTCTAATAAAACATGATATTGTAAAGTATGCAGGCATCTTCTAAGGGTATATCCTACTAAGGTTGCCCAGAGTGGCATGTGCATTTGTTTGTAAGTGACCTTTCTTTCAATTAAACTTCTCTAACTTTATGATAAATGAAAGGAAAAATCTAACAGTAATGCTAGTATTTACATGAGCAAATGATTGAACAGAAGAATTAATAGTAGGAGAAAGAGGAGGGAAGTCATATCTATTAGCAAATTAGTCTTATAACTCCATCCCTAGAGTGTAAAAGATTTATTTAAACAGGACTTACATCAGGCAACTTAATTAGTGGCACTGAGGAGCATGACGTATTGGGAAAGAGGTACCCCAATAATTTCACACACCACCACCCACATATTCACACAAGCTCCAGGATTGCCTTCATGCATTTTTACCAAAAGAATTTTAAATTTTTAATAGAGCGGTAGAACCCACACAGACACCTCAAAATCCCACCCATGGACCAACACAGAAACGAACAGGCCAGTGAAGAAACAGTGGTCTCTCTGCAACATTTTGGTAGGCAATCCATAAAAGACATGGAAATGTCATTCATAAAATTATGAAAGCCCATGCAAATTATTTCCACAGCTATTTAAAAATTTTCTTCCTCAAAAATGATTTTTAGAATGAGACATGTAGTTCAGTGGTAGAATGTGTGGCCAGCACATGAAAGGTCTTAGGGTTTAATCCCTGACACACACGCACAATGCACACATCCACACACACATGCATGCCTGTGCACATGCACATGAACACACACACACACACACACACACACACACACAATTTCCAAAACAAAACTTTTTTTTTCCGTATTTTAGGGAAAGGTCTACAGGGTGTTCAGGGTCTCAATGCTATGTTGGACTCATAGCGATTCTCCTGTTTACAGCCTCCCAAGAGCTGGGATTACTGGTGCATACCAGCACGCCCAGTCATTGCCCTCTCAGGGTGCCCCAGGCACAGGGCTGGCACAGCAGGCCTGGGACAAAATTTCTGTTTTCAGTACCAAAGATTGAACTCTGGACCCTGCAGTTGCCTGGCAAGTGCTTATTCTACTGAAAAACATTTTTTTTTCAAGGAACCAAAACAAACTTAAGATAAACAGACCTCTAGATAAAAGCATCATTGATACACAAATAAAAGGAATTAAGAATTATCATACAAGTAGACTAAAGATGAACTGATCTAAAATGCTTACCCTGCCATTATGGAGGCAAAAGTGAATGTGTTTCAGTAAAGCGAATCTGTCCACCACTAGCATTTTTACAATTTCAGGTCATAGTACAACAAAAGCTCATAGTTTTTGAGAAGTATTTATCCTATAAAATTTCTCATGAGCACAGATTCCTTCCATAGATCTTTCCACTTAACTTTAAGAAAGGCATATGAGAGCTGGGGAGACAGCTCAGCAATCTAAACACCTGCCTGGCAAGCAGTACGATCCGGGTTCGATCCCCAGTACCCTGGGTTCAATCCCAGCACTGGGGAGGCTGAGACATGAGGTTCACTATGAGTCTGTGCTGTGTGGTATGACCCTGTATTTAAAAAAAGGCATTTGACCCCTTTGTCTTGCAGTGTACTGCCAGCTACGTGCTAGACTGGCAATGTTATGTGTTCCTCTTCTCGCTTGTTAAGCACTGGGGACATTTAAAACTTTGGTTCCCAGCCAGGCACAGTGAGAAGGAACAAGCACAGAGATAAGGCTGGGACAAGAGGATTCCTTGAGGCCAGGAGCGTGAGGCCAGTCTGGAAAACATAGCATCTCAAGAAAAAAAAAATATTCCTATTTTTGTTTTGAGTCACTTTGAGCAAAGTTGCTAAGTGGTTGATTTTGTAATGAGGAAGTGTTTCTTCTTGACTTCACTATTCCCTGCCATCCTACCAGAGGGGACTGGGAAGATCCAAGAAGAAAAAGGTGTGCAGGTGCAGAAGTCCAAGCCCCCTGGCTCTGAAACCATGGGGTCCTTGAGCCCTGGAAAGCTGCCACTTGCAAACTTGGAGCAACTTCCTGTTTGTGAATGTGAAGGTCACAGGCTACCTCTTGTGTCCTTGACAAAACGCAGAAAAGAGTTCGCTTGTTATAAAAGCATGAAGCTGTGATGTTTGAGAAACTGTGGCTCCAGAGTGCTAAAATGTTCGCTGAAATACTGCAAAAGACTGAGTTCAGCCTCCGCAGACTATTTCTTTTAAGGAAAACTGCAGCCAGAAGGAGCTGGTGCACTTCCATAATCCCAGCACTCTCAGAGGCTGGCGCAGGATTCCAAGTTCAAATCCAGCCATGGCAACTTAGTGACTTCATAAGACCCTGTCTCAAAATTAAAAATGAATATATATAAAGGACTGGGGGTGTAGCTCAGTGGAAAGGCCCTGATTTCAATCCTTAGTATGAAAAGTGGTTTTTGCAGCTCAACATTTTTATTGTCCCCCACCCTTGCTTTCTTGGTGAATATGTGATGAGTTTAATTATTGCTTACAAAACACCAGGAGCTAAGATGCAGAATTCCCAAAAACCACCTCTGCTAGTCTACTGATTTCATAGATATGAGAGTACACCAGAGGCCCACTCTCTGGGGATGGAGACCGCACACCTGTATTTGTAGAAAGTTCCATATAAGCTCCTGAAGCCCAGCTAGGCGTGAAAAGCCACTTACTATGGCGAACTTCAGGCAACTCCATCATACTATAATTCAGGACTAAATACCCCAGACTGTGATAACAGTCTTATGTTGGGCTATCATGTTCTACTGCGAGGTTTAGAGCAAACACACCAGGAACATTCTAAGATTGGAAACTTCCCAGAATAAAAGAAGTGGAAATGGGTAGATTCAAGACCTAACGAGGCTGAGGCGGTGCATGCGCGCCTGGCATGGTGACGTTTTCTCTGCTAACACTGCGCCTTCCCAGCACCGAGTACAGGGCCTTGAGTACCGAGCTGTATGGAAAGTTCTGCTGGCCATCGGCTAAGCCAGGCTGCACCTGCAGGATCAGGTCCAGAGCCGGACTGTTGTGCCCGTGAGAATTCGCAGTGCCAAGAGCCTCCGGGCACCGACAGCAACACCCACACTCAGCACCTGGACAGCGAACCTGCCGCTGCAAGTGGCTTTGCTGTCAGGAAAAGGTCCTGTTTCCTAAGTGGGACAGCAGGTCACTGCAGTGTCTGCCTGGGTCCGGCGCAAATGACATGTTGTGAAGGATGACTACAAAACTAACAAGACTGAACCACTTTGTGCCATGTAATGACCGCTGTGATCGAATGTGACATATGCTGACCAGTAGACTTCCTCACAGCTGTGTAGAAATTCTAATGTTTGGTACAGGTTTGCTCATGAGATTTTTAATGCTAGGTGAGACTGAAGGATCACTGGCTACTTGGTTAGATACTGCCAAATACTCTCTGTAGAAACTGTATAATGTTATACTATCTCCAGGAATGTAGACAACTTTCCCACAGTGCTGCCGACTTCTGTTACCAAATTTTTAGGTTTTACCAAATCTGACAGAGGAAAACGGTGTCTCGAGCTTCCTTTCCAGGTGCTGCACTAGCTGGGCACCCCACCAGGTCTAAGCAAAATGTGTGCTTCTTTTTCTGCAGTGAGTCTGTCTCTGCCCTTTCTTGTTTTCTTTCTGGGCCTCTGATATTTGTAGTGTCGATTTCTAAAATTTATGAGACCCAGTGGGATGTTATACCTAGCTAATTGGATAGATGGATGGATGGATGGATGGATGGATGGATGGATGGATGGATGGATAGGTGGATGGGTGGATGGATGGATGGATGGATGGATGGATGGATGGATGGATGGGTGGATGGGTGGGTGGATGGGTGGATAGGTGGATGGGTGGGTGGATGGATGAATGGGTGGATGGGTGGATGGATGTAGATGGGCAGACAGAGATAAACAGATAATGTGATATTTATCATGAGATTATACCTGCTGAGAAGTCCTACAACCTCTGTCCTACAGCAGACTAGGGGGACAGTGATATGTTTCATCTCAAGTCTGAAGGCTCATGAACAGGTATAAATCCTAGATTCCAAAGACTGGAGAAGCAGAAACACGGATATCCCAAGGCAGAAGATGGATGTCTCAGAGCAAGAAAAGAGGAAAGGGCAGGCCAGACAGCTCAGCAGACTGAAGCGCCTACTTAGGCAGAGCACAGTGGCTGTGTTCAATCCCTGGCATGACGTGCTGGTCCTATCCATGGGGTGCACAGAGACGGTGATTGAGACTGGGAGTAGTGGCACGGGCCTGTAATCCCAGCACTTGGGAGGCTAAAAACAGGAAGATCACTATGAGTCTGATCTACATAGTGAGACCCTGTAGATCCTGTACTAAAGATATTTAAAAAAAAAAGAAAGAAAGAAAACAAAACAAAAAAAGACAAGGACCTCAGCCTTCCTCTCTCTGCTCCGTTCATGCCCTCAGTGAGTTGGACATTGCTGGTCCGCACTGGTGAGGACCAGCCTATGCTCTAGGGCCCAGCCAGGCAAGGCTAACCTGTTCTGGAAACATCCTCCTAGGCAGAGCCAGGAATAGCATTTCACCAGCTGTCTGGCCACCCTTTAGCCTAATCAATTAAATTAAGCACCACTTTTTCTCCTTTATTAGCTTATAAATTTAATGTAATTTGAATACAAATGGCAACAAAGAATTTTAGGGTTTTTTCCTGAAAGACAAAAGTGCTGGGTTTCCTGGATGTATCCTGATGGCTTAGTTATTTAATAAAACAAGAAACAACTTGGATTTGCCCTAAATGTATACAACAATTTATAGATTTGCAATTTCTGAAGTTTTACCTAAGTACTATATTTTATTGTTTTATTACTATCATAGAATTTTACCTTTAACTATTTTAACTAGTTGGTTTAGGCTCTTTATTTGTGTATGTTAATTTTGTATTCTGTGATCTTTCTGAACTTTTGCTTGTAGTAGTTCTCGAGTAGATTCTCATGGAAGTCTTTAGTTTAAGACTACCTTTGTCTTTTCTAATCTAACAATTGTAAACTCCCTCCTCTTATGTTACTGTGCTAGCCAACATTCTTTTTTTTTTAATTTTTTTTTATTTATTTGAGAGAAAGAGAGAGAGAGAGGAGAGTGGTGTGTGTGTGTGGCCAGCTCAGCCCACCAGGGGGCGGGGCTGGCTGGCATGTGGTGCTGGGGGATTGAACCGCGGTCCCTGATGCCTTGCCAAGCTTGTTCTAAGTAGGTGCTTTAGACCACTGAGCCATCTCTCCAGCCCCCCAACATTCTTAACAAAAGTGTAAATACTAGTCTAGAAAATGAGTGTCATTGTCTTGTTCCACACACTTTTGGAGCAGTCCAACCTCCAGGCCCCTAGGTAAGGTCACCAAGCAAAGCCTCTTCAGGACCTGTGGCTTAGGTGCTGTTATGGAGACTGTGTCATGTAGCAGTGATAGATCAAACCACAGGCCTTCACGGATCAGCGCAAGGTCCAGCTCTCGTGCCCCAGAGGATACTTTGTGGGGCTAGATCCCAACCCTCTAAGCAAGTCTTGGTCTTTCTGGTGACTCATTGTCTCATTGTTGTACAAAAAATACTCATCACTCCAAAGACTCCAAAGCTTTTAGGAATGACCTGCCAGGAACCAGGATAAAGATTCCTGCTGTGCCCCGCTGGTGGGCATTTTCTTCCATGTCCCCTGTGGAAGACCACCTGAGAAGCTCTCCTTGAAAGAAGAGTGATTATCTTCATTTTGGCTGATCCTGGTGCTATTTCCTTGTATTGATATGTACAGAACTGGAAAGGATTTCTCTTTACCCTTTCAATTGGACTTAAGCAATGTATATTGGTCTAGCCGAGGTGCTGGTGGTAATTTCTGAATACAGCATGTGTGTTTCCCTGATAACCCACACCTGCTGCTCTCCAATATGAGCCAGGTCGAGACAAGATGAAGAGCCAGTGCTCCACGCTGTCAGCTAGGATGGAGCCTTGAGATAGAGGCTATGACTTTTTGGGGCTTGAAAGATTGCACATCAGAGCTGAAGCACCAGACCCCCAAAACATTAGATACTATCTCAACAGAATAATGCAAATTACTCTCTGCATATGACAGAGGTAAATACAGGCCACATACCTAGCCCAGCTCACAGTAATCACCTACTTCCCACAATTTTCTTCCTCAAGCCACTCCTCCTTCTTGGCTGAATAAAACCTGGGTATGGCCCTGGGTCACTCTCTGTGTTCCAGAAAGCCATCTTTGTGGCTGGACTTAAGGCCTCTTGGCTCCCCAGTTATTACAAATACGTTTTAGTGTCTTTACTTTCGCCGTGGGTTGCACTGGGAGTGGTAGATTGGAATTAGCTTGGTGGGATTCTAATAATGTATCTCTGGGATTATGAATTGACATCTTGGACTGAGACAAGAGCCTGGAGGGGCCTCCTACATCCCTCACAGTGGCTCTGTTCTCCTTCCTCTTCCCAGTGGCTCCCCCTCCTTCTCCAAGCAGAATTCTCTGTTGTCCATGTTCTCAGCTCTGCTCCCAGCCATTATCTTGCAGCTGGGAACCCTTCCTCTTAGGGAATAAATAGTTGCCCAGATTGTTCGTGTTTTGCTCCTGCTAAAACATCTTCCTCCCAGTTGATTCCTGCAGTACCTGCCATCCTGGCACACTAGTGGGCATTCTGCACTATCCCTGGGAACGTCCCTCCTACACTTATATGTTCAGTTTCTTCATATCCTAATTGAAGATTGTTCTGAAAGTTGTGGGGAGTTGCGTGTTTTGTTACTCTTTCTGTTAGAACTCAAAATTCTTTTTTTTTTTCTTCTTCTTCTTCTTTTTTTCTGGTACTGAGAGTGGAACTCAGGGCTTCACACTTGCCAGGCAGGTGCTGTGGCCCTCAGCTACATGTCCCAGAATTTCTTTCGTGCTAGTGTCAAGTTATTACCTCTATTGTTCTTACTTTATATTATCTGGAAGTCACTAGTGTAGCTTGATAAAACTACTAGCTTGACCTCTGGAACACTACAGAAAAGTAAGGGAGGCATTCGTGCCAATTTGGGGAAGCAAGTAGAAGGGGCGGAGGTGCCCAGGACCACCTGGGGGTGGGAGCCGGCCAATCTGCGCTGAAGGAGGTGGACTCAGAGGATCTGCAGGCAAAAGCAGACACCGGAGGTGCTGGGGCTGTGGTGTCTAAGAAGCTGTGAGCACAGCCCCGTGCCTATGGGAGCTCTACCAGGGAAAAATGATCACGACAGTGACAGCCTCCTCCACCTGGAGCTGCTCATAGCACCATGAGAGGGTTATGCTGTCGTCCCTGATTTACAGATGGGGAAAATGAGGCACGGAGGGATGAGTCATTGCTAAAGATCACCCAGCTGGTGAACACCAGGCTGGCACTGAAGCCCCAAACTCTGCCTCAGATCCCACACTCTGCCTTGGGATATTACATATATTCCACAACCTTTTTGAAAAAGAAGAGACATGCTCAGAAAAGCTGACTTGTGAAGCACCCAGAGGACGACTGCGCTTTCTTCCTTGTCGCGGGACATCTGATCACAACTCAGGAGGGTGGCAGCGGTGTCAGTGTGGCTGTGTGTGTGCCACAAGCCACCAGGTCAGGTGTAGTCCCCTACCCTGGAAGAAAGTTATGCAAGTGAGAATATAAATGGTTTACTAAAGATGCTGGTCATTTTAGGGCATCGATGTTTTACTTACGCTCTATTTTATAGAGAAAACATAAAACAAATTTTCAAACAAGATCATAGGAGGGTAACAACACTTAATATATTGCATATTGTTACCTGTAAATTAGTTACTCAAGAGTACAAAACATAGGCATTTAATGGGCCAAACAATATATGACTTTAATATAGAAAGGCACAAGCCTTTCTTTTCAATGAACTAAGAGAAATAAGTACTGTAGCTATCTTAATATATATATTATATATGTATATATTATATATTATATATATTATATATGTATACATTTGTTTAGCTTTTCCCTTCCTTCTTTTCTCCTTCCCGCATAACAGTTTCTCTTTCCTTTTGAATAGCTTCTTCTTGTTTTATGATATCTGTTCCACATTTTGGATCATATTTATACTCTTTCAGCTTCTCACACATGAAGACAATACGATGTTTGCACATGTGCATCGGGTTTATTTCACTTATAAGTATGGTCTTGAGTGGCATCCATTTCCTTATCAAATTCTCCAATTTATCCTTCTTTGTTGCTGAGTAGTATTCCACTGCATCAAAATAGTGCATCTTTTTCAGTCCATTCCTCACTTGACGAGCACTTGTGTTGTTTCCAAGATTTAGCTGTTACAAATTGTTCTGCTATAAACATGGATGCACATATATCACTCTGCTGTGATGTTTTTCATTCTTCTGAGCGATACCGAGAAGGGGAATAGCTGAGTCAAATGGGACCTCCAACCTAGTTTTCTAGTGAAATCTCCACACTGATTTCCACAGTGGTTGCACCAGTCTACACTCCCAGCAACAGTAAAGAAGTGTTCCATTTTCCCCACTGTCCCTCCAGCATTTATTATTGGTTGGCTTCTGGATGATGGCCATTCTTTCTGGGGTGAGCTGGAATCTCAGTGCTGTTTGAATTTGCATCTTGCAAATAACCAGTGATGTTGGCCATTTTTTTCATATATTTACCTGGTATTTGTATTTCTTCTTCTGAGTAGTATGCGTTCATCCCAAATGCCCACTTTGGGTCTTTAAATTTGGGAGGGCTGATATTTTTGAGTGACATCCACATTTTCAATAGCCAAAACCTGAGGGGAATCTAGATATCTATCAAAAGAAGAAAGAATAAACAAAACTAATTTTGCTACATTTTAAGTAGAATTAATAATAAAAAAATTAAATGTCTATTAATTAAAAGCTACAGATAGTCTATTTGCTGATATGAAAAGTTGTGCTTACATTCAGTTTAAGGCATAATGTGTTTCCTTGAAGATGGTCTTAAACTAAAAATATATAGCTATATAAACAACCATTAGTATGGAACGATTACTACTAACCAGTTTAAGTCAAATATAGATGATACATGAGAAATTCATGTTCTTGATCCCAAACTACTAATCTGTTTTTCTGTTCATCTGTTTTTACAGATATACTTGTATTATCAGGAAAGCTGATTTCCCAGAGTTATCTGAAATATTTTATTCAAAGATAACTAAAAATGTTTAATCTAGTTCATATAACAAGTGTCAGCATTTTTGAGAAAATTCACAGTATCAAAATTTAAAATTTCTAGAGCCAGATAGCTCAGTGGATTAAAGCACCTTCTTAGGCAGATGCAAAAGGAAAGGTGCCAAGAGAGGGAGGAAGGGGCAAGGGGAGAAGGGAATCAAAAAATAATAGAGATGTGGCCAGCACGGTGGCTCACAGTTGTAATCCCAGCACTCGGGAGGCTGGGGCAGGAGGATCGTTGTGAGTTGAGACCAACCTGGGCTACAAAGTGAGCTCAAGACCAGCCTGAACTGCATAGTGAGACTCTGTCTCAAAAAAGACAGACAGACAGACAGACAGACAGACAGACAGACAGACAGACAGAGAAAGAAAGGAAGAAAATGTATTATCACGGATACATGCACTCCCCATGAAGAATGGAATTACATACTGCAACATACACTAATAAAATGGAAAAAGAATAAAATCAGTAGTTAAAGTAACACAAGACTAGCCAACGGCCACACAGGGCTGCCTACAAAAGAGACACTCTTCCAAGCACTTTCTGTTTGGAAGCCTTGCACGCACGCATGAGTAGTGGAGACAGAGATATGTATGTGTTAAGTCACTTGTTCGGTGCCAAACACCTAGCAAATGCCAGAGGTAAGGTAGAGTTTTACACGTGGAACGTAGCTGGTGTCTCTTAATCACTGTCTGGTTTGACCTCCTGAGTTATCAAGATAGGAGCAACTTTGAAAATGGAGGGCTGGTATCTGTTTTAGAGAGACAGCCCTTATGCCCAGTAGGTGATCTGCCTCCACACAGGTGGCTACTTAAAAACTGGAACAAGACCCTAGGAAAGCAGGTCTCTAACTAGGAGTGCTCCCCTGGGGAGCCCTGACCACTACAGCACGGAAAGCAGTTCCTGACCAGATCACCTGCATCTCACAGACTACGAGACACAGGCCCCGGGAGGCGCAGTGATCATCCAGGGCCACCGGGCGACGTAAATGATGAGGAGCCACAAGGCCCTGGTTCCCGTCTCCAGATGCAGGCTGTGCGCATGATGCCTTGGCAGTCTACGCCTGTGAGAAAACCTCAGATGCGTACTGATAAAAGGAGGATGGAGCAACAACGCTGCCGGGTTTCCCAGGTTAGAGCGAGGTGCATACAAGTCAGACCCCAAGGAACGCCACACTAAGGCTGGGACTTAAGGGTGTGCCTTCTGATTTCTTGTCCAGCTGAGAGATTATACAAGGTGTGATTAAATTATGCATGTAATATTTTTAAGAAAGCATTACAGTGAAATACACATTGTCATTCATCCCCCTTACTTTGAACAAATTTGTCCCATCTTTCTTGCTACTTTCTGAAACAGTAAAAAGCCCTTGCAAATGTCTTCACAAGGACTGATCAAACATGCAGTCAGTGCCACTGCCAAGTGCCACCCGGGGAAAGACGGGACCCTAGGAACAGGGCCGTGAGTCCTCAGCAGCCTGGCTCACTGCATCCGACACCATGTGACTTCTGTTTATTCCCCAAAATCAAAATGGCTGTGAAGGGAGGTACTTCAGATGGACTCAGAGCCTCAGTCCCACCACAGTAGAGCAACAGAAGACATCAAAGAGAACTTCACAAGTGCTTCAGAAAGTGGTGAGAAAGAAATGCTAGGTTTAGAGAAGAGGAAATCTTTTTTATTTATTTATTTTAGGGGATTGTCTACAGGTTGTTCAGTGTCTCACTACTATATCGGACTCATATTGATCTGCCTGTTTACAGCCTCCCAAGAGCTGGGATGAGAGGCATGTGCCACCACGCCCAGTCTCAATTGCCAGCTCAGTGCGCCCTGGAGGTGAGGGCTCACCCCCTGGCCCCTGCGCCTGCTTGCAGGCACTTTAATCCACTGAGCTGTCTGGCCCGCCCTGAAGAGGGAATCTGCTGAGAAGGATTAATGACAATGTGTACTTTACTGTAACAACATTTTAAAATTTAAACATTCACCATAGTTTTACCTCATGATTCATTTGGTTTTCTGAAGTTACCTATCTATTCATCCAGTCCACAATGAATATTAAGAGAAAATGGTTCCCTTTGTTAGTCAAGCATACGTCTAAACCTTTGTGATGGCAAATAAGAGTTGGAGTAAAACTAAGAGAATTTCCATTTATAGTATATTCCAATAGACTAAGATCAGTTGACCTAAGCCCAACAAATGGTCTATCAGCATATCTAATGTGCCTCCAATTAATAGTCCATGTTTACAAAAACTTAAAAATAAATTCACTAACTTTGATTTTAAAGTCTGAGCAAAAACATTACTTACATTCCCAGGAAATTCACCATTTATTAGGAAGTCACTTATTTTGAGAGTCAAACTACATTTTCCCAATAGTGTATGGATTCTGCAGTCCATTTCAGGAAATTACATCCCCAACGCGGTTTCTTGGTATAATTTTCTTTCCAAAGGTCTAAGTCATTCCTTTATCTATTCACTAAAAACCACTCACCCAATATCTTCTCTAACCCATGCTGACCATCAGGTATACAAGAATGAATGAAACAAATTTTTAAATTTTTAAATCCTTGCTCTGGAGGAGACAACGTTAGCAGGTATGGAGCCAGTAATAATCAAAATAAGTACATTAAATATACACCATCTTAGATGGTGACAAATATCACAAAGAAAAGAAAAGAAGCTTACAACCTAGGTAGGGTGACAAGATATTCTACTTTGTTAGGGAAAGTCATGTCCCTGACAAGGTAGAACGCCTGTGCATCCTAACTTTAGATCAAGGGCCAGAGCTAGTACAATGAGGCTCCGCCCTGCGAAGCTGGGTGTACGTTTTCTGCTTGGAATGTGGAAGCAAGGAACACACCAGCTCACTTGAGCCACAGAAGAACCACTGTCACTAGACCTGCAGGCAGGAAGATGGCAGAGAAGAAAAAGGTGATGCAAGAGAAGTGTGACCCAAGAAGCTTCCCAGGAAACATCCGAAGGAGGGAACGTTGCCAGCACTTGTACCTTTTGCAAGGAAGAAGTCCTAGATCCTACCCATTCCTGGTTCTGATTTCTGGCACTTTTGGAAAAGCTGAAGAGCAAAAAGGTATAAGAATAGTAGCTCGGGAAGGGAAAGAAACAAAATGGGCCCTGCCCTGAAAATACACTCCCCCAGATCCTTCCCGCCCCAGGAAGCGCTAGGTGGAAACCTCCGAAGTCCCTGTGTGCTCATCCCCTTTCCATTTCTTCTCTGATCCTCCCCAGCCAGCTCCTTCTGTTTGTTGACAACTCCAGGTTTTAAAGTTAGTGCTACCACCAGGCATTCCTGCTAATGGAAGGCGTCCAAATTCTATTTGGCCACGAATACAATTACACCCACAGAGGAGTATTTTTGCTCCCAGCTTCAGCCTTCTTTCTGCCAGGTAGGTAATTTATACAGAGCTAGAAAAAGATTGTTTGGGGGCAAATGACATAAGCCACTTGCCACAGACACACACAGCCTCCATATTGGAGAGCAAGACAATGAGCAATTCTCTTAACTTTTCAACCCTCCTGCCAGTGTGCTTTTTAATGCAAATGGAGTTGATATTTCTTTACCACCTACTAGCACAAGAAGGGTGTCATAAGGACACTTTGAAACTGCTTTCAGCTCTCCAGATGAAAGATGCTCTGTGAGCATTATGCAATGCTGTCATTGAATCTTCATTCTCGCTCGCCCTATTTACATGTCTTTCTTTTTTATTTTCAACAAACATAATCACACACATACCCATTGTCTGCATACTTGGCAAATTTGCTAACTAGGCATTCATGTGTTCCTTCAGGTGTTTCATCCATATTTATTGACATGCATCAAATAGGCAGGAGTAGTGATGGAGCCTGTTTGCTTTTTTTATTTTCTGCTATTCTAGTTGCAGATGAATTAAATTGTCTCTCAGATGTTATCAGCAGCTGTCAAAGAGTAGACCATACTCAAAGATCTAGTTTGTATGCAGCAAGCACAAAATCTCATAACCCAGTCACTCCAGCAGAAAACTCAATAGTTATCTGCGGCTATTTTTTGTGGGCCAACTATGTGTCAATCATCAACTTCTTAAGATTGTATCTGGGGGCATTCCAGAAATGGATAAGCACCCTGTGACATATATAGTTCCAAGGACCCCCCAGCAATTCTCTTTCCTCTATTGTGTTTTCCTGAATGGATTCCCTCCAAATGCTGTGAGAGGCCCATTCATGCTGCCCCAGGCCGTGCGTGGGGGCTTCACATGTAATGTGAGGCCCAGACACATGCGTGAGAAGGGTGAGCTTAGGCTGGTTGGAGGGTAAGAACATAGAGACAAAAGCATAACAAAAACAGTGAGGGAGGTTGACCAAACAACAGCAGGACATGATACCTCTCTGCTTGATGAGAAAGCAAGACCAAAAATGCAAATCCTACACGGCAAATGTGTTTCTTAAACCATTTTAAGTTATTCGATGTCCACCATTCCACAGTCACTCCTTCTCAAGAGCACATGACCCTGGAAATGTATATTCTTTAGGAATTGATCAGTTCGTGGGTTAGCATCCCAGGGGCTTTGTTGTTATTTTCCCACTCTCCCTGTTTTTTTCTTTTGCTTTATTTGTGTTCTGCTTTGTTCTCTTCCCTTCTAATTAAATGAAGAAATCATAAAATGTCTACAAGAAATTGCACTCTGAGGAAATAAACAAGAAGTTTTTAGTTCCTGGATATGGTTGCCCTAGTTGAGATGGATTTAGTGTCTACATAGCTCGGTGTCCTCGTCTATATGTAGTCATAATACTAGCAGTCTTCCCTCCTGTGTTAGAGAATGTATCCAAAAGTACTCTGAAACACATGTCACTATGCAAATATTAGCTGGGAATTGTTCTTTTCCAATATTAACATTGAAAGTTTTACTTTCCCTCTGTCTCTCCCTAGGTTGTCCTGAACAAACTTGCAAAAACAAACCTCCCGCATTGCTTTATCCAGCTGCCCTCTGCCACTTCCAGAAGGGAATATGTTTATTTGTGCTCAGCCTCTGGCAAGCAAAGCTCTCTACCTCGAGTGGCCGAGTGGCCGCAGGGAAAGAAGAGTCCTGAATAAACAATAAAGGTCAACCATCCAATTGACACTCGTTTCTTTCAGCCTCCTTATCTGTGGAGCATGATAAGAAGCCACAACAATGTACACACAGGAAGTAGAGAAAGGAAATAAAGAGGAAGGAAAAGAAAAACCTGAGCAATCATGGCATATTTTCTACTGAGGGAAGATTCCTCAGTCTGTGTTTAAAGAAGGTATTTTTGTTAAGGATTTTTTTGTACATTTCCCAATACGCAACCTTTTGATGATGTAACCTGCAGCTCTATAAATTACATACCATGTGTCAGAATCAAATGTTCTTAAAATATTATCAAAGGTTGCTAAATGTATTTTGCACATTCCTTCATAATTCTATGTTATATAGTAATTGATACACAGCCCACAAAACATCTAAAAATACTTTTACAGCAAAATAAATGCCTGCAATTTCTTGCTACTCTATGGTAAATGTGGACCACAGAGACCAACACTGAAATCCAAAAGTACAATTCAGGAAGGAATGGAAAGGAGAGATAGAACAGCAGTCTCCGCAATGCCTTATTCACTTCACCTCCTCCTCATCACCAATCCACACACAGTTCAAAGAGACAGAAGCCGTCAGTCACGCTCTTCTCCTCCCCCTGACTTGGGAGCATTTGTCCCCTCTGGTCAAGAGATTGTTTTCTATTTGAGCTTAGCAAATATGAAGCAGGTGCAGACATGGTCACGATTACTGGCCTATCCCACATCCATTTGCCTCCACTCTTCCCAGCAGAAGGATGATTTTCCTTAGGTATCTAGGCCTCCTCTCCATGATTCAGAAAGGAAAACCTGATCACTCGTCCTCCCTCAGTGTGCTGGGCCGGGAGACCAACACCTGTAATCCCAGCACTCTGAGAGGCTGAGGCCAGAGGATCACAACTTTAAGCCCAGCCTGAGCAACTTAATGACTTAGCAAGACCCTATTTCAAAACCACAAATTTTTAAAACTTTTTTAAAAGGCCAGGGAATAGAGCTCAGTGCAAAGGCCCTGGGTTCAATCTCTAGTACTGCAGCAATAGCGGTGATCATGTACTGATACCATACAGTCCACTGAGCAAAATCCACATGATACAGCTCTGACTTTTTGCCCATGGTCGGGCATGTTCCCATTCAAGCCAGTCAGACTGAAAGAAGGAACTTGATGCCATACTCGCAGTAGAGCACCTCACTCTCCCCTGTTGGGTGTGAATGAGGAGCCCACATAATCTCAATTACATGTGGAATCTGAAAAGGTAAGACTTACAGAATTTGGGGGCCAGGGATACAGTTCAGCAGCATAAGTGCCTGCCAGGCAAGTGCAAGGTCCCAAGTTCGATCCCCAGTAAAACACACACACACACACACACACACACACACACACACACATAGCAAAAGAAAGAAAAACAACTTACAGAAGTAAAGCAGGATGATGCCTTCAGAAGCTTCAAGAGAAAAGAATAAATAAGAAAATGGAGGAGCTGATCAGAATGCAAACTTTCAGCTGGACAACAGAAATCTTTAGTGGTCTATGATATGGTATCATATGATATGGTATATTATATGATATGATATGATGTGATGACTGTAATTAATGCAGTCTGCATTTCCAAATTGTTTCTTAAGTTTATCTGCACAGTTTAATCAAGAAGTAATTTAAACAATAAATATAGCATAGGTTGAAACAACCACTGTACAAACTAAGAGTCAAAGGATTACTGGTGTTAAGGTTTGCGATGTACACCATCTCCGCATTCATCACAGAATTCAGGGACCTCGGAATCTTTGCTCTTCCCTTATGTGATCACTCAAGCTAATCGTTGCTTTTCTGTGTTTTGGTCCTCTTGCTAGTTTCCTCTACGGTTTGAGTTAGCAGGTTTAGTCACCATGTAGTTTCCGGGAGGTTCCAGCCCGAGTACAGAGTGCCTCCAAATTGTTTAAGGATTAGATTCTACATATTCTGTAACAAAAATTGATACATTCTCTTGATTGATAATTTCACAGCATAAAGATGTATCTATCAAGACATCACGTTGGACTCCATAAATGTATACAATGACTTGTCAACTAAAAATAAAAGGAAATTGTAAAGAAAAAGAAAGAGACCAACTCACCTAGTCAGTAAGTCTACCGGGCTGGGCTTGAAGTTGGGATCCTCCTACCTCAGCCTCCTACATTGCTAGGATTGCAGGCATGGGCAACCATGCCTACTGTGTTTTTTTTTTCTTTTTATTATTAATTCTAATGAAAAAGAAATGACAATGAGACATTTTCAAAACAGGTTAGTAGGATAGTTACAATAACAATACATTGCATATTGTCTTTGTAGTAGTTATTGAGAGCACAAGATGTAGACATTTTATCTAAACAACATTAGTATAAATCTTTCTTCTCATTGAACTAATAGAAAGTAGTTCTGTATCTATTCTAACTATTTTGTATATACATACTTTATTCACTACAAAATGGTCCTTCATTTATATCCCCCTTTTTTGTTTTGTTTTGTCAGAGATGAGTGTTCTATTGCTGTTAGAGAAGCTGTATTTAGAGAAGTCTTTAAAGGACATTTTTATTCTCCATGCCAGATCAAATCTTTTAGGTACTTGAATTCAGCAAAATAACCCAATCTAGTCCAATAGTCCATAATAGTAGTGGGTTATCAGCAGAACTGGCAATTTTTAGAAGTTGTTGACTTGAGCCTTTTACAGCTCAGAATATTAATATGGAATTACTTTTTATAACTCGTGGTTATACTTTTCTGCTGCATGTTTAAGACCAATATAAAGCAAGAATTATATAACTAAAAATGTAACTTTTGTGTCTGACAAGGTCAGTCAAATCCCCTAGGATTTACCATGAAACCATGTACAGCAGCTTATAGATCTTTTGTCAGTGTCAGCCATCTGGATGAGTCATGGCCATTGCTTGACAAGTTTGCTCTCTGTGAAAGCCTGAGAGAATTTTTTCTCTCTAGGTGACTCTTTAGTCACACCATACATCATCGATCACTTTCCTCTGTGACCTCATAATCTCCTTGATCAGAAAATTTGGGACACAGCGGAGTTATAGGATGTTGCAGTACAGGTTCTCTTATATCCTGAGTCCTCACTGACCTTGAAGGGCTAAGGCCAAAATATTGGCTATCCTTGTAGCCCCTCTCTTTCTCCAATTTTTGGTCTGCAAACTTTAGTTGTTAACCATCCAACCTATTGCAGTTTCTTAATGAGTATACAGGCATGGTAGGCAGATGCAGCCTGATATTGCAGGCTTGTTTTTTCATTCTTCTGTACACAAGAGATCAGCCCATCCATGAAGCCAAGGTGTTTCTTCAAGCAGAAAGGCCCATGTATCTCCACATGGATTTATCAGTGTTAACACCTCTTTCACGAAGAGGAGAAACCTATCAGCCGTAGAGTGGGCTTAGTGGGCTGGAGTAAGCTCAGTGAGGACACTGTGCTTAGCAGGCCTGAGGCCCTGGGTACTGTCCTTAGAGGAAGGGTGGCAAACTACATACAGTGCTCCTGCTTCTCAAGTACACTTTCCCTCTTCCTCTCTACCCAACCTTGCTGAATCCTACTCACTCTTCAGGGTCTAACTTCACTGCCTCTTCTCCTAGCAGAACCTTGCTCATCCATAAAGAATAAACTAGAAGCCCTCCTCATGTGTTCCCACAATGCTCTCAATTTACCCCCAAGATAGCTCTTCAATGAGTGGTAGTTATCTTTTCTTGGTTAGCATTCCCCAATACCTTGTAAGATCTCTCGGGGCTGGAATGCTATCTGATTTCCCATAATGCCCACATTACCTTACATAAAGGTTTGTTTATCCCACAAGCTCAGCAAATATTTCCAGAATGAACACAGTTCCAGAATGTCTCAGGTTGAACAAGACAAAGTTGCAACATTAAAATAACCTTTCCTTTTAGAAAATTAAAGAGAAAATATTTCTGGAAAGCAAAATTTCCAAAAAGGCTTTGAACTAAACTATAAGTATTTATAACTGTATATTTTAAAAATTTTTTAAAGGTCCCAAGGCATAAAAAAGATACATTAGGAAAGATGTTCTATGATATCCTGCTTTTTAAAATAAACAATGGAAGAAAGAAAAAATATCTGGACTTCCTGCAAAGGTGGTGCCCTTGGCCACGTGAAGACATAGCCACCGATGCCTCATGGGAAAGACCCGAGGGAAAGACCTGACAGTTGAGATCAGAGCTCCTTCTGCGTCTCTGAAGTCCCCTGTTCTTCACACAGTTCCATCACTCTGAACAATCCTGTGGTATGCACAACACCTCAGATTAAAGAACTCTTCAAGTAGTTTTGATAATGGGCAAATCCAGGTTGACGGCTTTACATTCAAATTTCTATTTTGTGTGTAAATTCTCATGATTATCTTTTTAAATTCCAGCCACTAGTCACAGTATTCTGGACACATACAATTTTAAAGGTCAATCACTATTTAAAATGGAAACAAAGATTACCAAAATTATTTTATTACACCATAATTTTGGTAGCAAATAATTACAAAATCCAAGTCTCACTAGAACTTAGAATTCAAAGCACTTTTGTAATACAAGACTTTTTAAAAATAGAATGTCTTTTATGCCATTAGAAAATGTCAAAATTTTAATAATATAAATTGTAACAGAAGGCTTTCATTTTGCCTAATTAGAGCAAAGAAATTTTTGTTTTGTTTTTAAAGTAATATTTCTATTCGTGAACACCAACACCCCAAAGAGGCAATAAAGGGTGTGAAGAGCAGATTTGATGGGAAATAAAACCAAAAAGCTACGCGATATCTCCAGGGTATTTGCATTTGGTCTTTATTTGATGCCTATTTTCACTTATTTCTAGCTCTTTAGTGATAACAAGACTTTCCCATTTTCCTTCTGCTGAAAGATGATGATTTTAGCTGCGTTCATGATGGAAAGCAACCACAGAAAATTTTAATGGTCACTGATGTTGCCCCTAATAAAGATTCTTCAAGTATAACTTATTAAAAACAACCAAAAAATGGAAGCAGATTTTCTGAGGGCTGCGGGGGTTGTTCTTTTCTGTTCTGTATTTCTTTCTTTTTTTTTTTTTTTTTTTT
>NW_004524766.1:2854531-2881638 GCF_000260255.1 Octodon degus | reverse complement strand
TTTTTTGAAAGTTACTATTTCTACTCATGAGGATTTAATGAGAACTACTTGTGGTTATGACTCCAAATAGTGTTCTAGTGTGCCACTTCAGGGCTTTCTTAAAAACAGATATTTGCCTCTCAGACACTTGCTGTAGCTCCGTCTCTCCCATTTTCCATAGGTAAATCACTTTAATTTTTTTATTTTTTTAGAGTTACATGATAATTTATTGAGCCCCTCCCTGACCTTGTGGCCTCCAGGTCACTTTTTCCTCTTGTAGAGCCTGTTTGCCAGTCCCAGGAAGATGGCCTGGGAGCGCTGGAGTGTCCTGTGGAAGAGGCTCATGAGGTGGCTGTAGCTGTCTTCCTCGCACCGTGAGAACACAAATGGCAGATCCAGCTCCTCGTTCAGCGCCTTCACCCTGGCTACCTTCTTGGCATCCTTCTGCCTATAACCCTCCTGCAAGATCTGTCGCCGCTCCGGAGTGGCTTACTGAAGACACTGAGCCACCAGCCAGCTGCAATTGTTGTCTTGGATGTCGGTGCTAATCTTTCCCATCACACTGGGGTCCCCGAAGAGGTCGAGGAAATCCTCCTGTATCTGGAAGAACTTGCCCGTCTCCATCAGGATCCTCGTGGCGTTGCTGCGCTCCTTCTCCCCGTCAATACCAGCCATGCACATGGCAGCAGCAACAGGCAGGTAGAAGGAGGAGAAAGCTGTCTCATACTTGACAATAAATTTGTACCGCTTTTCAGGGTATTTGCTGACATCCTTATGGTTCTGGGGGGCTGTGATGACGTCCAGAGTCTGTCCAACCTCTGTCTGATAGACATTCTGCAGGAAGAGCTCAAGCAGGTTCAGATACTAGGGCTGCTCCTGGCAGAGGGACTTCAGCAGGCAGTAGATATAGGTTTCCAAAAGGACAGCACCACTGACAGCGTCCAAACTTATTCCTGGCTTCTGATACCAGCAGACCTGTCCCCTCCACATAAGGGATGAATCCATTCTATCATCTGTCACCAGGAAGAAAGCCTGCAGCAGTTCCACACAGCAGCGCACAGTCAGTGCCCACTGTGGGCTGTCTGCATCCTATTTCCTTGGCTTTACCAGGTACCAGCACCATCAAACCCCGGTTGTATTTGCCTCTGGTGGCAGTGTACTCTAGGACCTCCTTAAGCCAAGCAATGACATCTTCTATTTCTGGGTTCCCTGTGCCATCTTCAGTCAGCACCCTGGCAATATGAGGGAAGCGCTGGATGAAATTCTGCATTTCTTGAGCATAAACATCACTTTTCTGCTCTCCATTTATCCTGACAGAGACGCAAAGTGCTCTGTTCCGGATGCTGTTCCTCCTCGGTAAATCACTTTAGAAACAAATGTGAAGAATGTTAAATAAGGAATTACAGGGCTGAGGAGATAGCTCGGCAGTCTAGGCACCTGCCTGGCAAGTGCAGGGACCTGAGTTCGATATCTGGTGCCCCATGCCGTAGCAAGACCCTATTTAAAAAAAAAATTTAAAAAGCAAAATCAGGGGCTGGTCAGATGGCTCAGTGGTCTACAGCACCTACTTAGAACAAGCTAAGCTAAGCAAAGCACAGGGACTGCGGTTCAATCCTCCAGCACCACATGTCAGCCAGCCCTGCCCCCTGGAGGGCTGAGCTGGCCACACACACAAAATAAATTAATAAATAAATAATAAAAATAAATAAAAATTTAAAAAAGCAAAATCAGCCACAGAGGAAAATGATCAACAATGTAGAGCATGCCTAAGAAGAGTCACATGGAGAGAAAACATTCTCTCAGGCTTTCACAGAGAGCACACTGGTCAAGCAATGGCTGTGACTCATCCACATGGCTGACACTGACAAAGGATCTACAAACTGCTGTACATGGTTTCAGGGTAAATCCTGAGAGGATCTGACTGACCTTGTCAGACACAAAAGTTACATTTTTGGTTATGTAGGTCTTGCTTTATCTTGGTCTTAACCATCCAGCAGAAAAGTGTAAAAGCGAGGCACAAAAAGTAAAGCCATATTAATATGCTGAGCTGTAAAAGGCTCAAGTCAACAACTTCTAACATTGCCAGTCCTACGGATAACCCACTACTATTATAGACTCCTGGACTATATTGGATTACTTTGCTGAATTCATACACCTACAATATATGAATGGCAATGGAATACCCATCTCTGAAAAAGTAAACAAAAAGGGATCCTAAATGAAGGACTGTTTTGTAGTGAATATATATATATATATATATGCATATATAAAATAGCATAGATATACAGCTACTTTCTCTTAGCTCAATGAGAAGAAAGATTTGTACTGATACTAATAGTGTTTAGACAAGAGATCATGGCTGCATCTTGTACTATGAATAACTACTACAAGGACAACCATATGCAATGTATTAATTATTGTAACTGTGCTACTAACCTGCTTCCAAACTGTCTCAATGCTACTTCTTTCTCAATAAAATTAATGTAAAAAAGCAAAATCAGGAATTATGTAGCCTATAATTATCTGCAACCTATTTCAGAAAAGGGGGATGGTACAAGAAATCCAACAGCAGCTGGTAAATTATGACTTCTTAACAGAGTAAAAAGACTTCACTCAAGATTATCATCCTGACGAAGCTGAGAAAGAAATCAAGCTCCAGGAAGTGCAGCCCTGGGAGCCTTGCTGCCTGTGACGCTGCACTCCATGGTACATCACAGAGACAAGCAGTAGTACAAAGGGAAGAGCAGGAAAGGCCAGAAACCTGACCTTTAAAATAAAACTCAACCTGGATTACACTCCTGAGATTAAGTGGGAAGAAAGTAGCTTCCAGAATAACAAAAAAGACATTTGAGAAACCTCCCCTTCTGATAAATCCTCAGCCCTTCTACAGAAGATGCACGGAATGGAAGTGGATGGTAGAATCGAGCAAAAAGAGGGATTCATACAAAATAAACAATGTCATCATCAAACATAATGTGAAAAGAACAATAGGGGGAAATTAAATAGCTTTAAGTACAAATTATGGGAATAATTGTGTGGGATCTTGAATGCTCATTATATATCCATGCATAAAATGTCTCTTTAATTGAGCAAAGAATGAGGAAGAAGAACTTGGGGCCCCTTTTATGGAGTGAGAGTGGGTCTTAGAATCATGCCGCCCTACGTTTGCTAAGACCTTAACATCAAAACCTAATATTGATATTAAATAAATCACTAAATCCTTGCTAAAGTTGGTAATATGTAACTAGAAATAATTCTGTAAAAATGTGTGGATAAATGTGAATACTCATAATAGCGAGCTGTGAGAACTACTATAAGTGCTTTTCCTTTTCTGGTATTTCAATATCCAGCAGTGTGTAATTATATAATGTCAACCTGTTATGTTTGAAAATAATACCCCCACAGGGCTTGGCTTATATCACAAGATCTTTGAATATGAATGTAGTTATAAGAATTTTCCTTTTGATTATACCTATGTGGAGGTAGTTTGTTGCTATAGGTTGAGGTAATAATATTGCGAATTCTATGCTCCTTTCGTCTGAGGATTTGGGGAGATGTCACTAAAAATAAGAAAGCTAAATTTCAGCAACCAAGAATCTTAATCTTGTAGTCCTTTCCTTATTTATTTTGGAGCATTCAATGGGTAAATTTTGGGGGGTTTTTTTGTTTTGTTTTGTTTTTACTGTTTCTCAAATTTTTCACCAGTTACACAAAGGAATATTGTGGTAATATGAATGTACACTCAATCATTAGGTATATAAAATTGATCATGAACTGTAGTATACATAATTGAGGAAAAATTGTATCTAGAGCAAAAAAATAGAGTAGTTAAGGATTGCTTTGAATTGTAATAGAAACACATTTTTTTCTTCCCTGTGTACTGGGGACTGAAGCCAGGCCTCATACAAGCTACTAAGGGCTGTACCACTGAGCTACGCTGTGGCCTGAGTGAGCTGTTGGTTGAATGGTCTTCTCAGTATAGAAGCAGGCGCATGCTTGCCAAAGCAGGCTAACTCACCACTTGGAAGTGAATCTACAGCTACTTCCTCAGCCCAGCCCTCTGGGCTCCCCCATGATGGACACAGGCAGCCTATCGTCAAACCAGGAACCTGCCGCGAAGCTGGAGGCCTCTAAGTCTGATGGTGGAGGCACACAATCTAAACTACTGAACCAATGCTGGTCCTGACTGCAATGAAAGCCATGATGCTGGAGTATGATAGTGATTACTTTAAAGAATACCGATGCTAATATGTTCCCTAGCATGAAATTGATATTATATTCTCTTTGCACTTGCCAACCTAAAACTTCTCATGCAACCCATTTGGTGATGATTCTTTGTTTTGTTTTGTTTTTAATAATTTTATTGAGAAATAAACAGCACTGAGACAGTTTCAAAACCAATTAGTAGGAAAGTTTCAATGATTAATCCATTGCATATTGTTGTCTTCTTAGTAGTTATTCATAGTACAAGATGCAGACATGATATCCTGTCCACAAACACTATTAGAACAAATCTTTCTATTCAATGAATTAAGAGAAAGAAGCTGTATATCTATCCTAACTATTATGAATATACAGATACAAAATGGTCTTTCGTTTGTATCCCTTTCTTTGTTAGTTTTGTCAATTCTTTGTTTTAATAATGCACTCACTCAAAGAGTAGAAAATTCAGAGCAACTCAGGGTTGTCCGAGTTTAAATCCATATTTCCAATTCCAAGACATATTGATTCCATAAATACTTGGAAAGACCCCAATGTGGCTCTGGTTCTGGAACAAGGGCTCGAATGGAAGCTGTTGGCTGGACAGATGTAGCCCCGTTCTGCATGGGCTTTACCTGTGCTAGTGACAAGGCCAGCACCATGTGACATAGTTATATGTGTTTCTTTGGCCTATTACCATTTCTTGCTTTGTTTTGTTTTATTTCTGTGTTCTAAAGAAGGGTCTACAGGGTGTTCAGGGTCTCACTACAAGATCAGACTCGTAGTGATTCTCCTGTTTACAGCCTCCCAAGTGCTGGGATTACAGGCACACACTACCATGCCCAGTCTCAATCGCCATCTCAGCGCTCCCTGGGGGCCAGCACAGCAGGCCCGGGGATCCAAACTCCAGCCCCTGTTCCTGCTTGCAGGCAATTTAATCCACTGAGCTATTTGGCTGGCCCTTCGTTACCATTTCATTATGGAGCCCGGCACACAGTAGTTACCAGTATTCATCAGGTGAAAGTTGCTGAAAGATAACAAGGAGAAGAGTAGGCAAAATGAGTCTGTGCAGGAAAGCAAGGAGCAGGACAGGCAGGACCCTCTAGATGTGCTGAGAAGGCTGCACTTTACTCCAAAGAGCGGGCAAGCATTCAGGGTTCTATACAAGGCAGTAACAACAGCCAGAAGGATGGTATCTTCTTTTGTCATATCTCATTAGCTCTAACAAAACACTGATTAAAAATGACACCCTCAAATACAACATAAGATGTTAATTAAACTAAGATACATAATAAATTTTAAAACATTCTGATTTCAGAGATGTTAATATGAAACAAATGTGCACTACAATTAGGAATCTATAACACGGGGGGAAACAAATGGATTGGAAGTGGGGAAAACAGAGACACCAAGTGATGAGTTTAAAGACAATTGTAAAAGCTGCCTTAGCAGCTTTGTTGCAGAGGTAGAAGCCTGAGCCAGGACATGGAAGTTAGAAGAAAATGGACAGAAGAGGAAGCCACTGCGGATGCGGAGCTGCAAGAACTTGGAAGGGAGTGAGGAAGCCAGGCGCACTGTGTGGATGGCAGGTGGGACTGCTGCTTACTGAATTGGAGATGTGTTGGAGACGTGTGGAAACGCTGAAGACAAATCTGACTGAAGACAGGAGCTTCCGATCTGTCCCCACATAGGTGGTGAGTGAGATTGTGGGAGCAAGAGAGGTTTCCACCTCCCTACAGCATCAGCTTTTTTTTTTTTTTTTGCAGAACCAGGGATTGCACTCAGGCCCTTGCTCTTGCCAGGGAAGTGCTTATTCCACTGAGCCATCTCCCCAGGCCCCTACATCAGCTTTTTTAGACCAGGGGTGATGACTCCATCTGCATTGCTGGAGATGACAATGGTGGGAGACGGCGAAAGAGATCCGAAGCTTCTGGGCCTCAGCAGCCCGAGAATAGAAAGAAGGCTCCAACTCCATAGATGAATGTACTGGCTAAGTTCTCTAGAGGAGCCGAATATATAGAAAATATGTGTTTAATTATGCAAGGGTGTTGATTAGGCAGGCTCAGAGGACCACAGGCAGGAGAGTCCACAGTGCCTGTCTTCATGCTGGTGAGCCCAAGACAGTGGAAGCTATGGAAGAAAAGAAATGAAAAATGATGCCCTCACTCAGCCCCAGAGGCTGGGAAGCCTCTGGACTGTCACTGGAATGGGTTTGTGCTGGAAGTCTGAAGATACTGAGTACAGTGTCCATAGCAACAGCAGATCACACCAAGCAGCAAGGTGCTCCCATCACCCACACTACCTCCTTCTTTCCCTCTTACTCCACCCAGACTGCAAGTCTGTTCATTTGTTCCACCCAGCATCCTCCAGAAGGGTCTTCCTCCCTCCCGCATGAGTTTGCTGGCCCACAGGCTGATCTGTGTGGACAAAGCCACCCACACAAGGGGGCTTCCCTACACTGCTGGGCATTTCCTAATCCCACCAAGTTGATGCATCAGAAGTAACGTCATGTGGTAAAAGAGGTACAAACCCAAGGCTTAGTGACTCAGTTGGCCATAGAGGCTGAGAAAGAATTATTCACAGACCTCTCTGTACATCATGGTGCCGCTGACTACGATAAAGCAGAAGGGAGGAGGAGGCAGGGAGGAGAAGAAAGATCAGCTTGGACAAAAGACAAGGCATTCAGTTCCAGGTTCATAATTTGTTGACCATGGCCTGTGGCATGTCTGGATAGAGAGGTCCAATAGACTTGAATTCCAGTCTTGGCTCCATGACTACCAGCTGGAGGTACTGGGCTGGACACAATATCTGAGCCTTGATTTCCTAAGCATTAAATTGAGGGAAATATTTAGCTTCTAAAGGTATTTTACAAACAAGATATAAAAATGTCTAGAACAGGGCTGGGGAGATAGCTTGGTAGTCTAAGAGCCTGCCTGTTAAGCACAAGGGTCCAAGTTTGATCCCCTGCACCACATGCCATGACACCATGCTGGACATGGTGACACATACCTGTAATCCCAGTGCTAGGGAGGCTGAAACAGGAGGATCGCTACAAGTCCAAGCTGCAAAGCAAGATCCTGTACCAAATTTTTTTTAAAGTCTAGAACAGTCCTTAGCATGTGAAAAATACTTAATAAATACTAGTTATTTTCATTATGTTTCGATGAAAGCAACAACTCTAGAAGAATTTCTTCCAGAACTCAAAACTTTATTTTTTCATTATTTCATCAAATATTTATTGGACCCTGCTATGTGGGCGGTACGATGAACCATCTGCTTACACCATGCCTCTCCACATCTTATTCTATTCCTTGACTTCCTAGCTGCCATTCCTCAGCAGGTCTCTGTCCCCTGCAGTGCCTGATGTCTCACCCTTCTGTGTGGGCCAGAATAGAAGCAAGTCCCTGCAAGTATGTCAGCAGTTACACAGAACTTTTTCCTGAAAGACCAGATAGAAAGGCATGTGGAAAATACGGATACGGCCAGGTGCGGAGCCCCTAGTTTGAACCCAGAACTTTTATTACAACACAGCTTCTATATGTAAAAAAGAAAAATAATTTCTACATCAAAGAGAGGAAATGCCTCACGACTCTTTTGTATCTGCTACAATTATAGAGAAAGTGCATCGTTACTTTGTGGTTCTTATTCTAACATTTGTCATTTTAATCCTTATTCTTACTGGTCCTTTTTCTTTCTTCAGGAATTCATTCCTCTTTGCTACTGTTGTGTTATCAAAAGCCTTGGAAACAAAACCATTTTGAAGCTATTCTTGCTTATGCTTTTACTTTTCTTTGACCTGACTTTACCACCGGTTCTTAAATTCTTACCCAGTGCCTCCTGCTGGAAACCAGCCTTGTGATAGTAGAGGTCACCATGATTTAGAATAGAACTACAGCTGGGTTTTTTGTGTAGTGTCTGGATTCTCTTTCTTACTTGTTTTAGAAAATTCTTCAATTCGCCTCTTTTTGCTAATTGATCATCAGCTAGAGTTTTACTTTTTATATTTGAAATATCTTCCTTTTCTTTGAGTATTTATTTACTTCATTAGTTTGTTTATTTTCTTCTGCTCCATATTACTAGTAGGACTTTACTCAGAAATAGCTTAGGGCTGGGGAGATAACTCCGTAGAATAAGCCCTTGCCTGACAAGTACAGGGTCCTGAATTCAAACCCTGGTACTGAAAAAAAAAAAATAGCTTAAATATTACGGACACACTTTTAAGACCCCAAAAGTGGAGCCACTTGTCTCTGTGCTCCTGGATGACTCCTGAGGACCGCACACAGACACAGCTCTCCTTCCCTGGCTCCTTTCATCAGATCCACTACAGAACATGCACTATGAAACTAAAACACCGAGCTGAGAGTGGTGGCACATGCCACATTTATATACTGTCATCACAGCCTCCTTTTTGTTAACTAGAAATCTTGTAATCTAGCTAGGAGAGATACCACTGAACAGCTTGAAGACCACAAAATAATGAAGTGTAGTACAAAAAGCAGATACCACCGACTGAACATACAAACCACTATCTTTTTTTATAGAGCAAGTGAGTGTTCATGATCCAAAAAGAGTGAAAGTTCCTAGAGAAAGAAACTAGAAACAGGGGTAAAAAAAGAAAATCATTTGTGTTGTTTTTCAGTGACAACTACGTGGAGGCTTCAGCCTTCCAAGAGACTTAAAGACCAATGAAATAATTTGACCACGGTCCAGTTTATTCTTAATTCAAACACTGTACAATATCAGGCGATTCTCCATGTTATGCCTAAGATGTTTGATATTCAGACAAATAGTGAGGCTAAGCCCAACTGCATATGTTGTAGGATGATAATAAGCTTCTCTTCTGGAGGGTTAACAACCTAAGTTTGCAGACCAAAAATTAGAGAAAGAGAAGGTCTGTGAGGACAGCCAACATTTTGGCCCTAGCCTTTCAAGGTCAGTGAAGACTCAGGACATAAGAGAACCTATACTGTAACATCATGTAACTCAATTGTGTCCCACATTTTCTCATCAAGGAGATTATGAGTCCACGGAGCAACGTGATCAACGATGTAGAGTGTGCCTAAGGAGAGTCACATGGAGAGAAAACTTTCTCTCAGGCTTTCACAAAAAGCAAATTGATCAAGCAATGGCCATGACTCATCGATGTGGCTGACACTGACAAAGGATCTGCAAACTGTGATAGAGGGTTACAGGATAAATCCTGAGGGTACTTGACTGACCTTATCAGATACAAAAGTTACATTTCTTATTATATAGGTCTTGCTTTATCTTGGTCTTAACCATCCAGCAGAAAAGTATAAAAATGAGGTATATAAAGTCATATTACTATGCTGAGCTGTGAAAAGATCAAGTCAACAACTTCTGTGAATAACCCACTACTATTGTGGACGGCTGGACTGTGTTGGATTGTTTTGCTGAATTTATGCACCTATAGTATTTAGATGCCAGTGGAATACCCATCTCTGACAGGACTAAACAAAAAGAGGGGATACAAAGGAAGGACCATTTTGTATCTATATATACAGAATAGTTAGGATAGATATACCACTACTTTCACTTAATTCAATGAGAAGAAAGATTTGTACTAATAGCGTTTGGACAGGATATCTTGTCTGCATCTTGTACTATGGATAACCACTAAGAAGATAACAATGTATAATGTATTAATTATTGAAACTGCCCTATTAAAAAAAGGCTATGCAAATATATATACATATATATATATATACAGATGTATATATATACACAGATGTATATATAGAGAGAAATAGATAGGTATAGATATAGATATAGATATAGATATAGATATAGATATAGATATAGATATAGATATCAGGTGATTCCAGGTTGGTTTCAGGTATCTTATAATTCAGATTTTTTCTTTTTCTTTTACATGTATTTAGTACAGGGTCTACAGGGTCTTACTTTGTAGATCTGACTCATAGTGATCTACCTGTGTTTAGCCCCCAAGTGCTGGGATTAGAGGCATGCACCCCCACATCCAGTCTCAATCACTGTCTCAGGATGCCCTCAGGACAGGGCCTGCACAGCATGTAGAGGATCGAACCCCAGTCCCTGCACCCTGCCTAAGCAAGTGCTTTAGTCTGCTGAGCTCTCTGGCTGGCCCTGGATTTTTTTCAATTTTGCAATATCAACCATCTAACCTTTGAAAAGTAGGGAGTGAAGTGCAAATAGAGGTTCTGTTTGAAAGGAGATAACTACTTCCAGGGGAACATGCTCCTTCTAATCTCTCATGTAACAAAACATTCAAAAATGGCAACAACCCTCATTAGTCCCTTCCCCAGGCGATGCTGTCCCCGAAAGCAGGGGCCAACCTGTTCCTTAGCAGAAATATGAAAGTGTGAAATGCTACAATTCTTGGGTGGAGAGTCTTAGCAAACATTGCAACCATTACACTTTCCAAAATATGTAAGTTATCTTTTGAAAAGTCTGTTCTTTGTTTCACCCGCTCTTACCACTTTCCCATGAAAGATTATATCAACTGTGTGTTGAGGAGGTAGAAAACTGGTACCAAGAATGTCCAGAAAGCAAAAGGAAACACAGGAAAATTCTGAGATAGCCTACAGGAAAATAAAGTAAGAAGCTTTGTTAAACATTGAGGATTCAGCAAAGAATATTTCAAGGGCTAAGCAAGGAACTTGCTTCTCTGCTACATGAAAGAGATGTATTGTGGAACATAATTCTGATATAGAGAAGGATTTTGGTTAGAAAATAATTACTCTAGAGTTTAGGCTTAGCAATTTCAAGTGCAAAACAAAAGCTATAATAAAAATAATAAGTAAAATTATAAATTTTAGAAATGTATAATTCATTTACAATTTATCATAAGCATATAAGAATTTACCACTAAGTAGAGGAAGTGAAAATATTTAATATTGTATGTTGTGAAATGTTTAATTTTAGGAATCACTTGGTTTTAAAGAAGGGTGGACTTACCATAATTGTGAGCAAAACTCAGAAATTTCAAAGTTAAAAAAATCTCCCAAAAGGCGGGCTTTGATGCCAAGTAGACTGAGTTCTAATGCTAACTCTGTCATGTCCCGTATTACTTCAGCATCTTCTTCATCCACATTAATACCTGCTGTGGAAATGTGTAATGATGTATATAAAGCTCTTCAACTTCCTTTTAAGTATGGTGAATTGAACACACCTGGTCTATGTTTCTTCCCTAAAATTCTAAATTTATAAAAGAAGAAAAAGTTAAACATCAATTCAATGACAAAACAAAGTAGAAGTAGAGAACTTAGGAGACAGAGGAAAGATGATTTCAAAATCTGAAAAGCAGGTGGATGAGGTGTCTCAACATGTACCTGAAACAGAAGAAGCTTCAGCCTACAGTTCAGTTGTGCCACAAATCCTGGGAAGTTTTAAGAACTGGCTGTGCCAAGTGCCTGTGACTACTGTGTGTGGGGTGGGACTGAAAGCAGCTCACAGCTTTCTGTGAGAAAGATGATGGTTACTCTGCCTCTGAGGATAAACTAGCTCTGTATTGAGGGCCAGGAGAAGCAGCTCAGGGCCTTGACCTCACACTCCACGGGAAGTCGGGGCACTGAGTGGAAGCCACATTCCCAGAAACCTTGCCTCAGCCTTACCCTGTCTTGGTTCCCAGATCACTGGCCACTACATTTCATCCCTGAAGACAAAAGATTGGAAGATCTCTGAATAAAATGGCCAAAGGGAAGAGACATGGAAATGAGAGAGAAAGAGTTAATAATTAAGAGATCCATCTAGGAGGCCCGCCACCAAAATAGAGGGATATCATAGGTAATATCAAGATCAGATATTTCTTTGAGAGATTAGCACTTGAATTAGGAGGTCAACTAAAGAAAATCTACAGAGGAACTAAAGAAAAGGTGGAAGTAGAATGAATTCTTGGCTCGGTCTCTCTGTCTCTCTGTCTCTGTCTCTCTCTGTCTCTCTCTGTCTCTCATGGATTATTTGGCTGAATTCATGCCCCTACAATATTTGCATGGCAATGGAATACCCATGTCTGACAAAACCCAAACAAAAAAGGGGATGTAAATGAAAGGCCATTTTGTAGTGAAAAAAAAATTATATATATATATATATATATATAAAATCAGATAGATATACAGCCAGTTTCGCTAAGAGCCTCATGCTTTCACAGGTGGAACTCTTGAGGGTGATTGGATCTTGGGGGCATGATGCTCACCAGGGCACCAGTTCATAGATAAATGTGATGCTGGAAGCTGGTGCCCAGTCAGAGGAAGCAGGCCACATAGGACCTAGCCTGGGTCATGGTTGTTGTGCTCCTTACTGGAATCAAATACTCAACAACCGAAAGTTAAAGGAGGAAAGGTCTCTTCTACTTCACAGTCTGTAGAGTTTCGGCCCATAGGCAGCTGGCTCCAAGGCCAGGCAGTACAGCAGAGGGGCGTGCAGAGAAGAAATAGTCCATGGGGGGATGGGCAGTAGGCAGCCGCCTTCCTCAGCTTGCTGTTCTATTGCATCTAGGTACAAGCTCAGCAACTGTTGCCACCCGCACCAAGGATGGGGTTTCCCACTGTACCCACTCAGATCTATGCCAAACCAAGCAATAGTAAATTGATCCATTTGTCACACACTCAGTCCATCCTCATACAATTCTAGGTCCAACCACCTCCAGAAGGCCCCCCATAAGTGTGTGAAGCTTTGGGGGACATCTGGATACAGACGGTAGCAGCTAGAAGGGTATATCTTCTTCCTGCGTTCCTGCCCTCACTCTTTCTGCTTCCTGATCTCTACGATGTAAGCCTCTCTCCTCTGCATGCCCCAGCCTGAGAGCCAGCTGACTACGAGCTGGCCATCTGAGCCAACCTGTCTTCCTTCCATGTGTTGATGTAGATAGTGCAGCTCAGCAAAGAGAAACATGACCAAGACAGAGGAACTGCAGAAAAGAAAAGAAAAATGAGGAGACCCAAATTACACAAAACAAAAAGATCACATGCTGAAAGTCACAGATTTCCAGACTAAACAGGTATTTGGAGTCTCTCATGAAGTAAATGAGAAACACCAAGATGCTCCAGAATGAATACTAAGCATGGCTGACTCGAAAGACAGAGAAGATATTAGCACCTTGTAGAGAAAAGAAAAACAAAAGTAGCACACATACAAACTCACAATGAGTGTCCACTTGTATACATGTGTCTTTTCACCCAGGTCCTTCTGCCTGAAATAACCATAAAGGCTAGATGAAACAGTTGCTCTAAGTCATTGGAAAGAAGTCAGCAGGACTTGAAGATCTAGAGTCACAAAGAAAAAGCTGTGTTGAGGTGAGCTTATATTCCTCGCTATTCCCCCACACACCAAATTTTAGAATCTTCTTTTTTTTAATTAATTTTATTGAGAAAAAAAATAGCAATGAGACAGTTTCAAAACAGGTTAGTAGGACAGTTACAATAATTAATACATTGCATATTGTTGTCTTCATAGTAATTATTCAGAGTACAGGATGCAGCCATGATATCTTGTCTAAACACTATTAGTACAAATCTCTCTTCTCATTGAACTAAGAGAAGCTAGCTGTATACCTATCTTATTTTGTATATACAGATGTATATATATTTTTCACTACAAAATGGTATTTCATTTATATCCCTTTTTTGTTTGGTTATGTCAGACATGGGTATTCCATTGGCATTCAAGTATTGTAGGGGCATGAATTCAGCAAAATAATCCAATACAATTCAGTAGTCCCTAATAGTAGTGAGCTATCCATGGAACTGGCAATGTCAAAATCTTCTAATTTGCTTCATGAGGCATTGAAACGGAACACAAAGAGTGACCCAGAATTTATATCAGCTGGGAAACCCACAGCTAAGTTTGGTGATATCCAGCCTCCCAAAATGTGAAAAGCCAAAATCCCAAAGGGGGGGGCTACTAAGAATAATGTACAAATATGATGGTTAATTTTTGATGGAGCTAAAAGATACCCAGATCACTGATGAAATAAATCTAGATGTCTGTGAAGGAGTTTCTTTGAGAGATTAGCACTTGAATTAGGAGGCCAACTAAAGAAAATCTACAGAGGAACTAAAGAAAAAGTGGAGGTAGAATGAACTCTTGGCTTGATCTCTCTGTCTCTCTGTCTCTCTCTCCTACATAAGGCTATTGGTAGCATTGAAACTCAGCATACACCTATGGGTAACGTCTCCCAGTGACATGCCAGAGGCATACGTGGTGGTGGTAGTGGTACTTGCTTCCTTTCTTCCAACTCTGTAAAGAGTCTAGCTACTACCAAACTGTTGAGAATGGTTCTCCTAGCTGGAACTGACTTTAACTGTTAGAGAAATCTCGAGCACTTGTTTGGTCCAGACTGAAGTAGCAGACAAAAAATTACCTTTGTCAAAAAGCTGTGATTCTTTATGTAAAAACAAAAATAAAGGGCCTGCCAGATAGCTGAGTGAACTAAAGTGCTTGTTTAGGCAGAGCACAGTGGCTGGGGTTCGGTCCCTGGCGTGCCATGCCAGCCCCAGCCCCAGAGTACGCTGAGACAGCAATTGAGACTGGGCATGGTGGCACATGCCTGTAATCCCAGCTCTTGGGAGGCTGAACACAGGCGTGTCACTGTGAGTCAGATCTATGAAGTAAGACCTTGTATACCTTCTACTAAAAAAATAAAAAATTAAATAAATAAAAAAACTGGACTACAAACCTTCATAATACATACATCTCTCCTCCAAATAGCAATCAGTTCTGCTTAGGTGACTACATCTGAGAAATGCTATCCATATTTTTGCATTTTGTTGTTTCAAATAGGAGAGCAAACTAGATAGGTGCTGTAGAAACAAAGCAAGTACACGGCAGGGTTACACTATTGGTTAGGTGGACAGGTGGATGGTAGATGGATGGATGGATGGGTGAATAGATAGATGGATGAGTAGATGGATGGATGACAAAGATAAAATGCATATTTAATCAAGGAACAAACTACAGCATATGGTAACTTAACCACAGACTACAAAATCTGAGAACGTGGTAGTGAGGTACTGCCTCATGTATCCCTTCCTGAACAACTGTGCATTTAATTGAGTTAAAATGGAGCTGCCTGATACAGTCATAGATCTTAGAGTTAGAAAGGATATTAGGAGATCATCCAGGTGTTTTCATATTTGAACAGGCAAAATGGAAATGCTTAAGAAATCAAGGTAAGGGAAATGGTAGAAAGACAGTAGTAGCCATTGGATGGTTCTGTATTTGCCCAAATTCCAAAATAAAAACAGTAAAAATCATAATGACAGTAAAGCCAAAAACCCAGACTAACACCCAAAACAAAAGAGATGGATGACATATCTACTGAACCCCTTAACTAAGCTGAAGGGGAGACAACCTCAATAGCCACAGGGCCTGCATGGGGTTAGCCCCATGTAGAAAGAGGAAAAGGGTATTCAAGAAAGCCAAACATCACGGAGTATTGTTGTAGACTACGCAAGCCTTTGTCCTTCCTAGGGAAAATAAAATTGCTGCTTAAATGCACTTTCCAAGTTAATTGATGTCACAAAAGTTTGGTGGCATATTATTCTGCCTAGTTGGAATATTAGGTCATGTAACATTTGTAAATTGGTAAGTCAAGAAGTCTCCTAGCTGGAAGTATTTTTTAAATTGTTAAGAAAAATAGCTTTGTATACATAGCCTTGTGTATATCACCCTATCAATATTGTACGTTATCTTTCCTTTTAAACAATTATTTTTAAACACAGGATTCTAGAAAAATCACTATTTTAATGTTTAATTGTCTGCAGCCATGAAATTGACCTTTCCAACTCCTGACGTTCCACATGAGTGCTGAGGAATCCAGATAACGTGAGGAATAGTTTTCTCTCATCTTGGGGATATCAAACTTGCTGTTTCCCCCTCTGAATGCCTGAGCAGGCCCTCTGGTATGCATTGATATGGTGCCCCAAGGATGTCTCTATTTATAATGGGAAGTATCTCATGAACAATTCTGGTTGCAGGCAGGAGCGCTCGGAGGCAGAAAGTGGTCTGTCCCTGGTGAATTGCGCAAGTGGCCCCCTACGATGCAAATAGGGCTGCCCTCCAGGCACCCTATAAATTTATTATAAAAATCTGAAATAAAAAACACAAAACAACAGAAAAAGTTTGTCTTGCTAAAATTAAAACTGTCCCCCTCCCTCCATGTAACTTTTAAATGGAGCAGAGCAACACTTGCCTTAAGAGCCCCAGGAAGAGGCCTCTGGCCCTCTGCCTAGCACCTTCTTGCATATATTCTGTAAGGAGTGAGAAGTGCTTGGAGTCGCAGTGCTCCCAGTGCCCTCTGTGCTCTGCAGTCACTGCACAGCTTGTGGCTGCACTGGGAGCACCTGTAATCAGTTGTGCATCAAGTCAAGGTTCTGGCTTCTACTTTGCTGGCTGCAGAGACACCCAGACGCAGAGCTAGGCAAGGGCGCCCTGCCCCACACAGGGACTGTCTGTTGAGGTTGAATGGCAAACACAAGGGCAGTGCTGCAGGACACGAGCACTGGCCATGCGGCAGCTGTCGTTGTGTGTATTAGTACACACCACTGTGTCAGCACTCAGAAATGGCCTAATGCCACAACCTCAGATGTTGCCGCAACCTCAGACATCTCACCCTCCCTCATCAAGTGACACAAGACCGTAAGTAGCTAAACAACAGCCTTAAACTACCTTTTGGATTCCAGTTAGTTAGAGACACCTGGTCCTGGCCATGATCGAATCATGAAAAGACTTCTGCCCTAAACAAGGAGAAGGCATGACAAAAAAGTTGGAAGCAATTGTGTTTGGATGTTCAGCAATACACAGCTGAGGAGGGAGATGCCCAGGAGCAGATAGAGGGGTGGTCTGAGCCCCACCATCCTCCCGGCAACAACCTAAAGAGTTTGCAGTCCTCAAGAAGGGGAATCTAAACTGAGCCCTGAGGTCTCTATGAGAGAAGACAGGGTGGGGTCAATGACATCAAGACAGAAGGCTTTGTGGGCAAAGTAGCCCAGAGGAGAGAGCTACACTGAAATTCTCAGAGATCTGGGAGGGTCTCCCTCAGGTCTATTGCCAGTGTAGATGTGGACTAGTGAGAAAAGAAAGTAACTCTGGGAAAATGAAGCAGCAGCAGAGAAGCCTAGAATTTCAGCATTCTAGGAGGCTGACAGGGGAAGATCCCAAGTCCAAGCAGAGGCTGGGCAACTTAGTGACTTAGAGAGACCCTGTCTCAGAAAGGAGGGGAGGGGATGGACTCGGTGCAAAGGCCCTGGGAGCAATCACCAGCATCTCAAGAAACAAAAGAAGAAAAGAGGGTAAGAGGGACAGAGAGAGAGAGGTTGAGAGAGACAGAGAGACGGGAGAGGAGAGAGAGAGAGAGAGAGAGAGAGAGAGAGAGGGAGGGAGGGAGGAGAAGAGAGAGAGAGAGAGAGAGAGAGAGAGAGAGAGAGAGAGAGAGAGAGAGAAAGCAGTAGGCCAATCAACTCCCATAGCTTCTGCAGCCTGGAGAAAATCCATGTCCATACAGGTAGAGTGGGAACATCCTAATCCTGTGGCATATGCCAAGCACTAGGATGAGTCTCGGGTGGTACTGTCTGAGCAGTGGGTCCAACTTCACTCTAAACCCCACTCTGGATCTGCCTGGCAAGGTGTCAGAGCAAGCCACAGAAGCATCTGATTCCTAAGGCCTTCACTGCAGGCCGGGACACAATATAGCACTACTGAAAAGGATATAAAACATTCTGGACTCCAAACACACAAATGAACTATAATGAACTATCCAGAGAACCAACTAATTACCAGGCACAGAGGGAAAAGTACGTGACAGAGATGACAGAATTGCGAAAGCGGCAGGTGATGAAGACAGAAAGGCAAGATTTATTTTTTAAATGGATCTTTTCTGAGATGAAAAATTTAGTACCTGAAATGAAAAGTATACTAGATGTGGTGGCACATGCTGCAACCCCAGCACAGTAGGGGACTGAAACAGAAAGATGACAAATTCATAGCCCGGCCTGGGAAGCTTGGGGAGTTAACAAGAGTCTGTCTCCAAAGAAACAAACAAATGGCTGGGGATACAGCTCAGTGTGAAGGCCCTGTCAATGCCCAGTACTTCCTTCCCCACCAGAAGAAGAGTTGGTGGCTTGGAAGACATCCAATAGAAACTATCCACCACGAAGTATAATGGGAAGAAAAAGACTTTAAGAGGTACAAGTTATATTTGGGATAGTGTCAAGTTGTTTAGTAGACATCTGACTGAACTCCAGAGGAAAGCTAAGCCACTACTTGAAGAAGTCACGGCTTAAAATCTCACACATTTAGTAAATTCTAGTTCTTTTTCACTTCTTAATATCTCTGAGAACATTTTACTCTACAGTGGTCGGTGGACCTCATCAATGATTCAGGCAGACAAAAGGCAAAAACATTCAAAGCTGGTAGAGAGAAATTCAACACGATGTCTTAACTATTTTACCAAAAACAGAGAAAGAAAAAGCAAAAAAATAACAAGCCCAAGAAGTGAATTAAGACTAAAATGTCATGGGGTATTTTAACTGTAATTCTGAATTTCCTTGTTCTAATCAATCTAAATCAGACCCTAATGATATTTAACAGTAGCTACTTGTAATTCCCATAATAGGCAAACAAAAGAGAGGTTAAAATAATTCTATTATTTCCCAATGACGAAGCAGACTGAATATTTCAATTATTCTACTTATTATAGTACACATAGAACAATACTCTATAATCTGCTTCGATATATATAGGCTCTTTAACCACACCGTGGGGGGACTAATACAGTCTCTTCAGTTGAGCTGTACTGGCTGATTCAGTGTTGGAATAAAGTACTTCACAGATTAGCTTAGTCTGCAGCACTTAAAGGTCAGGATTTATTGTAATGTAAATCACAAAGCAATTTTATCTTGACAGAGATTACATACTGTTACAATATTTCTCGCCGAATCTAGTGATGCGTTTGCTTTTTCTTTGCAACTGCTGTGCAGATTGGACTGTAGCCCAGAAAAGAGAGATGGCAGGCTGCTTGGGCTTTTTAGAAACAACTTAATTCTCTTCATTTTTCAAAATTCCACAAGAAAAAATAAAAATCTGAAAATACATCTAAAATCAGACATAAATACTTGTAAACCTGTATGGTCCCTGAGCTCTGGGGTATTCTCACATCTGAAAATGACCATTTCTCAAGAATTGAAGTGTTTTATAATTGCCCCATACTCGCTTTTGATCATCTATACCAAGTATTCTTGATATATTCTCTAAGTTATCTGTTTTAAGCAAGCACAAACAATAAGAAGCACTCCCATTTTTCACTGACAGAAATCACAAGCAAAAAGACAAATATAAATAAAATAAGGTGACTGCTTTAAAGTCTGATTGTTCTGGTCTCTATAACCCAATCTGAAGACCAGCAGAGCAAAGCCTTCCCTATTTCACTGTTCTTTTGAGGGTTAAGGTGGAAGGAGCTGAGGACAAATACCAGGAAGCACTTTCTGATTTCTCAGAGTACTAAATGAACTACTTGAAGACTTTGAGGTGTCTTCGCTCCTGATATTCTCACGACAAGACCAGTCCACCCTCTGTCATAAATCACACCATCAGCATGGAGAAAGTCCACCAGCACATGTACAGGATTTTGCTGATTTTGTTCACTGTCATGCATAACTTACATTAATAAAATACAAAAAACCTGGCCCAGCCCAGAAGTTACCAGAACATGTATCTTAGGCTAATGTTTGCCTGCGATTATTCCATTTCTATTCCCCTCCCTGGAGCCATGACTGGGTACTTACCTCCAACCTCGGCAAAGTACTTCGCTTCCACTGAAGCTGATGCAGTCTGCTGCTGTTTATTCAAGCACTAAGTAGTATAATCTTTCATTCTGGCTGCATCTTGTCTAATAGGGCTTCCCACATATCAGTCATCCCAGGTCAATTTCATGTATCTATAACCCAATTATTGTACGATTTGCTTAACTCTTTTTAAATCAATTCAGATTTTTACCTAAATAAATTTATTGTAAAATAAAACTTTTTCACTTCCAAAATTATAAATATGATATGATGGCTTAAAAAATCATAATGTTGCTCTCTACAATTTCCCGATACCTTATTTTGAGAAAGGCAAGCTATATTTATAAAAATATGAGACACGTACTACAGGTTCACGTGACAATATGACATTCATAAAGCACAAGAATTTTAATAAAATATATTCATAAAATGCAAACATCCTTATCCACAGTACCCTGTATGATTAGGCACAGGCTCTGCATCCAGAGGTTTTCTGCAGCCTGATTTGCCTGGAACAGTCCAAAGTTCAGGTCTGGTCTTGCCCTGGGGTGACTACCGGTCATTCATTTATCACTCTCCAAAGCTTACGCATTTGAACAATTCTCAAATAACTTAAAAAGTGAAATAAAAGACAGAGGAGAGGAAACAGGGAGACAGACCTTGCTGAGACAGGAGGGAATCTGAAATGGGGTGCAAGGGAGCGCGAGAGCAAGGGTGGGAAAAAGGAAGTTAAATAGACCAAGATGCACTGCGTTTAGGTACCAGCCACCCCCCACCCCCGTGAATGTACTTAGCCTATGGTGAAAACACACACTAACAAAAATATTTCAAAGCATGATGTGAAAAAGAGGCCTCGCAATGTTTCTCATTGGCTTTTTTCATATCCACTGCACAGCTCTCCCGTGCTAGGAAAAAAATGCATTTGACCTGGAGACCCCTTAAGAACTTTCAACATATTATTTAATTTAATCTTTCCAACAACTGTGCGAGCTAAGTGTTATCTGCAAATTACAAACGAGGAAGAAGCCGCAGCGCAGGGAGGCCTGCAGACTCACGCAGGTCTCCACCCAATGTCCCAACACGAGCAAGACCTCTTGCAAGTCTCTGCTTCATGTTCTGGGGTCTTTTCTAGGGAACTGGGGGAAAGAAGTGGGATCTTAGAAGGAGAAAGGCAGGGACTGGGAGGGAAAAGAATTCTAGAACAAGCCGAGTCCCTCTCACTGGATTTGGAAAGGTGAGGGCAGGGAAGGACATGGGTACAACGATACACGCTCCCACCTCACGAGCCACCTCCCACTAGCACAGCGGTAGACCAGGGTGACAGCCCACACGCCTGTGCGTCCCTGGGTGTTGGCCTCTGGCCCCGGAAATCTAGCCCCTAATTACATTTATAACCCAGTCTTTTTCCCCTGATTCCAAAAAGAATGAGGAGGAGGCACAGGAGGCACCCTACGCGGCCTGAGGGAGTGAAGAGAGGGGGAAGACTCGGCCAGAGGAGCCGCCCCACCGCCCTCCCCTCCTCTCGTGCCCGGCTCTGGCCCCAGGCCCGCCGATCCGGTTCGCGTGGGGAGGCCGAGAGCTTTATATTACACCCCTGGTTTACACCCTGAGAAACGTCTGGTGAGCTGCAAAATACACTCTGAAGCAACTTTCGAAAAGGCACATCTATATTTACCAATGTGTTCCACATGATTAAACTGTGAAATTTGTCTCTCGTTTGGCAATACCTTAGAGAGATGTTGCGAGGTTTAGGAGGAAAACGCCTGTGAAGTGCCTGAAATCCCAGGGAAGGAAGGTACCCTCCATCCACGGCGCGGTCGCACCCTCGCGCTCTATTGATGCAACAGCAGGGAAAATCGCGTAAGTGATGATGTCACGACGCTGTCACGCCACATCATCCTCAGCGAGAGAGCCAGAGAAAGTCTGTTTTCAAAGTGCCTCTCCCCCTCCTCTTCGGCTTGCGAAAGCATATGGTATCCAAAACTAGTTCACAGTGAACTTCAATTCTGCCACTGCTGTAAATGAAGTTTCTTCTCAGACAGATGTCAGTGCTAAAAATTTGGTGCTCATAAATACCAAATTTACATAAAATCTATATAGCTTTTTTTTCTTTTCAAAAGTCTTTCTTGGTTGATGTAGGCTGACTGGCTGGGACTCAGAGTTCACTTACTTGTTCCTATAATCACAGTACATTCCCAGACGTACTAATTGGGAAAACAGTGATTTGGCCAGAATCATGAATGACACTCCTGGAGCCCTACCTGGCCACAGGTGCCACGTGTCAGATTACAAGCAAAAGGACAAAAGTCTGAAGGCTAACACCTTCCCTGTTCTCTTAGATTTGTAGTCGAAAGTGTAGGTCATTACGACAAAGTCAGAAATGACTCTTGCAGGTACTTCCCTCTCCAAAAAGCTCTTTAAAATTATTTGGCAAGGCAAACCTGAGTTTATCACCTGCCAACATGAGTAGTAAGAATCTCAGTCCTATCTCGGCAAAAGGAAAGGCAAAGCCCATTTCTGAGAGCTGGGGACTTAGTTGAAGGCAATCTTTGCTTGCTGAGAAGGACCTTGATCATGGTGAGCAAAAGTGAGCTTACCAGCTTAGTGTGGTCAACATAAGAAGGGGGAGCTCAGGAGAAAGAGGTACAGAGCAATTCTTAACAAGTAAACAGCTCTTTGATCTCCATTGGTTGGCATGGTCTAACATCTGCTTAAGTGGAATTTAAGAAACTTTTAAAAATGAACAATAAAGTTGCTGACAACTTTGTCTTCTTAGGCAATAATTTTCTAAAGTAGTAAAAACAAATGGATGAAGATGGGGAATAATAAAGTCACACGATGAAGCCGTTTAAACCCACAAATCGTGTTTGTACAAGCTGTAAGCTATAGGAAGGCGCTGGCTGGGATGGCAGCAGACACAACCCTGGTATTCCTCAAGCTCTGTTGGAAAAGCCTGGCACACGAGCAGTGGCTCCTTTTCTCGGAAAGGAATTTATTTTAAGCCACTGTTTCGGTTTCGATCTAAAATGTTCCCCCAAAATATTATGCAAAGAGGCAGGGTTTGGGGGAAACGAGGAGAGGGAGGGTGGGACAGTTAGCCTCGTTAAAGGCTCTCTCATTGATGGTTGAAAGCTGAATAGGCAGGGCCCAGCAGGAGGAAGTGGGCTCCCAGGGTGGATCATGGCAGGGTGGGTGTCACCTCTGGCTCTCTTCCTGTTCTGTCTGCCACATCTCTCTGCCCTGATGGTCCTTCCCTGAGCCAGCTGACCATGGAGAGAAATCTCCTGAAACTCTGGGCCAAAACAACCCTCTCTTTCTTTAGGTTGCAGTCCAAGTATTTTGTGACAAAGAGGTGACTGGCACAGCTGCGAAGCAAGCCACAGCTTCACTGAGACGCCACTGCCCTCTGCCCCTTCCTCACTGCTGACTACCTGCCTTATGGTCACCGTCCATGGTTCACTAGTGACTGTTCCTCTTCCTACTTGATTTAACATATTCCTATGAGTGCAGCATAAGTAAGTTAATGCTTAAAGGACAGCCCTCAAGGTGCTTTGGAAAGGTCCCTTTGTCATCCCCCCCAAAAAAAATCACAATTGTAACACTGCTCTGCTTACTGCTTGTCCATGTCCCTTGGTCTATGGATGAAATCCAATCTTTGCAACAGGTCGCTTGCAGCACACTGCCCTTTCCATGCCAGCTTTGCCCCATTTCTGAGCACATCCACATGGTCTGTACTGCAGTCATGCTAACCTCTCTGCAATCCCGAAATATTCTTGCTTTCTCTTCCCTCTGCTGAGAGTCTTGCCCTGCAAAGCTGCATCTGAGGGAAGTTCACCCAGTTTCTTCCTTCTCTTCCCTCTGATAGCTCCTACTCACCTTGAAGATTCTGCAGGCAAAAGTCACTTCCTCCCCAAGACTTCTTACAAATGTTCCCTTTTGTATTCCCTTAAGGGTACGTTAAGCAACAAACCAGGAAGGTTGATTTGCTCCCAGGGGTAGTTGGGATTGGAGGTGAAAATAGCACACTGGATAGGATCAGGCGGCAAGTGTGTGTCGGATTTATCGGCTGTGGCCCGGCACGGGCCATGCTTAACCTGCTAAGAATGTCTCCTCTGGGGGGAAAAAACTCCACTTTATCTTGTGACATTACTTTGTTTTTGCATTCCCTTTCGTTATATTTTTTTCGTTCATTTAATTAAGCCTCATTACATGAAATCTGCATCTATTTTAACAAGTCGAACAATAGAGAGTGTTTTTGGAAGATAATCCCTGTCTCTCATCTTCCTACAAATCATACCCCCTTGTGGTAATAAATGTTAACAGCTTACCATCCTCTCGTTTCTCTGGTCTTGGGTGGGTAATGCTGAGATATAGTTTCTGCAGGCGCAAATATACAAATCTCACAATACCTACATGAAATAAAGAAGATGGCAAATGTGTGAAATTCTTTTTTAAAATACTAATGCTAAGATAAAATATGGGAGGGAATGATCTCCCCAAACTCCACTGACTGAAATAAATTATCTCTTAGAGTCTACTCTTACATGATTAGACAATAAATCTGTTTTTAGGAATAGAGTATACTCTTAAATAAAGATAAATGTATAGAATGGCAAATTCATAAATCAGTAACATCATCATCATGTCATCAAATTGTATGCACTATACATAATTATGTGTGCTATATTTTTGTAGGACTGGTTAAAAAAAAATAAGTAAGGATGTTTGCAACCAGTGTCCCCCAAAGCTTGTGAGTAATGTGTTGTCCTGAGTCATTAAAATGACTATGGTATCACTAGGCAATAGCAATTATTTTTAGCTCTATTATAAACTTAGGGTGCCACTGTCTTTTATGTTGTCTGTTATGGACTAAAGGACTTGTGTTATCACATGACTGTAAATTAACTCATTTAACTTTTGGTGAGCTTTTGATTCTACTTTGCCTGAAGAGACAGATCCATCTCCCCCACCCATATTTTGAAGGATAGTTAGAATCAAAGGTCACATGACCATTTCATGTGCTCCAGTGTCAAAAATGAACAAAAGGAAACATTCCATCCTCTTCATCTTAATCCTCTTTCTGTCTGTGGATTGTGACCAGTCCATGGAAGAGTTAAATCAGCATACTTCAATGCTGTTCTCAGAAATAATTTCCAGCCCCAAGATGGACTGTCCTGTGTCTCACAGTAAGTAACTTAGGATGGCATTCTTTTTCCTCCTGGTGACAGGAGTGGAAAGTATAACTCTGATTTCCAGGACCCCTTCTGGAGGATACCATTATTTCATGCAAAAGAAATTCAATAGAGTCTTAATTATGTTTTCATTATATATAAGAACAATTTGAATGAGGTTTGAAACATATATATGGAAAAGTTGGGGCACAAAGGCAAAAGACAATCTTAGGAAGGCAAAACCAGTCCAAGCAGCGCTGCAGTAAGAGCATCTGCGCTCCAGAGAACATTGTTCACTCTATGCCGCTCCACCCTGAACATCATGCCTGACTCATAAAAAACAGTCATTAAATATTCATCCGCATTCACTGTCTGACTAAAAGATACAAATAAAATTCTTCAAGGCAGAATCAATCAACCAATCATAATACAATAAAGCTTCAATTAATCAGAACAATTGGGAGGTGGTTTGTTTTAATACAGCCCTTGGTTAACTAATCATGAGTGAGAAAATTATTTTCGTAGATCAAGGTTGCCCCTGGAAATCCTCCCAACTGTTTCACTAAGCAGTGCAAACTTTATTGCATCAAAAAATCACTTGGAGAGCGTGCTGAGCTGCAGCTTCATGGGCTCCCTGTCAGGAGATTCCACGGAAATTTAATGCATGTGACTGGTGGAGCCCAAGACAAAATTTGGAAGAGCATTAAAAACCTATGCTACTGTGTCCTGACTGAGCTGTGCGGGGTACCTGATCTGTAGGCTTCTTTCTCTAAGAATAGATACTCTGCCCCTTCCAGAGGGGTCACGGCAGCCATGTGTTGTCCAGTGGCCTGCTGTTGCACACCACAATGAACTGGGCTGGGCATGGATACCCGGATCATAGCTTTTCCAGTCAGATTTTCCCTCAGGAAGCTGTATAAGACTAAGAAATTCTAGTTTGTGTCTCGTAATAAAAACAGAGGCCATGAATGCCAATGCTGGCAGATAGGATGGTGGGATTCTAAGGAAGTTCTCTTCAACTTTTCAGTCAAGTAAGAAGAAACATCATTAGCTGAAAGGAATGGCAAGTATTAGGAGCGGGCTGTGAGAGGAAGACTGAAATAATCACCCATTCAACCACCTCCTAAACTTGAGTATATGTCAGGATGCCTCTAGGACTAGACTCCCACAGGAGGGTTGTGGTCATGAATTTCAAATGAAAGTCATCAGTAAGGTTGTGTGTTTTTCAGTAACCACCATCACCTTTTCACTACACATTCATGGAGGTAGACACGAAACAAGTGGAAGGTTAGGTTTAACCAGAAATATGGTTTTTGTTCACGACAAACAATGAATCAAAAAAAAAAAACAAAAAAACAGGAAATGATGTCAAGGGAGAATCACGATTTTTTATAAACTATGGAATGGAGAGGAGATGTCAAGAGGCTGAGAAGTGAAATGGTAGAATGAATAGATTAGAGATCTTAGTGGGGTTGAAGATTATTGGAGTCAAGGTACTAGAGGGAGAATGATGGAAAGATAAAAAGTGACAGAGAAGCCAGGTATGGTGGCACACACCTGTAATCGCAACACTCAGAAGGCTGAGACAGGAAGATCATTGCATATTCAAGGTTAGGCTACGCTACCTAGTAAGGTCAAGGCCAGCCTGTACTACATAGTAAACTTCTGTCTCAAAAGGCCAAAAAAAAAAAAAAAAAGTGACAGAAATAGACTGTATGAAACTAAAAATATGGAGCAGCGATAAGTTCCACAGTATGGCTAAGAAAATTAATGTGGTAACTAAATGAGTGATAGTCAAGGAATTGAAGGATCTGAATGTTAAAAAATAACTATGAAAATAATTGAAGTTGCCAATAATTAAGATTAGAAATGGTATTAGTGGGGCTGGAGAGATGGCTCAGTGGTCTAAAGCACCTACTTGGAACAAGCTTGGCAAAGCATCAGGGACCGCGGTTCAATCCCCCAGCACCACATGCCA
>NW_004524766.1:2824629-2850916 GCF_000260255.1 Octodon degus | reverse complement strand
CAAAAAAAAGAAAACAATAAAAAAAATAAGAACATGCTATCTCTTTATCTCTTTATAATGCTTTATGGATTAATGAAGAAAGGTTACTTGATCACAACTGACTTTAAACACGATAGGATGGTTATGAAGTAGCAGGTAGACTGGGAGCCACTGAATCATACTTAGAAACTTCTAGCTTAGCATGAATTAAAATCAGTAAATAAATAAAGAAAAACACTAAGCATTCTCCAGGATTAGAGTTTCAGATCCTTTGCCGACAGCTGGAGCAATGGCCTTATTTGTAAGTGGATTTTTAAAAAATCTCTTATCTATTTATTTATTTATTCATTCATTCATTTGGTGCAGAGTTTTGCTGCACAGCTCAGACTGCTAGTGACCCTCCTGTCTCTGCCTCCCCAGCGGTGGGATTATAGGCACGCACCACCACACCCCACATTCTGGGGCTAGCACGGCATGCAGTACTGGGGATCGAGCCCAGGTCCTTGTGATTGCCAGGCAGGCGCTTAGACCACTGAGCTATCTCCCCAGCCTATAAGTGGATTTTGAGGCTGAGCCACAAAGGGCCAACAGGCTGGCCTCCACCCCTCACTGAGAGCCTGGGTTGTAGACAGTGAGCCCCTCTGAAGCCACTTCCACTGCCTGGTGAACTGTGGGTGACAGGTAGGACCCACAGAGGAAGCTGCCCTTAAGCCTTAGCTGTGTATAAACATATCCTGCCCAGAAAAGCTGCGTGGAAACAATAAACCATTTGATGTCTGAGATTTTTAAGGGTATATAGCTCTTCCTGACTCATTAGTGTACAGTAACCACTTGAGGTTACAAAAAGAACCACTCCTTGGGAAGAACACTTGATTCAGTAAGTGATTTTTAACTTGTTATACCTAAAAATCAATTTTTTTTTCCCATGGATCAGCAAGTCTAGACTATGATATGGTCATAAACCATGTCACAGACATAACAGCTTAGTGCAGCCAATTTAATTAACTCCATGAACAATAGCAAAAGTAGATCACAGTTTTCTTGGTTTTCACTAAGAAAACCAAGCTTCCTGGTGGGCGCTCGTCTTATCGCAGAGCTTCATGAGCATCACTGTGATGGGGCTCGAAGGATGAGCCACAGGCGCTTCACCCGCCCTCCACCGCGGGCTGCTTAAAACACAGCACGTGTGCTCAGGCCTTCCTAGGCAAGACGTATGAAACGGTCCACCTGACACCAGCAAGCAGAAGGAAGTCGGTCCCTCCAAGCCTGAGAAGAGACTGGAATGCTTATTTAGCAATGCGCTGTGATGTCTTCCGATCTGAGAACCTAGTAATTCCCATTTCTTGGTAAGTAGTAGCAGAACATTCCGGATCTTTCTTCACAGTCTCCTACAGAAGACTCAAGCGTGACCCAAACAAATGAGCATCTGAAACACTTCTAGGGCAACTTACGTAAGAGACACAGTAGAGTCCACTAAGGGATTTTGGCACCTACACTGGCAACCTTTCTGAAACCAAAGGTAGATAATTTGTGTAAGGACCAGAAACAGTTAACCTCTTATTGCAGAAATATCTTCTACCACCAAAGTGATTAGCTTGGCATCTTTAGATCGAAAGAACATTAGAATCATTTTTAATGTAAAATATGTATTTAGGGATTTCAGACAAGGAAAATAAGCATTAAGATGATTAAAAGGCATCCATATTTCCCTACATAGATGTGTCCATTTACAGATAAACCAAACTATACACGTGGGCTGGGATGTACCTCACTGTGTCTTACACGTGTGAGGCCCTGGGTTCAAGCTGTAGCACTTCCAAAAAAATTTTTTTTAAAAAATGCAGAAATGTGTAGGCATCTGATACGTGCAGCCTCCTATGCTGCCCATTTAAACAGATTATAGTTTTTCAGCATTATAAGTAAGGGCAAAATGGAAAGTTGTCTAGATCAATCTGCAAATCTTTTAAGTATTTATAAGATTAAACTAATAAAAAATGTAATAACTAAGTCAAAAAAAAGTAGGGGCATTTTTAGAGTTCTTAATGCATGCTTCTCACCGGTAAGATTCCTTGAGGTCAAGAACTTTGTCTTATTTGCCTCTGGGTCAATACAGCCAGAAAAGCGACTAGAGCATTGTAGACCCTCACTGAGAAAGTGGTAAGCGCATGAATGAATGTATGACCTGGGGGCTTTTCAAATAATAATGCTCTCGAATATGGTCAATCCTACGGAGTTAAATCTGGAGATGGAAGGAGGGGGAAAAGAGGGGAAGGGTAAAGTTAAAAAAATGTTCTAAAGAATTAGGCTGTAGAATGTATGTGTACCAACTTTCCACAATGAATGTGATTAAGTACATATTGCAAATATGAACTAATGAAAATAATTTTTTAAAAAAGAAAGTTAAATCTATCACTTGATGCCATCCTGGTCTAAGGCATTACCCAGTTGGCGTCTTCCCTCCTGATGTACTAGAGGAATCGGTGTGTCTAAGAGGAGCCACTTCCTGGGAAATCATAGATGGTAGGACACCAAACTCCTTCTCCCTCCACTTCCTCTAAACCTCTCCCAAGAACATTCAAATTCAACATGCAAGAGAAAACAATACACTCAATAAGCTAAAAATATTTCTATTCTCTTAAAGCCAACGTAGAGAATCAATGCTTACAGATGAGCGCACGCAACAATAACATTCTGTTGCACTGTGTAGGGTGCTGCAGGGTGCCCGTGCGTGTGCACACGTGTGCAGACTGCCACCGCAGCCTCAACCACACTTTGGCCCAGAGGAACAACTGTTCATATCCCTCAAGTTTAGCCACATCCAAAATGCGTATGTTGCCTCCCATTTCTACACTGCATCACTATGCCCGGACAGTCTCTGATAAACCCTTTGGCTTTCTGGCTCACTGTGTCTAATAATACAAACGAAGCACACGTGGAGTAGTTTGATATAGAACTTTGATATCTCAGTTCCTAAATTAAGGCCTTTCACCAAGCTTTTAATAATACAGTCCCACACTCCTGGAATTATAGACAAAGTTAAAAATCATTCTGCTTTGCCTTTCAACAAATTTCCGTTCTCTCCTCTAACTGTGCGCATGTAAATTCTACTAATGCTAACGGAGGCAACGCACATGCCTGTGCAGCAGGATAGGTCCTAAATCACACTTTAATCTTTAGCTGCGTAACTCTGACTCCTGTTCAAACGGTACGTGTGCCTCAAGTACACCCTGTATGTCTGTTCTTTCCTGTCTGGATATTAAAATTTATTCATGTATTTTTAGTAGCTATTACAACATTTTGGCCAACAAACCTTCTTATTATTGTTATGCATGTGTTGAGTTTTAACTGGGCGCTAGATGCCACCATAAATATTCTTGATTTCTTATAATGTAATTAGAATGTAAATTTGATTCCTGACCAGGTTATATTTGTTTTAAAAAATGGAAATTTTCTGTTGTTTTCCACCTGGTTAAACATATGTATTAAAGCAAAAACATAATGCAAACAAAATAAATATAAGTAACCTGGTAGCTTATTTCTATAGTGAATCATGGTTGTCTTTACATAATAAAAAAATTAATATATGCATTTTAAAAACTCCCGTTAAATGAGGTTATGCTAGGTTTCTTTATATTAAAAATATTTTATTAACCATATTAACTTTTAGGGGGAAAGTGTTTAGCTAGGTGGTTTTATATTATTTTTACTTAACCCTAAAAAGGACATTCACTGAAAACATTTTCGAGAGGCCACCGCGTACCAGATACAGCCTTTCCTTCTTTCCCCACCTCCTCCCATTGATCCCTCAAAAGATGAAGAAGGAAGGTGACCATGAAACACACAAAGTCTAGAAAGACCAAAACCCGTATCCTTTGAAGGGAGGAAAGGGTCATTTTTCTTTGTAACTGATCTCTTATTCCGAAGCCCCAGCCCAGGAGAACAGAAACTTGTCAAGTAAATGCAATTCAGTCCGTTTGCATTTTAAACTATACATATTCCGTCAAGTCGAAGTTCAGAGCTCAGGCCTGGACTGTTTCGCGCTCCACCTCCGCACACTTCCCTCCCGGAGAGCAGAGTAGAGGGAAGCGGTGACAGCGGAGGAGTGTCCTTCGGCGTCCCCGTGCTTCATTCCTCCGGATGTAGCCAGGGCGCTCCTGGCCTCTGCCAGGCCCACGGCATAAAGCCCACCTTTGTCGGGAACCTCTGAGGCCTGCAGACCGCACACCACCCCGGCCACTCACCTGGCGCGATCCCTCTGCCGTCGCAGCTCTTCCACAGGGCCACACGGGTCGCGGCCTTATGCCAAGCTCAGGACTTGCCTAAAATGCGACTTCCCAGGCTGTGTCGTGAGAAGACCAGATGAAAGGACGCTCCTAGATGTCTGGGTGTTTCTGTCACCTTCGGACAGACTTATGACACTTCTCCCCAACGTTAAGCCCCAGATGGAGACCAGAACATTGATCTCTGACCCTTGCCCTCTCTCCCGTCCCTTCCCAGCGAAAGAATCATCTGCCTTCTTTTCCTGTCTAAACGGAATAGTCTCAACAGATCTTCAGCAGATGAGAAGGGGACCTAGGAGAGGTGGACGGGTGCAGGGAGGGAGGCCCACGTGAAGGGACATAAAAAGAGTTAAGATTCATTAGGTCCGTGTACCAACTCCCAAGGAATCACTAAGTACTGCAAATGTGTGCTGGTAAAAATGCAAAACAACATGAACAGTAAAAATCCAAAACAGTGTGTATTTTTTCGGCTCTGTGATTCTTTATTGACACAGTCATGATTTTGTTCCGCTGCGCATCAGAGGTGCGCTCAGAAGACCTTGACGGAGAGCCTCCCACTGTGGAAGATTCAAATAGAGCTGGGATGAAGTCCCAGCGGTGATTCCATGGCTTCAGCTGGTTGGCTCACCGACGGCATCGCACTCTGAGCGGAAGGCATGCCGAAGGCTTCCAGGGCTCTCTGCAACGGGAACAAGGGCAAGGAAGTCCTCTTCTCCCCGGCTGATCTGGGTTGTGTTTGAGAAGACACAAGGCCTGCGACTGCTGCAGCCACCTTGCCACTCTGAAGAGAGTACACAGCACGCTAGGGATGGAAGGCTGGAGTTAGAGGAAACTCAGGTCTTTAGCAGATAATACTTAATTCCTTTCAACAGATAATACTTAATTTGTTTTGTCCATTTTTTCAATTGTTTGTACTTTTCCTCCTCTTAATTTCTTATGCTTTCCTTTCATCTTCTTCCAGTTTTACATGAGTTTATCTGGATGAATAACTAGTTGAAAACGAAGTCTTCAATAACATCATTGAGCAATTAAACTAGGAGCCTACCTAAAACCACCCCTCCCAAGATCTCTTCGTTTTCCCAGGGTAAAACACTTCTAGCTGGCTTTCTGTTACTTGTAGCCAAAAGCATGCTAAATTATTCAATCTTCTGTGGGATAAAAGTGTTCGAAGAGCCACAGGGAGGGAAAACTGAGGACAGATACAGGAAATATGGGGAACACTGCCTTCACCAGGGAGGCTGAGGCAGAAGGATCGCAAATTCTAGCTGAGCCAGGACAGCACAGCAATGTAACAAGACCTTGTATCAAAATTAAAAAATAAAAGTCTGGGATGTAACTGTATCCTGTGTGTTCAACTCCCAGTATCTGAAAGGAAAAAAAATTTCTTTCATGGCAAATATACGACATGTCAAGTAATTTGGGAGTAAGACGGTGTCCCATCACAGTTCCTTCCAAGGTGGCTTGGCTATGAAAGCATTTCTGATGCATGCAGTTTCCTCCCAAAGAGCAGAGAGTGCCAATTACCCACCCGGCTGTTTCTCAGACACACCTGCATCAGTGCCGCACACCAGAAGGGCCATCAGGCCCTACAAGGTGGTATCTACCACAGTGCTTGGAAGAGAAACATCTGAAACTTACCCTCACAGATGAAAGGACACAAGGAATAACCCTGAGTTAACTAACACATCACAGCACGTGTGTGTGTGTGTGTGTGTGTGTGTGTACTCATGCAAACATACAACTGTATCAATATCAAATCTCTATGTAAATGATGTCCTCAAATTTCTTTTGTGAAAAAGCAGCAATGTCTCTTTCCTGCCACCATGTTCTGCTTACAATCACTCTTAGCTCAGTTAAAAGTTTCAATTAAATTCTTTGGGCTTCGATTCCAAACCTTTTAACAATAGAATGATGTGTCAGGTTGCCAGGGCTGCCATAAGGACAGCCAGCAAGGGTGCAACCAGAGAAATTTCCCTTCTCCTGGTTTTTTTTTTTGTTTTTTTTTTTTTTGTCTCAGTGGTTATTCATTGTACAAGATGCAGACATGACATCCCGTCCACAAACATCATTAGAACAAATCTTATTCATTGAATTAAGAGAATGTAGCTGTATATCTATCCTAACTATTTTGAATATACAGATAAAAAATGGTCATTCTTTTGTATTCCTTTTTTTGTTTAGTTTTGTCAGAGAAGGGTATTCTATTGTCATTTAAATATTGTAGGTATGTGAATTCAGCAAAACTTTCCAACACAGTCCAGCAGTCCATAAGAGTAGTGGGTCAACTGCAGGACTGGCAATGGCAGAAGTTGTTGACCTGAACCCTTTATAGGCCCAGCATACCAACATGGCTTCCCCTCTTATAACTTGTTTTTATACCTTTCTGCTGGATGGTTAAGACCAAGATAAAGCAAGACCTATATAACAAGAAATGTAACTTTTGTATCTGATCAGGTCAGTCAAGTCCCCTCAGGATTTATTCTGAAACCCTGTACCACACTTTGTAGAAAGCAAATTGGTCCAGCAACGGCTGTGACTCATCCACACGGCTGACACTGATGAAGAATCTTCTTCCAGTTCTGAAAGCTTAGAAAACCACATTTGAGGCAGAGGTGGCTTTTGTTTCTCCTGAGGCCTTGCTCCTCGGCTTGTAGACAGCCACCTTCTCTGTGTCCTCGCAAGATCTTTCTTCAAGTGTGATCGATGCCCCTGCTGGCCCTCCCTGAATGTTCCCACAGCTTTTTCTCATGAGACATTGGTAAGATCGGATCAGGATACACCCTAACAGCCTTCTTCTAACTTGTGATGCCCACAGAGCCCTGGTGTCCACATACAGTCATTTATTGAGGTAGAAGAGTTATAGTTTCAATATATCAATTTGGGGAAACATAACAGTCCATAGTAGATAGCAAACATTGAAAATATTCATATGGCAATGACTATATAGCAGTGCGGTGATGGTCTCCTCTCACATACAGTATCCTCACAATAATCCTATGAGAAGTGAGGTAATGCTGTCCCCCTTTTAAAGATGTGTACTAAGGTGTCAAAAGGTCCAGTAACTTTCCCTGGATTGTAGTACTGGAAAATCACTCAACAATGATTCAAACAGAGGCGATTTGGACTCCACCATTACATTCTAGTATGAAAGGGTACATCACCCTTACATTGTAAATCTACGCTATGCACAATGAGTGTCCAGGTAGGTGTCTTTCCAACTGTAGATAATCTACACACACACATACATTATTCATCTTGCCAGTGTTATGGCATACATTTGAATTATATCAACATTAATTGCTTACCTTTTATGACTACATATGTATTTTTATAGTCAAGCAATAGAGAGCATCACTCTTAAGTTTCCACTTGTGTCAGTCTTCATTTCACCAGAGTTACAGTCTTGTTTTTACCTGTACTTAGTTTTCTATGTAGCTATCATTAACCCCAAACTCCCTGAACATTCGTAAATCTCTCAGTCTTTACTCATGTCTGTCACAGCCTTAGGACATGCTCTGGTTTGGAAGGTTGGCTCCCTAAGCTTAGAGCATGGCTACCATGCTCTAAGCTTAGGGAGGTATCTTGCTTAATCTTCATCCTGGAAATTCTGCTTTGCTCTGTGTTAGTTTCCTTCTCTTAGGGCCCCATCTCTTTAAGTGCTTTCCACACCCTCATTTTAGGAGAACATCTTCCAACAGCTTCTAGAGAAGACAGGGAGATAAACTTGTTTGACAACTTTAAATGATACATCCACCTTTACCTCACAATTACAGTTTGCTGGGCTTTGGTGTTAGCTTAGGAGTAATTTTTCTTCATCATTTTTAATCTATGTATTGTATCCAAGCTTCCAGTATGTTAAGAAGTCATTCTGATCCCCCCACCCCTGTATCCCATTTGGAGGTGCTGATGCTCAAACCCAATCCCTTGAGCATGGGCTCAACCTCTGAGCTGTCACCTACCCTGATTCTTAATTCTTGATATGCCACTGTTCTATTGTCTCTAGAAGCTAGAGCAGATTCTTCCTTTCTTCCCCTCTGTGTTCTAAAATTTTGCTATGTGGTGTCCTATATTTACAATTGGGCCAAGCACACAACCTGCAAACTCACATCCTTAAATTCTGAAGTGTTTGAGTATTTTGCTGATTACGGCTTTTCCTCCCATTGACACTATTGTTTCTGAAACTTCTATTATTCCAATGCAGGATATGTAGACTGGATCTTCTAAACACCAGAGGTATCTGCTGACACACTGCTTTGCTTTCTGAGATCTCCTCAACCTCATCTTCTATCTCTTCTGTTGAGGTTTCTCATTTCTGCCATCTTGTACCCTTGATGTTCTTTGGGTATTTCTTTCTCGCAGTGTATTGTCTTGGCATCATGGATGTAGTATCTTCTCTGAGATTATTAATCTTTTTCTCTCCACCTTTCTCTATTTACTTGCTTTGGATTCTAGCACAGGTAGGGTTTCCTGAGACTGGAATTAAAAATGGGTGCTTAACTAGAAGGTGAGGCATACTTGGGATCAATTACAAAGCAGGTGAGAGAATCAGGACTGTGCCACTTAAAAAACAGAGGAGTGACACAGTTGCCACCAACTGTACTGGCCTTGAGGGTGGTTCAGGAACTGGGATGGATCTCAAGAGTTGTTCCCAACTAAGGCCAGGAAACCATGACTTTGTGCCCCCAATTCTACCCTACATGTCTGCCAGGCTTTGAATGTGGGCTACCCCTGGGAAGGGATAGGATCATGGCCAAGGCAGCACCTCTGGCTACCCCCTTGAAAGCCTCTGGCAGTCAGCATTGCCTGCAGCTGGAGCAAGAATGCCTGAGTTCTGGGAGGCCAGATCATAGCCCCACCACACAGTGTCTCCTACAGTCTTTATGTTCCACCTTAAAGTGGTAATGGTTAGCTTGACACACTTGAGAGCTTCCCAGGAGATTAGGGGACACACCTGTGGGTGTGCCTTGGTGAGTCAGAGAGGTATGACCTTGGGCACCTTATCTCATCCCTCACTCTTCCTCTCTGGGCTGCTCCCTGGCTCTGCATCCCAGCCACCGTGAGCTAAGTAGCTCTGCTCCACCATGTTCTTCCATCATCATGACATTCCTGCCTCGGACTCTGAGATGGTCCCCAACCAGGGACTCCATCCCCTATAATCCTGAACCAAACTTAAACTCTCCTTCTTTGAATTGTGGACGTCAGATATTGTGTCCCAGTAATGTGAAAGCTGATCTGGCAGAGGGAACTCAAATGCATCCCAACCGTCAAGCTGTGGCAGGCTGGCTGCTTTTAGCTACTTTTACAGTAAGGATTTGGGACAAAAAGCAGAACATAAAAAAATTTGAAAAACTTGAATTTTGGCTGAGAAGGAACTAAAGTTGGAGCCAAAGAAGATATGGCTGCTGAAGAGATTAGCACCATTAAAAAGAAGCCAAGTACTCTGTACAAGGCCAAGAAAAAAACGACTTGAGGGTATCTCAGAAACCAGCAAGACCCCACCCATGCAGGCTCCAGGTGTAAAAATGCCAACTGTTATTTGACATGATAGTCCCTCATCGCCTCACTCCAGCTGGTCTCCAAGAAAACTGGTTTCCAAGAAGTCATTTCTCCATGTTCAGCCATCCAGGCACTCAAAGGCCACTGCAGTGATGGTCCAAGGGGGCCTGCTTGTTGTCCCCACTAACAGCATGCCTTGGTGTCACCTATGTGATGCTGCCTTTACCAGCACATAGAATGTAAGAGCTGTAGGTTCAGAGAACCTTCCATTTAGATTCCAAAGGAGGCCTGGGAGGCCAGGCAAGGGGCCCTTGAGAGGGCAGTGTGTGAAGCTGTAGAAATGAAGCCAAAGGTGCAGTGGAGACCCCAGGAAGTCAGAGATGCCAGGAACATGGACCACCTGGCAAGAAAAGCTGCAGGATGTCAGTGGAGACAGCTCCAGAGAGATACCATTTGGATTGCAAGTTTTGGGGAACTCACATCTTACCACCATGTATCCTGAATGTGGATGTGCAGCTACAGGATTTAATATTTTCCCTGCTGGTTTTGGTCTTGCTTTGGTCCATTTTGTTTCTATCCTGTTTCCCTTTTGGAATGAGAATGTTTAAATTGTGCCATTGTGCCACCATGCCTAAGGACTATGTAACTTATTATTTTTACAGAGATTCACAGCTAAGAATTTGTCTTGAATCTCAAAAGAGACACAGGCTTAAACTTTGAAAAATTATTGAAACTTTTGGGACTTTGAGAAAGAGATTATTTTGGTTTTGGCTGCACATGAGATTATTGTATTATGTTAAGCAGAATTATGAGCTTATGTCTATTTGGGGATTAAGTATGATTTAAGGAAATGTGCCTGCCAGATTGACAATGGATGGGATGTGATGGCTAAACTATCACTCAATTTGATTGACCTGGAGCTTGTGGGGGGGGGGCAGGGCATACTCCTGGGTGGGCCTGGGGGTCATGGAGGCAGGGCCATGGTCACTATCTGCTGCTTTACCTCTTCCTGGCGGGTGTGGTCCCCTGTGCTGCTTCCCAACCACCATGAGCTAAGCAGCTCTGCTTCCCCTGCCCACATACTATGATGTTTCTGCCTTGGATCCAGCTTTCCATGGACTAAATGCCCTGAATCTCTTAATCCCATTAAGCCTCTCCTCCCTCAAGTCATGGGTATTTGATGCTGTATCCCAGCTAAGGGAAAACTGACACAAAAGCTTTTCTCAGTTACTTGCTGATCTTTGGCTTTTTATATTTAATCTTTTGTCTCTGCTGCAGGGTGTTCTGGCTTGTTTTGTCTTTCAAGCAGGAATTTTATGGAGGTGACTGGGTATGAGGTTACTGTGCCCCAGACTTGACTTCAGTCCCCTCAGTAAAGTCTCATGGGTGGAAAGGACCAGGCTTCTAGACTGCTCTGAGCTACTAACCAGGAGAGACTGGGCAGCAGGGCAGGGAAGCTGGGGCTCCAGTCCTGATCAGAAGTTCAGGGCAACAAAGGTGATAGCTGAGGCAGGGGCTGAGGTGGGCTGACACAACAGTGATGGAGAGAGGTGGTGTACCTACAAACCAAATGCTTCTTAGTAGGTCAAAGGCTGTTGAGGGGCCCAAGCTGCCCCAGAAAGTCAGGGCAACAAGGAGGGTAGCCAAGGACCTCTTGGTGTTGCCAGGCTCATCTTGTGTGCAAGGGGAGTGCTGGACATACAAGGCATGGTAAGGCTGTCTTTATTCCCATTGCCTCCTCTGTCTTCCTTCTCGTGGGGCCTGTTCAGGTCTTTTGATCCAAGAGGTATCATTCTATCTCTCAGGAACCTCAGGTTTGGTTCCTGAACAGACACCTGGCAGCCTTGGAGCACCACAGCAAGATCAGACACACAGCTATGGAGGGCCTGTAAGGTTCCTATGATGGCATCCCTGGCTTCCTGCACCAGGTTTCTCCTGGGGAAGGCCTGTGGCAAAATCAGCTAGCACCTTAGCTCACCCAGAAGTTGCCCCAAGCCAGAGTTCTAGAGAATTAGGGGGGGCCTGGGCCTGAGCCTCCAGGAACCTGGTTCTCCTTGCTCCTTGACTGTCAGGTGGCTCTTGAATCCTAGGTGGGCTGGAGGAAGGCCTAGTGGGGAGCAGGGGAATGCTTGGCTCTGGGGACCCACTGTCAAGCGGCTGGGCCACATCCAGAGATTACATCACATAGCTGAAAAGACCCCCGTGCTCCTGACTCAGTCAACCCTGGGTTATGACCACAAGCTTGGAGGTAACAGGGACCACAGAATCCTGGAGGGTAATGGTGGGTCCTGACAGGACACAGGAGAATTCTAACAGGCTACTGGCCAGCAGCTGCCCACCAGGGCTTCATTCCATTCCCTCCTGGTCTTCTGATGACACACACAGCCAAGTTTCTCAGGCTGCTAGAAAGGCTGACGGACAGAACATGGACAAAGAGGTAACAAGGACAAGCAGGGTAGCCAAGAACCTCTTCGTTGTGCCAGGCTCATCCTGTGTGCAATGGGAGTCCCCCAGGGCTTCCGGAGGTCCACAGTGTCCGCAGATAGTATCTTCCCCCCAAGAACAATGCTAGATCTTTCCTGACCACTCTAGGTTTTTCAGGTAGATGAGCTCTGACTTGTTTTAATAGGGTTTTTCTGTTGTTTTTCCTCTTGACTGACTGAATTTCATAAGAAATGTCTCCTGTTTACACTAGATGACCAATTCATGGCAGCCAAGTGGGGAAAGAGAAACACAAGGGGGAGTGGGGGGGTCCCGGATGTCCTGGGTATTTAGTATCCCAATGCTCAACCACTTCGTTTTAAGCAAATTTTTGCGCCTCCCTCCAACCCCCTTCCTGGTATAATTCAATCCAGAGAGTGTTTACCTTTTGTTTTGTTGTTTTATCCACTTTAGAAACCAAACTTTTAATTTTCTATCATATTGCAGAACAGAAGTTGCCTGGCTGTAAGACCAGAGATTGATTTACCTGCTTCATAGCCTTTCAACTAATCCTTCTAGTTTTAGACTCTCCTGGAAATTAATTTCCAGAAGTTCATGGAAATAACCACTGGGAGCCTCCTGGACATCCTGCGTGTGAAAACACCTTGGCTTTTCCCACTGTCAGCAAAGAGTGGGCTTTCCAGGGCTGCTGAGTCAGTAGCGTTCATTCTGCTTTCTATCTTCCAAAATTTTGCTAGTTCTTGCTCTTCTATTCTGTTTGTCCTTGTGAGTGTATGCCTTTAGAAATATCTCTTTACTGCCATCTTAAGAATTCCTTCTTGGATATAAAAGGAGCTATTAGCCAGGCATGGGGTTTAGGCCTGTATCCCCACAGACTTGGAGGCTAGTGCAGGTAGATCCGTAAGTTCAAACACAGTCTGGGCAATTTAGAAACTTAGTAAAGATCCTGTCTCAAAATAAAAAAGTAAAGAAAGGGTATAATTTGAAGTAAGAAACTTGGAGTCAATCCCCAGTACCTCAAAATAAAATATGAATATATATTCTCATGCCTTTCTCTACACAAAAGATAGCTTACTGTAAGCCTGTTCTGTACTTTGCTACTTTCATTTAATATAGCTTGAAGCTCTTCAAGTAGTATAGAGTTCTAGCACAGTTCTTTTAACAGTATTCCATTTGATCAACCTCCTATGAAGACTATTTGATTTGCTTCTAATATTTGCTATAACAAACCTATAATGAACAGTCTTGGCCATAAATAATTTTGCACATGTCACAGTCTATACATAGGCTAAATTCTAAGGTACATGTTTGGTCAAATGGTGTGTTCACAAATATGACCAATCGTCCTACAGGGAAGTTGTTCCAATCATTAGGCACAATAGCAGGAATAAGTCTGATTCATTTTCTTACTTCCTACCACTGAACAATGTATATCATACTAATAACTGAAGAGGTAAAAATGGTATCAAATATACTTTGATTTTGTTTCTATTATGAGTGAAGCATTTTATCTATGATACACTTTTATGTCATTATGCCTGAGTTGCATTCTGTGCTTTGTGACATAATCTTTTCTTCTGGAAGAAAAAATGGTATGTTTGTGTATATGCCTATAAGCAGACATTCAAAAGAGTCATTATACAGCCAAATATACAATTATGGCATTTTTAAAAATATTTCTTGTTACATCTAAAATACCATGTGCTGATATTTATTAAGAACAATGGAAATTATCCAGCTAGGCTCTCCAGAGTAGAGCATTTCTCACACAGAAGAGCATATCTGGGACAAATGCCCACTTGCACTCAAATTATGAGTTCACTAGTCTAGTCTAGGTTGAATAAATACACTCAGAAAAAGTTAAGTCTATGTCTAGGGTATGTTAAAATCAACTGTGTATTTTGGAAAGGATACAGGGCTTAGAATCACAAGGCAGAGAACACTACATCTGCCAAATAATTATTCTCAGCCTCCATTTCCTTATCTGAAAAATGGGGACAGTAACATTTGTTCCAGAATACTTACCAACTGTTCACCACTGAGACCATTAATACAAATTACTTCTAATCAGGAAGAAGGTAGATATGGGCATCAGGTAAAAATATTTAGAGTTTAGAAAATTATATAGATCTTGTGAAGAGGATATTTAAAGAAATTAAGGAGTATTAAGAGATATGAGTTTAAATGAATAGTCTAGTACTTGACTTTAGAAAGCACGTATAATCTGAAAGCTTAAAAATAAGTGTACTCACAACCAGAAGTGAGGCACAAAGATGGATTTACATATTTTGTTATAACGGAATGTACTTATTTGGTGATTTTAAATATGATCGTATGAAACTGGTTTAAAAAAAAAAAAAACTGTAAGCCTTTAAGTCCCAGACAAAACCTAGGAATAGGAAATAGAACATACTGAATTAGTAAAATTTAGAACAATGTTCTAAGATAAAGTTTTTTTCTTGCTTTCTGCAGGCAATCCTGCAGTTATGTGAAATAATTATTTTCATATACTTAGAATTTATATTTTCATCTCAGTCATTCCACTTAAAAAGCTTATCAAGTCAAGAAAGCATTGTGTCTTATTTCTCTATTTTTACATTTTAATGATATATAATGTAAAATAAAATTATGCAAAATAACACTATGTGGAATACAAGAGCACTTCTTCAAGCAAGTATATGCACTTTAAAAAATAAAAACTATAATAGCGTGTGTCTGGTGAATAGATGTGCCTACTCAGATTCCACTTTTTAGTTGCAGCAATAGGTCCCCCTGGTGGAGACTGAGAACGCATTTGTCCTATTTTCCTGCCACTGTAAATCACTACTACAGTCTGAGCAGTTCTGTCTTGCAGGAATGCACAGAGAAGCTCTGCAAGAGAAACTGGCTGATTAAGGGTGGTCCTTAGAAGGCCTGCAAACTGTCATAATCTCTGAGTGTAACTTGGTACTTAATACTCATCATTGCAGGAACCAGAACCTTTTCCGCTAAAAAGAACTGCCCTCAAAACAAAGTTTTAGTTGATAGAGATGAACACAATTAAAAATGCAATATAATGCTTTTTTAAAATAATGTTTATAGCTTACAAGCCCCAGCTAGGGATTCCTCTTGTCTCTATCTATTCATGTATACAAGGCAAATGGCTCCTTAGAAATGAGCACCCACTATTCACTGAAAACTCACAATACTACCAAATGCACGTGCCAAGAGATGGTTTGCCTTGTTAGGCTACGTATGATGGTACCCTATCAAGTGCTAACAGCTATGCAGGCCAACTGCTATGTAGGAACAAGACCAAAGTCCTTGACACAAACCCAGAGCCACTGTGTCCCCACTTGATTCCACCAGGAGTGTAATCACTTCAGAACAGTACAAACCTCAGACCTTATCCTGTGCCCTCTTCGAAAGCAACCTTCAGGCAGTGTCAGCCAGGGGAAAGACTGAAATTTAAAGACTGTCGCTTTTCGGTTTAAAGCTGTTTCTCACACCCTAAGAGCCCTAGAAATTTCAGAACATCCAAGAGCTGACAGTAGAATTGTAAATCACCTGCAACCACTAGGCCAGTAACTCCTTGGCAGTCTTCTCTCTGCCCTCATGTCCCACTGCCACTCATCAGTCCACTGTGATTCCCGCCAGTTCCCCACATTGACCCTAATTGGCTTCTCTGAGGTTTGGGAACACTCTAGCCATCATCGATATGGTTGTGTATTCCTCACTCCCTAATGCACCAGAATCCTGAATCCTGTGTAAGGGTACCAGGTCAAACACAGCAATCTCAGTCCCTTTAACATCACGTTGCTATTAGTACACAAGGTGTGTCGATGGGCCGATGAGTATGTGAGTCAATCAGCCCTTCAGTAAACTTCTACATCTATACCATAAGCTGTATGCTACATCAAACTCTCTTACACCAGGTCTTCATCTCTTATCTTGGCCAATTTCTTGATGACCAGGAACACAATGCCAAGTGTACAGATTTAACAACACTAAGACACGACAGAAACCTAGTGCTTTCCCTCCCCAGTAGTGCCCAGTGTATCTGCTTTGTTCTCATCCCTCTTAGAGACCCACAGTTGATGCAGCACATCTCCAAACCTAGAGGAAACTGGAAGAGGAAAGACAGAGGCAAAAGCAGCACCTGCGGATCAGGAGGTAAACCCTGTCCTCTCCTCTACCATGTCTACTTAATTGTGAGGAATCTGAAAATGTTTCCATTTGACCCCAAATAACTAACAGTGTTTCTATCTTTATGTCTTCCTCTGTGTAGTTTATGATCTACTGTTTCTAATTTAATGACCTTGCTGTATATGCACTGAAGTTTTCTATACGTATCTTTGATAAAGTATACGAACTTACAAATACATTTAAGAACTTTTTTAAATGCCTTTCCTGTCTTTTTTTTTTTTCTCATATGGATTAACCCTTTAGAAGTGGAGACCCTAACAGATGCTAGGAAACAAGATTAGTTTTTGACAATAATTTTACAAATCTTTTGTCCTAATGACTTGGGTAGAAATATAAATCATCATTTTAAAGTTTATTTTCAACCAAACGTTAGCAGTGTATGATTTATGCAGGCTAAGAACCCATTTCCTCCCAGGGGGTTGAACATTTGGCTGACTGACCTGTTTATGAATGCTCCAACGAAACTAACCTGAGTTTAGTATTTATCCCCAAGCAATAGCCTTGCTCCTTATGTCTGGGTACACTCAAGAGCCCCTAGAAAGCCCAGAACTTCCAGTCTGAAGCTGTAGAAATATAGGCAGTGGGGCCCACTGGCCAATAATTCAAACTACAAAACAAGCCCAATTAAAACAATTGTTTTCACATAATGTCTGCAATTTGCAAAACATTTTCACAAATATCTTATTTCATTCTTCCTAAAACCAAATGTTAGTTAAAACAGATTTTTATTTTTCTAGTTGTTAAAAATCTTTCCCAGTTTTGTTCTTTTTTCTTTTAGTATTTGCTACAGTAAAAACCAACCAGTTCCATTTGAATAGTTTTCTTTCACAAAGAAAATTCTTAGAATCCAACTCTTCCTCTCCCCATCTCCTTTGAGAGTTACTGTTTTTGTTGCCAATATTGAAAAATGTGGCCCCATTTCTTAGAACTTAGATTAGCAACAATTATCACCCAGCAAGACTGGTAGAGAAAGTCTCCTGGTAAGTTTAGTTTTGGACAGCTACTCAGACTTAATTGAACATTTTTAATAGAAAATGAAAAAGGAATTGTTGGTCTTGCTTAAAGACCTACACCTACATCTACTGGTTACATCGACCTGTAGTTGTTTGGCAGGAACTATAAATGCACAAACTTTTAAAACAATCTACATCCATATTTTATAATGAAAGACTGCCTCTCAGCAGGTCATATACAAACCTTTAACCTGCTGTTAAATTTAAAGAGGCCCTCAATAGTGGGAAACATGATTTGGAAATATTTTTATCTCTTAACATTTACTTGATGTAGATAGAGTGATTTTTACTCGAAAGAGCCATCCATCCGGAGTAGGCTTTCGTCAATAAGTCACCAGTATTTATGTTCTACAACAGCTCGTGTTTCCTTGCTGTCAGGCTTACGCGGACCTTTCGGAAGACCCTGGGGACAGGCAGTCTAGGGTAATGCCATACAGAGAAAATGATCGCTCTTTTCAGAGAACACAGTGGTGCATTGGACAAATGTTACGAGCATATTAAAATCAGAAATGTCAGACTCCAGGGATTCTATTAAGTATCCCTGATTTCTTTTATTATAGAATAAAGAAAATCTATTTTTAAGTATTTTTAATTAAATATAAAGTGGAGGTAACTCTGCCAATCTTTGATTTCTTAAAATGTCAGTAATCTTCCTAAAATCATTTAATGAAAACATATTTTGTAGGCTCACAACAGCACAAAACGTAGGTTTCCAAAGTTTTAATGAAAAAAAATAATTTGGATTTTGTAGGCAATTAGATAATATAATAATTGCCTAACAATATAGTAATAACCTAATATTTAGAATATATCTCACGAAGATAAGTTTAACATAAGCATATGTCAAATAAATCAAACTTGATTTTACATTTAGGTTTTCCTTGGTAATTTTTCATACTATTTGGGGCTTTAGTTTTCTATGACTATTTCAACTATAACATTTACTGAATTCAGAATAGGAACTATGAATAACCTATTCCAACTAAAAACCTATTCCATGAGGACCTATTTTGTCTGAGATCTCCCAAGGATTAACTAGGCATCTGACTGGATGACTAAAACAAATAAATCTTATACTGGGAATCAAACTCAAGATCTTGTGCTTGCCAGGCAGGCACTGTGCCGCTGAGCTATCCCAGCCTGCCACTCAAATTCTGGGCACCTCCTAATCCTACTATTAAAGAAAGTTGACCTGCCCGCCTCTAACTACTGTACCTCCACCGTGCCCAGGGCTTTGTTTCAATTATCAGGTTTAGTCCATAAACCTTGCTCCCCTCTCTCATCTAGCTTCATGTTCCACAGGCTTCTTCCCATGCCCTTTTCACCAGCCATTCTCCTAAACCCAAGTTTCCTTTCCTTTCAAGCAGCTCCTAAAATTGTCTCTACAAAGATTAACTGGAAAAAATATTTTTCTAAATTTTACCCTCCAAATGAAAGCCTTCTCTTTACTATTCAACACCAGGCAATTTATCAGGAAGCACTGGCTTAACACTGTATATTTAATGTTCTCTCTCATAAGTCGTCTACTTTTCAATGCTGCCTCTATGACTATAAAAGTAGTCTTAAGACTCGAAGCGTCCAGCAGTCTGAAACCAAACACTAACTCCCATGGAGTAATACATAAGGCCACGCTGGCTCGTGGGAAGTGCTTAATACGTGTCTTTGCTGCTAAGTTTGAGTCCCTTTTATGTTCTGTGGTTTTAAAACTGATCCACACCTTGAGAGTCTCTAGAAGTCCTTTTAAGAAGAAAGTTAACAGCTAGTAGTTATGAGTAGACCGGTAACTGAAGTAAGAAAGCTTGGGCCCAAAACCCAGTGCAGCCACTCCTGTTGCTGGGAATACTTTTTTCCTCCAAATGGGTTTTTTGGTGTGGCACAGCAATCAAAAGATACACCTCTTTCCTACAGCTATTCCTAGAGTGGACTACAATGGAGACTGAGTGATCTATGGCCCTGGCTACTCACCTGGCTTGAGCACTTGTTCCCCCAGTGTAACTACTAGCGCCCCTCCCACAAGTCCCCTCACTGTCAAAAGTACCCGTGAGAAAAAGTAATGGTAAAAGATATGGTCCCAGCTATGCTGAACAGAGCCTTTCTCTCCTGCCCCCCAATACCAAAACACCACCCGCTGTTCAAATACACAGTATTGGTGCTGTGGCTAGGAAAACGACTTTGCCAGCTGAATTTCACAACAGACTTCACCATTAAGACTAGGAGACAAAGAAGATGGGGAGTGGGGAGGGTGCCTGTGCTCCTACCAGCATACCCAGTGCGGTAGCTCTTTGACCCAATTTTAGCACTACTGAAAATCTTCCAGTGATGAGACCGATGGAAGTTCTGTCCCACTCCACTCGCTCACTCGCTCAAGGGAGAATCTGGGACTGAAGATTAAGCTCATCACCAATGACTAAGGGTGCTATCAATAGCACCTACTGAATGAAGCCTCAAAAAATCCCAAACGACTGGTTCAGAGAGCTCAACTGTTGAACAATCCCCACTACCACATGCTGGCCAGCCTCAAGACCCTGTACTAAATAAACAGATTTAAAAAAAGAAGAAGAATTTAAGGGGGCTGGGGAGATAGTTCTGCGGTTGAAGCACCTGCATGGCAAGTGCAAGGACCCAACTTCGATCCCCACTACCGCATGAATTGTGGAGGTAGTGTGACTAGGAGGGAAGCGCCTCACCCTTCCCCGACACTCTGCCCTACTTCTCTCATCTGGCCAGTCATCTGTAGGCTTCCCAGTATCCTTTACAAATATAAATAAAAGTGTTTCCAAGAACCATCCTGGCAAATTAAAGGGACCCAAAGGGGAGGGAGAGGCAGGGCTCTACAATTCACAACAGCTCAGAAGATGGGCCATAACCTTATGATTTGCATCTAAAGTGGGAGGCGATGTGTAGGACTAAAGGGTCAAGCTGGGACCTAACAGTATGTCCTGGAGATGGGTCAGAACTGAATGGCTACAGTATTAGTTGGACCCACAGAGTGCTGTGTAAGACAGAAGGAATGACACTTTAGTTTTTCCTTATTTATCTCTTATAGTACCACATATTACTTAACAAAACTGTTTTCAATTTCTTCTCTATCCCCACTACCCACAAGACTATAAATCTTAGGGGCTGCTATAATCATGCAGCATCTTTAGGAAGCAGGTTCTACTGCTTACAACAACAGTGAAGGAAAAGAGCTTAGTTGACAAATCTCAAGCAGGCAAAGCTCACCAGGACATCCAAGCAGCAATGTACTAGGCAAATTCACATTTTCCCTCATCATGAAAGCTGCTGCATGATAAATATGACAAATACCTCCCTTACAGGAAATTCACTGCTTTCTTCGTATTTCTACCTCTCCTAGATGGTTTTATCAGCTTTCAACTTTAGCTACTATTAACACCAGAAAACGACCTGAGAATAATTCACATCCTACAATAACACAAACCTCCAATGTGAGGGGTCAAGGTGAAGACTTCCTAACCCAGTTTAGGGCAGAATGAAACCACTGACATCCCAAGGAGAAAGTGTTTATATTAAAAATAAAGAGAGTATCTCTGTACATGGCAAAAAAAAAAAAAAAAAGGTAGCTTGAGTTATTGTTCCAATAAAGTAGTGGATTACTAAGATTTATTTTTACTGTATTCTTCTCTTTTCTATAAATCAATGTATTTCATGGTCTAGACACAGAATCAATTCATCAGTAAGAATAATAAAAACTTTTAAACCTCAATGTCAATTTGGTGCTCAAATTATACTATTATGAACACTGATTCCATACTAAGATTGTTTTACTGTAGGTGAACAACTTGCTTTTCCAGTAATTTTTAAATACCACCATTATTCTATCAATCCCTACTGACTTTGTTAAATTTCTAGAGGATCACTCTTAATATAACACTCTAGGAGGCTCACAGCATTTACAGTTGCCTTGAGTTATGTTAAATTTAAAATAAGCAGCTTAGGACCGGCGAGATAGGTCAGCAGACTAAGCACCTTGTTAGGCAGGCACAAGGACCAGGGTTTGATCCCCAGCACCACATGCCACGCCAGCCCCAACCGCAGATGCACTGAGCTGGCAACCGAGTCCAGGCATGGTGGTGCACACATATAATCCCAGAGCTGGGGAGGCAGCAAACAGTTGGATCCCTACAAGTCCAAATGCACAATGAAACCCTATACAAAATACATAAAAAATAAAAATAATAATACTAAAGTAAGCAGCTTACAGAAGCATCACTAAAATCAACAACTTTCTTCCTGAGGGTCCACACTACCAGGAATCGTATTACTAGTGAGCGAATGACACAGATGCACTTTCCTGTGACCTAGCTTCTGCTGGTCCCAGTATGCATTTCCCTCTCAGAAGAGACCACCAACACCTGAAAAGTCTATCACAACCGTTTCCTGGAGCACCACAAAATGTCCCTTTACGTGGGTACAACAGAGCCTTAAATTATTTCTGTGGCTTACTATTTTCTATTTTCATCACGGCTAACATCAAAATTTCAAACTTTATAGATTTTTTACTTTGTCAAAAAGTTAATGAGTCAAACTACACATCTAATTAGCTTGAGGAAATATTCAGATTTAGCCATCATACTTGTAGGAGCTCTAAAACAATACACAAGAATAAGCGAATCTATCTACACAAGGTTTAATCCCTCCAAATTGAAACGCATAACTCTTAAAAGAAGAAATTGGGCTTATTTTGAGTCATTTTGTATTGAAACATAGAATGTCAAACTTAGTAAGACTACAGGTAAGGAAAAACTGCTATTCTGCAATTTATATTTTAGTTTTTGTTTTAAAAACTATCAAAAGTGTGTAAAGAAAAGGTTTCAGAAATATTTTATTAAGGTTAACAGATATTAGAAATCAAAATAAAACAGGAAATTTATCAAACTTTAAAATACTAATAAAATAAGCATTTTACTAATGAAAATTTGAAAAATGTGTACACCAAAATAAAAGTGAGAACTACTGTTAAATCAAAAACTCCCAAAGAATATATAACCACATGATTAGGTTCCTAAAAACTTTATATAAAACTCATAAATACAAAGCTATTTCAATGCTAACAACACTGTTCATCTGAGGAAACTTAACAGTCGTAAATACAAACACAGAAGATGTTTAGTTTTGGTCCTTCTGGAAAAAAAGAACTAAGCTGGCTTCTTTTCTCACATGGCTCCAGGCACAAAAATAGAATTTAAGATGGTAACTACAATATTCTTAGTGTTCATCCTTGGAATTCTTTAAATGTCACCAGTCATAATAGCAATGAACTCCTCTTGATTTACTGCGGTAAAAAAAAAAAAAAAAAAAAAAGGTAACAGTCAAAAATACACAGACCTTATTTCTTCAGAGAACACAACTACCATGCTGCACAATTTTTAAATTGTATAGTGTACAAAATTCTTGGTAAGACACAGCCTTTTACTTTGCTTTGTTAGAAAGCTTAACATGTTTATGAAATACAAATTCATGAACACAAAAACATATAAAATGTGATAAACATGAATTAGTATTCTATAATATTAACTGTGGAAAAGACATGATAGTGTATGTTACCACAAAAATCAGTCATAACATTTGTACACACTTGCTCAAACAGTTTAAAGAGTGTGACATTTTAAATGTGCTAAGCAGTTAAACAGCCCCTCTTTACAATCTTTCTTCTACTAGTTCATTTAGTAACCCATCCTTCATAAGTCTGAGCATATCATACATGTAAATTAGAACTCTAAATAATTAGAGTGCAATTAGAAAAAAGGCAAACTGTTGTTTCAGAATTGTTATATATTTAAAAGTCTACTTTAAAGAAAAAATAAGTAAAACCAAGTTAGCAGAGCTCAAAAGCATCAACAGAAAGGGCTATTTTAAAAGATACAAATTTTATTATAAGTAGTAAGGTAATAAACCAATTATAAGACAAAAATGCAAATACAAGAAATAACTACTGATAACAAATAATTGTTATTTTACCAAAATAACACACAAAATTCAGTAAGAACCTTCCAATTCATAAAGCATATATATTTACAACAGCAGCCTAGAATAAAAAATTAGATATTAAATATAATTTTTAAAAAGTAATATACACATCTATTAAAAAGTAGTGCTTACTTTGTGAAAAAAGTTGAGCTTATGGGCCCCAGGACTTAAGAACCCTTGTGTCCCAAAGTATTACAGAATTCTGATGACTACAAAAGAAAACTCCACTGAGAAAGGCTTGGCTTCTAGTCATACCTCCAAACAGAACATTTCTGCATCTCATTTCTTTCATCTGAAAACTCTTTGAGTACAGTGAGATAATGTTTTAGGTTGTTTTTGGCTCTTAAATCCTAGGCGGCAATATATGAAAAACTCTATTGAACCAAGTATCATTAAGTGCCTAGTGAACACTAACACCATACTAAGTGAGTGTAACACAGCAAAACAGACACCACAGGTCCTGTCATGTAATATAAGAGGAAGGTAGAAGAAATTATAAAATTATCATTAATTTTCTTAGGTACAACAATCTACCTAAAAGTTCTGAAAAATAGTATCTTTTTATTCATTGTAAATGTATCCCTAAATATAAGAGGCCAGGTTCTTGATATATAAACATAGCTAGGTTATTTTGAAATGGCTCAGAAAAAAAATATATATATATAATCCCCAAATACAGTAAAACATTAATTATTGAGTCTAGGTGAAAGATACAATGGTGTTCACTGCAGAAGTCTTAATTTGTCTCTATATGCGAGACTACTCATAACAAAAAGAAAAATCAACCAAATAAAAACACTGAGAAGACAAAACATGTATCAGGAATGAAAAGAGGGATTGGGGAGATGGCTCAGGAGAATAAGCACTTGGCTGGCAAGCACAAGGGCCTGAGTTCAATCCCCGGTTCCGCCAAAAAAAAAAAAAAGGAATGAAAAGAATAGTTGGTTTCACATCCGAAATAGTGCTGTGCAACATAAAATATGACCTAAGGCCTACAGTGTGGAAGGCCTTAGAAAGCCATGACCCTTCTGTTCTCCTAAGTTTTAAACAATAAAAATTTTAACTAAAATTTAGGCAATCTAGTTTGAGACAGCTAGAACGTAACTGCAAGAATATATTCTCAAAAAAAAATCATAAAAACAGCCCTAAAATGATTTTCACAAAATCATTGTTACAGTACAGCAGAGCCATGATTAAAACAGGCTTAACTGAAAAAGTACTTACATTTTGTTAAAAGATTTTATAGTCTAAACACAAACCTAACACGCAATTATTACTAAATAAATGTACTTTATTTAAAAGTGGTCTATTATGGCTTTTTAAATGCTGCTTTTGTTTTTCCAAAGAGATATACTAGGTTTTAATTTATATATTTTATTTTACATATTTTATATATTATATATTACTGCCACAGCTTCTGCCTACCTTGTGGTACTACATACCTCTGTTACCTTTAACTTCACATCCACCATATTTGTTATTCTATATACATAATTTTTATCAAAAAGTGTAGCTCTTAAAACCTGAACAGCATGAACAATCCACAAAGGCAGACAAATTGCTAGAGCCCACCAAAGCAGCAGCACAATTCTATGATCTTCAGTAGGATAGTACAAAGAATTCAGTTTATATCTCTCAGCGCAGCTTGGTTTGTAGCCCAAAGAATCCACATTAAGTACACAAAAGAATCAAAGCAATTTGTTCCTCTAAATGCGGGGAGCCCTCAACGGAAGCCAGTAATTCAGACAGACATCATTAGGGGAGGCTTTGGAGGAAAAGACAGTGTTTAAAATGTACCTGGGAAAATAAATAACATTTCAGCAGACAGAAATTGGTAATTAGAGCCCTCTAAAATTAAGGAACAGCATGATGAAAGGCACAGAATAAACTCTTTTCAGGCTACAGTACTTTGTCACAGTGCATGACGCACGGGAGGTGTGGGTGCGAATAGGAGCCAAGAATACGGTGGGAAACAAAAGTAGCTCCTTAAGGTGGGGCCCGTTGCTCTGCAGGCCAGGAGAATGGTGCTGAGAAGTTCAGCACAGATGACGTCAGCCAGCCTGTACTTTAGGAGTAGAAAGCTACCCACAGATGGAGGAGAGACAGAGACGCCCAGGCCCGACAGCGAGGAGAAGGCTGGAAGGGAGAGGAAAACAAGCGCTGGGCCACGCCTGCCTCCATCACTGTGCAGCACCAGTCAGCAGTGGAGCGTCACGGTCCTGAAGGCAAGAGAGAGTACGCGGGGCTGCTGGAACTCTAGGAAGAAATGCGGGCCAGAACTAGGACAGCAGCAGCAGAGACGAACAGATTTAAACACCTGAAGGGTAAAGTCAATATAACTTAGTACAGAGGTACAGAATAGTCTACAATTCTACTGAGTGGCTGTTATTCTGACACTGCATTTTTAGAGCAAAGTAAAGTACTTCTTGAATATAGTTGGTTTTAAAGATTTCACTCAAAATCAAACTTGCAAAACATTTAAACAAAAAGTTAAAAGACAAGCATGACATTGAATAAAAAGTGCTGTTTGAAAGCCAGCCACAGTGAGATGTGCATGCAATCCTAGCTACTCTGGAAGCTGAGTGAGGAGGCTTTCATGAGCCCAAGAATTTAAAACTATTCTAGGCAACAGTGAGACCTCCTCTCCAACAAAGCAAAACAAAACAAAAAAAAAAAGAAGAAGAAGAAGAAGGCAGTCTGCAAAGTCTTGAAAGTCATTTGATATCAGAACTTTTGAGGACAGGCATAAGAACTTCTGTGTAGCTATTATAGGTTCTTAGAAAACATGCCTTACAAAACTTACTTTCTCCATCACCATCTTTATCAAATTCTTCTATCATAGCTCGAAGTTCCTCATCACTCATATTTTCTCCCAGTTCTCTGGCAACACGTCGCAAATTC
>NW_004524766.1:2822974-2824529 GCF_000260255.1 Octodon degus | reverse complement strand
GCCAGCCAGCCCCGCCTGGTGGGCTGAGCTGGCCACACACACACACCTCTCTCTCTCTCTCTCTCTCTCTCTCTCTCTCTCTCTCTCTCAAATAAAAAAAAAAAAGAAATGGTATTAGTGAAAGGGAGGCAATGAGGAGGGGTGAACTCTAGGGGATGAAAAACAAGCCTTTGTCCCCCATACTTGAAAAATATCCTGAAAGTCTCCCTCGTGATAGGCGTGACTTTGTTATTCCAGTTTGCATTTACATGATGACCCCTGAGGGACCTCTAGTTTGTACCAATGACATGACTCAGAATTGGACCGGCTACTCCACAAGACCAACCACATGGACCCATGTGCCATTGACCTAGCCAGGGATGGAGTGGGCCTGGAGACTGAGTTCAGTGGTTATTGGGCCAATCAACTATTCCTGTGTAATGAAATCCCAATAATAACTTGACATGGAAGCTTGGGTGAGCCTCCCTGATGTGTATTGTGATGTATCACTGTGTCAAGATAGTTATAAGTCTGGATTCCATGGAGGAAAGATACCAGACAGTTCACATTTGGAAGCATCTCAGACGTCACCCAAGGGGTTGCTACTTTTAGCTCATTCTCATTGATATCCTTTTGGAGCTTTTAGGTAAGTGGTGACAACCCTCTAAAGAACACAGCTAGCCTGAATTTGGCAGGGCTTCCTGGAGCAACTCCAAAGCAGAGTCTGAGTCCAGTTTATTGAGCTGGGTCTTTTATGGATAGGGAACGGGGGTTAATGGGATGGGTTAAGTGGGGTGACACAAAGTAGGGAGTGAGATTGGAGGAGTGAGTGTGGTTGAGTACATGGCTTTAGCAATGAGTTCTGACCTAGCAGATAGCATGGATATCCCACCTCCTAGCAGAGTAGGCACTGTTCCTGGGCCCAGGTGGGGTCTGCAGGATGTAGGAACCGGTTCTGATTATTCTTGGAGCTCAGGAACTTGGCAGCTGGGATCAGTAGACAGGGGTCAGATTTATCAGGTGTAATAACCTGGAATCATCAGAAATAAAATAACTAAAGCCATAAAAATTCTGGAAATATGAGTTATTTCCATGAAAAAATGTTTTTTAGATCAACTCAAAGAGAAAACTCTAAATGCAATCCATCATGAAAGGCATGTATAACCTCAGAAAAATACTTTATAATTATACTTTTATAAGAACATGCTATCGAGACCCAGAGCACAGGCCGGCGAGTGAGTGAGACGACTGAGGGCCACGGGATCCTGAACAGACCCAGAGCGCAGGCCCGGGAGTGAGTGAGACGACCCAGGCTGCAGGGTCCTGAACAGACCCAGAGCACAGGCCGGCGAGTGAGTGAGACGACCCAGGCCACGGGATCCTGAACAGACCCAGAGCGCAGGCCCAGCACGGAACCCTTCAGCAGAACTCCCTGCAAAGAGGCTAGAGACAAGACCCACCCAGCTGATTCAGGAGCAGAACATCTTGCCAGAGAGACACAAAGGGTTCAACTCCAACACCTGCAGCAGAAAGAAGTGGAGCACAGCAGCCAGATCCAAGCAACACCCACCTGGAG
>NW_004524766.1:2799303-2817838 GCF_000260255.1 Octodon degus | reverse complement strand
CTCCATCACCATCTTTATCAAATTCTTCTATCATAGCTCGAAGTTCCTCATCACTCATATTTTCTCCCAGTTCTCTGGCAACACGTCGCAAATTCCTCAAACTTATTTTACCTGAATCATCATCATCAAATAGTTTAAACGCCTTTAGTATTTCTTCATGTGGATCTCTTTCCAATATCCAGTCTGTCACTACAGTTAAAAAAATTTTTTAAACAACTGCATAATCACAAGTGTTTATTTATATGAATCAGCTAAACATTCAATGAGAATAAAAGCTTTCAATCTGTCAACATTTAGTTTAAAATAGTGTTAAACATAAAATATTACTTACATCTCTTACGTCCAGAGATAAATTTGAAATCAGAAAAACCAAACACTTATCTCAAGTTCTAACCCTTTTAGTAGCAATAATTTGTCATCTTATAAGATTAAGCAAAACTATCACGCAAAAGCAAAAAAAACAGGAAGATAGGATCTTTAAGGTCTATATATTACCAAGAATTATAGCAGGCTTCACAGATATCAAGCAATGAAGTCTTAAGAGTTTATGGCTTAGTATAAAGACATACACAAAACAAGTACAGCTAACAAATTAAAAGCTTTTTGTTAGCTAAACTTAGTACACTTTTTTTTTCCTCAAATATAATCCAGCTTAAAAGCAAGTAACAACAACAAAAAAGGAAGAATTAACAAAAAGCATGACCATCACTGCTTTAGGTACCATCTTCAGCAACAGATGAAAATTCCATTAATATCTTCAGGATGAAAATAAAGCCTCAGTTTTCCTAACTGTGGAAAGTAGGTTAAAAGAACTGAATCTTATTATAGTAAGAAAGACCCTCCAAAAGAATTCTCTAGAAAGATTATTTCTCTAAATTCATATCCATTTTGCCTATCAAGAAAACAACTCTTCAACTAAGAATAAATGTAACTTCAGACCTCAACAAAAACAACATATTTAGTAGAATAAATGGAATCATATAAAATACAGTAAACTTAAATCTTTTCAATATTGCCAGTCTATAATCTAAGCCTACAATAACAAAAATGAAGTAAAACTGTGGTATAATTTTAAGTTATTAGATAAAATACTGAATATAACTAAATAAAATCCTGTGAATTTAATTCTACAAGCTATTCTACCTCTATAAGAAAAGGTATTTATGATTTTCATCATACCACTAAAAGTAACTTAGTGCTGTTCAGGTTCAAATCATTAGAAAATTACAGCTACTGGTAGATAGCAGGTATTGGAATGTTTAACAAACCCAAAATGAAAAAATACAATCCAGGTAACCAATGGATCATTATTTTGCTACTGTTTCATCTGTATTTGGTTGAATAAGCACCTATTCAAACTAATGTTAAATCATTCACACATATATTCAATACTTTTCTTTTATCCATTAATTTATCCAAAAAAGCTTCCAAGTAACTAATTGAAGTATATTACTAAAAGCATGCAAATCATCAAAGCTCATAAATATTCAGTCAAAAAGGAATTGGCATATATACAGCCATAACACCAAAATAAAATACCACACTTAACTCTATGGCTCACACTCAACTTATTTTGAATTTAGTCCCAACAAAAAAGCAGGACAAGGAAAAAAAGTGTTAAGAAATTTTCTTCACCAATTAAATAATATACATGACAGGTGAACCAAAAAAGCAGCTTGCTGCAAGTATTAACGTACTTAAGAAGCAACAGGGTAATCTGGGGAAACAGATGGGGCTCCAAGATGTACAAATTCTTATCCCAACGGTACTTTGTTAGTTATTTCAGACTTACGTGCCTATACTATCTTTTACCAATACCTCCCTTAGAATGTGGCTTTTCTTAGGAATTGTAAGTGTCCATAATTCTAGCAGCTAACAAAATTATCCAGCAAATAATTTTATGGTGACACTCTTCCTTGCTTCCATGTTCTATTCTTCTCTACAAAGTAGAATTTAAACATTTTTTTTCAATGCAAATAAGCCAAGTGACATATAAGTAGTTAAGGTGGTCTCATCAATTTCACAAAACACCAAATTTATGTCCATGTAACTGTTTTCGAATGATTTGTCTCTACCTAAAACGTACTACATCAAAATAATTTCACATACAAGCATACAAAAGTCACTTCAAAATATAATGAACTTTAAAACATCACATTAAAATAAATTTAAAACCACCAACGGTCACGCTAGCTTCACTGCCTTTTGGAAATTCCATCCAAGCTCATTTGTTTTAAACTCATCACATTACAGCCCAAACTCCTTTCAAGACCACCATGGGAATTCTTTACTGCCTCCCAGATCACACCCAAAACACAGCAGCAGCAGTAACAGCTACCTTCCCCATTTGAAAATCTGAATCATTCTCAGTCCTACACATCCCTCCAGCGATAAGACGCCATGAGCTTGAAGACATGATCTATTTTACAGGACACATAACCCCTTTCTGTTCACCCTCACCATCCTCAGCATACTTAGTCCAGCACCGTCTGTCTGTGGTCACTTGCCGGCTACTCATCCTCTATCTTCCCATCAGTTACATTAACATATATGTCCCATTCCCTAAATATTGCTAATGATTCTTTCCTGACTCAAGTCTAGACTATATGATGCAAGACTTTTCCAATCTGGCTCCAAAGGGCTGGTGAGATAGCTCAGCGAACTATGTACCTGCTTAAGCAAGCACAGGGACCAGGGTTCCATCCCGGGCACCACGGGCTGCACCAGCCCTGCCCTGGGGGGCACTGAACCGGCCACTGAGACCGGGTGTGGTGGTGCACACCTGTAATCCCAGCGCTGGGGAGGCTGAGACAGAAGGATCACTACAAGTCCAAGCTGCGTAGTGAGACCCTGTACCAAATACATTTAAAAAAAGAAGCAAACTAATCTAGCCCCAACCCACTCTCCAGTCATTTCTCCACATCCTCTACCTGAAGATTCCCAAACATGGCCATCCTTCTAGGACCACTCTTTGTTGTTGCTGTTTCCTACACCTGGAATGCCTTCACTCTACTCTTGCATCCTTCTCCTTGGAAACACTACTCATGTTCTCAAAGGACTAAGCCAGAAATCCTCTCTGCAAAGCCTTCTTCCATTCTCCTGGGTGAGGAGTTAACAAATCTTTCCTGTAAAAGGCCAGACAGTAAATACTGCAAGCTTTACAGGGATCATCAGGTCTCTGGCTACACTCCTCACTCCACCACAACAACACAAGAGCAGCATAAGAGTCTGGCACTGCACACGGTGAGGCTGAATTCAGCGCACGATCCTGCCCTGCACAAAACGCACCCTACCACACTGTACCACAACTTGTCACCTACTGATGCGTAAGCTCCTTAAGAGTCTTCTTGATAATGTTCAGTTCCCCTTCCTCCCATCAGCACAGTACCTAATGCCAAAAAATTAAGTAAATATTTGGAGAATAAGCAAAAGGAAAACACAGCGTTTGATTCTAAATAGGTTATTAAATAAAAAATGGTATCTGCCAAAAATAGATAAAAGTATAAATACTTGACTTGCCTTAGCCTTCAAGATAGCAGTTCCTGAAGGACTTCCATTACTCAGTAGCTTCAGCGTGCGCTGGCTCTACACCAGTGACGTGAACCCTGGAAGCCTTGCGATGGTAACAGCCAGCCAGCTGCGGCATGTGTGTCGCATGGTAGCCACCACCGCTCTACACTTCCGGAAATGTATTTTAATGCTCTCTTCTCATAGTGGGAAAAACCTAGCTTTTTCTGGAAACACTTGCAAGACAGTGTCCTTAGGCAGTCATAGATGGAACATAAATATTCTGATTCATAGTCACTTGTCCCAAAGTATAAAACATGTATTAATCTGAGGCCTATTATTAGCTAAAAGTAATGATCAAATGGAAGAGATGCTCCTTGACTGTTACAAATTTGTGAGAAGTGGTACTCTCAGTGGGCAGTCTAGTCTTAAAGACAGCTAAATTAAACTATGCCAAAGGGTTGGTCTGTTAACTCAGAGCTGAAATCCTACCATAGCTCTTTATTCTAGGAGGAACCCAGTATTTCTACTTTGTTGACAACACAAGAAAGGAAAGTTGTCAGGAAAAGGTAAAAGTAGCACAGGACTTTGGTCTCAATTGTTAATAAAAATCACAAACTTAAAAAACTGTATTCATTTAAGATGGCAAACAGTGTTTCACAAAAGTACTGATGATGACCACAGCACTCAAAACAGCCTGTAAGTACAAAAGACCATGAGAAAAACATACAAAGTATAGGGCCTGTTTATATACACTGACACCTAAGAATTTCCAGCCACCAACATAAATGGAATAAAGACTATTTTTTAAAATAAAAACAGCAAATACTGGGTAACACTTACTAGATGCCAGGCCTTTTTCTAAGGACCTCACGTACTGTATTATTTATGTATTTAACTCTCACAAGAACGCTACTGGACATTATACCTACTCCCCACTTTACAGCTGAAATGGTATGCAAAGTAAAATGCCAAAGTTCCACACCTAACATGTGGTAAAACCAACCAATGAACCCAAGAGAACCTAGCTTCAAAGCCAACCATGCTAAATAAACACAACATCCAACCAAATGCACTTTGACAGAGCTCCTTCCTAATACTGCATGTCCTTACTTCTTTACACTCTCCAACTGCTACAAGACGCGTAGAGATAGCAGATCTGCACTGTGAGAACAAAGGTAGCTCTTGCTTTCTTAACGAAGTAACTCTACAAATTAGAGGAGAAAAAAGAAGTCTGCAGAAAGGACAAGCTGCTTCTCTCAACAGTTACACATCAATGCCTAAGTTGGGGGGCTGGGGTCAGGGAGATAGCTCAATGGCCTAAGCACCTGTCTGGCAAGCGCAAGGACCCTGGGTTTGATCCCCGTACCGCATGCCATGCCAGCCACTGAAGCCAGGTACATATCTGGAATTCTAGCGCTGGGAAGGCTGAGACAGGAGGATCAGTCCAAGTCTGAGCTGCATAGTGAGACCCTGTACCAAATACATAAAAATAAATTTTTAAAAATAAAAAATAAGTAGGGGGCCTCCTATGCTATTGTTCCTATCTCTTAGATTTATTTACCTTCCATCTCCTGCTTTGGGTTGAGCTTTCAAACTATAAAAAAAAAAAAAAAAAAAAAAAAAAATGATGTGAATTTACTTTCCATGCATCTGCTGCCATTTATTTTTACTTCCCATGTTGCTTCTTGCTGAATATTTAAAATAAGAGGGGTGTGTGTACATATAATTCCATTGGTTTCCAAATTTTTTAAATATCTGAAAATAACTCTATGAAAATAACATGACCCATATAAAGTGTTACCAACGTTTTAGGAAAAAAAGAAAAGAAAAAATCCTAAATATTCATTCTGTGTACAATATTCTAGGCAATATATTTAACTTATAATAGCCAAGGCCTGGCCTTCCAGGATTCATTACTCTGAAAAAGCCTAACCTATACATATACCACAAATAATACACTGAAATCAACCATACAACGACGTAGCGTAACCATTTTAGGCCCACAACACCGTATCTCTAGATGGCTCTGAAGTATCATCTCCTGCCTCCAGTCAGCCAACTCCCTCCCTTACTATGGTCTTCTCCTGCCTCCAGTCAGCCAACTCCCTCCCTTACTATGGTCTTCTCCTCACCCTCCACAGATGATGTGATTCGTTAAGATCAAGGTCATCCAGAGCGCATGACCCTCATAAACTCTGTCAATCTGGAGGCATATGTTTCATCTAAATCCAAAAATACAGACTACCAGTTTCATCTTCACCCACTTTGCCAAAAGAAAGTACATACCAGAAAGGTCTTGGGAAATATTTTCCAAACAGCAGGATACCAAATTTTCTGTTTTACTGAGAGAAAATAATTTCTGATCACCCTTTTAGTTTTAACACACATTAATATAAACATACGTTACTTGGAAAAGCATCTTTCCACAAAAAGCTACACAACAATTCCTTGTTAGAAGGAAAGAAAAAACTGTAACTCTTACAGCAAAGCTGTAAAAAAAATTTTAAATGAAACCCTGGCGTAAAAAGAATAATAACCAAAAAATCCAAGTAAAAGCCATATTATATACCACCATTTAATAACAAAATTCCAAAACCCAGAGAATTTTCAAGAAACTAATCTTATCACTTCTTAATAACTGCTGGTTATAAAGATAATGGAAATACACACCAACTTCATTAAAGTCTTCAAAGGTGATTTTTCCTGTGGCTTCTCTGTCATAATCTTTAAGTATCTTCAGCACATCTGCTTTCTTTACATCAAACCCCAAGGCTCTCATTGCCACCTTTTGGATTAAAAGGGAAACGCAAATTAGGAAGCATTTTTTACAAAAGAAATGATTCCTGATTCTTAAAATTTGTACAGCTTAAAAAATGACAATATATTAATAAGATAAAATTCTTTTGGAAAATAATATTCCCAAAATAACAAAGGTATAGTGTAGTTGTTCCTCACACTGAAATTAAATAGAAAATTTGTATTTTGCTTTCTTATATAACCAAGTATTTAGCAAGTATGCAACAAACTATGCAATATACTGACTTAATGCACATACACTTTCACCAATCTATCTCTTTGTTCTCATGGCACTAAAATCAAAATGGGAAAAAAAAAACAACATAAATTATAAAATGAACAGAAATAATACAAGCATTAAAATAAAAATTGCCTTCAGACCCTATATGCTTAATCCTGGGTCCAGGCAATAGCCCAGAACACTAAGGAAGAAGGAAATGAAGGAGGGAGATGAAAGGTTGGGGGGAGAGGAAGAGATTCCTTGGTATCTTATTACTAGCAGTAACAAGAAAGAAGAGATATGTTACTGATTAACCAAGTCTCAGTCTCATTTGGAGAGATTTTGATTGTTCCTGAATGAACAGATAAAGAGGAGTAAGACATTTAGAAAAGTTGAATGGTCATAAAACAGATACTGAAACAGAACAGGTTGGAAGGACAATGAACAGAACTACTTTGTTTTTCTGAATAGGAAGAATTCAAGTGGAAGATAGCAGCAAGTGAGAAGAGTACACGGCAGTTACCAGTGTAGAGAACTGCAGAAAAAGCAAGCAAAGCAAAGCAATCTGAACTCTGTGTAGTACACAAAGATGATTCAATAAAGGTTTAGGAGCAATGAATAGAAAGAACTTAAGGAAGATCCCAATCAATGATGGCATGCAAGATGCCCCATAGGTGGAGAAACAATTTGGAAAGCTCCAGTTACGAAATAAACTCACAAACCAAGATTGTCCTTAGCAACAGAAGAGATGTTATAAAGGAAGAATACCTCAAATTGAATAACTAAATAAAAGCAACTAAAATGTGTTCCATACATGTACCAGCTCCCCATGATGAATGTAATCATTATGTACTCCCAACGTGGACTGGTCACAAAAAAATTTAACACAGGCTTCCTAATAACCAGCACTAAAAATGTGACCAAAACAGTAAGAAAACAGCTAAAAAGGACGACATGACTGAGAACGTTACAATTACAGGTCCATCTCTTTTATTTACACATTTTATACTGTCATTGACTAATACCTACCGCCTCTCCTAGAATTCTTGTGTTTAAAATCCCTTACAGAGTTACCAAAAGTATCATATACACATTTTTATTCACCTATTAAGGCTATTTAAAATTTCAAAATGTTTTCTGACCCTGCTGAATTTAACACCCATATGACACAGGACAATAATTTCCCCTTACACCTTTTGAAATAATCCTAAGCCTTAAAGGGTGACAATTTTTCCTATTAATGCAGGTAAGAACTGGCCAGACAATTTATACTGTTTGTAAACCCAAAAGTAAGCTGAAGCTGCATGATTGATATAAAAAAAATACTTCCTGAATCTCAGAATATATGCTAACCCTCCAAAAAAGAAATCAACAGAATATTGCAAAAGAACAGTTTAAATTCAACAAATTGAAATCTTCTAATTATGTTCATTATGATCAAATGATAAAAACTGTACTACAGGTTCTGTTCAGTTTTACTACAGCGCCTAAATGGAATGCTTAAAAATCACTTCATAGTTCTAAAACCAATTTAGCTACAATAGTCATTTAGCAATATATTTTAATGCATCTGTCAAAAATGTAAATTATAATGGAGAGATATACATCTTAAAGTATATTATTACCTTCAATTCATGATAATCTATTGCTTCATCTTTGTCTGTATCAAATAGTTCAAAAGCATCTTTAATTTCTTGTTTCTGTTCCTCAGTGAGTTCTCTTCTTTTCTTCCTTTTTGTTTTGTCTACTACAAGGTCACTTCTATTAAACACAAATAAAGTCTTTAGTCCACTTTGATCCAACTCTCCTATACAAATTAACCAAGGAGTTATTTTCTAAATTTCAAAAAAGAAAATATTTTTGAGATAAAGACATTTTCCTGAAAAAAAAGTTTAAAAAAAAAGAAATTTTCCATGAGCCAATGCCCCTGCTTATTAATTTACTTCTCAAAGCTGAACAATTGCTGCTAAAAAAAAAAAAAAAAAGAACTCTGAGCAAAACGTATTACTTTTTATGTCAGAAACCCCAACAAAACACCAAAGCACCCATATTTATTATTCATATCATTCTACGAGAGCATTAAAAAACTACATACAATAAAATTCATAACTGAAATCACTATACTTGATTTACTTTTCATAGTCCATATAAACTTCTCAAAATTTATATCATACGAATAACCAATTATCAACTAACTTGTAAATTATGGTATTATAAATTCAAAATGTTAGAGTACATTTTTCTAAAAATTTGATATTTCATTTACAATTTCTTGTATTACTATTAACAAGCCACCCAAAATATTATGGGCCTTGTATCACCAATGAAAGACATGAAAAATAGTACATAATACTATTCTAATTCTGCCTAATTCTATATGATAACGAGAAGTCTTGTAATTCTCAACATGTAAATGGTAAACTCTTAACAAAATAAAAAGGAATTATATAAACAAAATTTACAAACAAAATGAAAATTTATTTTAAAACTAGAAATGTCTCAGAAGCTGCCAATGTGCTCCAAGACTCTAAATAAGGGTACAACACGCGTATAAGCACAAGTTTAGAAAGCTGGAAGGAGCTTGGAAAACTAAAACGCAAAAACCAGTTAACTGTACTAGAATGTGTTAACATTTACATTTGGGAGCCGTTCTCCTTTTTGAACATGTATCCAAAAAGGCAAGAGACGGCTAGCAAGCGACCAGTAGGTGCAGTACCATAACGCAGGGGGCGATTTTTTCCCACGCTTCACCCGAGCTTCAATGCCCAAACTTGGGCATTCTGGGGTCTGTCGTTCATTCCCTCCCCATGACTCGGAGGGGACACATGAGGTACACACCTGTGACCCCGTTCTTGGGTAACGATGATCCTTTACAGCACACCACTCTGAAACTACATTGGCATTTTTATGGCACAACGTCCAGACAGGGGGAGGGGGTAACGGATCTAGAGGCCCCAATACTGGAAACGAATGAAAGGTGTAAAAAAGCAAAACACCTCAAGAAACAAGAAATCCAGGCAAGACACTGCCAGTTCTAGTAACTAAAATGGTCTGTACGTGTACCAACTGCGCACGATGAGGGTAATGTAATCCTTGTGGACTGCAAACATGGACTGCTACTAAAATTGGTAATTTACGGGGACACCGTCAAGCAGGCCCTAGGAGATGGGTAGACTCTGTGCTATTTGCAAATTCTGTGGGTGACTCAGTGAGCAGCGGGGCAGCCCAAGGCGGGACGGCGACCAGGTGACCGGGCCCGCGGGAGCAAGGGACTGAGGAGGCTCCAAGGCTGAGCGCTCGGGCTCAGCGAGCAAATCTCGCGACACTTCGCTCCCTCTCGCTCTCACAGCGGCCCACCCGCAGGACCGACCTCCGGGAGCGGTTCGCCGGAGGTCCTGGGCTAGTCACCGGCGGGACTCCGGGCCCCAGGGAGGGGACCCGCAGGTCGTCCGCGGCTCCGGTCCCGCACTCCATCCCCGTGCTCGCGCGGGCCGCACACGGCCTCCCTTCCACACACGCCCGCCCCCAGTCCGGCTCCGGAGTGAGGAGAGCACTGCCGCTTTTCTATTACCGACCTCAGAGCTAAACTCATTTTCTCTCCGGGCAGAGATGGAACGACTTTATACCCCTCACCCAACGCAGCGCGACTCCCACCAGCAGTTCAACAGACGCATACGACCTCCGCGGCCTCAGGGACCACCCACAAGGCAGAAGCCGCGGAACGGGATTGGCTGACGATTGCCAATGTTCCGTCCCTTTGGGCGGAGGCTTCACGAGTTCTCTGTGTTTATTGGTCAAATTACACGTCAATCAAAGGAATCTTTCTGTCGATCTCCCTTGCTGCCCCTTCGGCCCGTTAGATTGGCCAGAAGCTTTTTCCCCGAATGCTTTGCGCGCCGGCCTCTTGGTCCTCACGTGGGAGCACGGGAGCCCGTGCTGCATAGCAGCTGCGGCGTGCGAGGCGCCTGGGAGGGCTGACGGTGGCTTCTCCTCCCCTGCAGGGGAGATGTGATGTCTGAGGAGCAACGAATTGTGCCAAGCGCAGTCTGCCTTGATAGCAAACTTTGGATGGCCTGTGGGCTTTGAGAGTTTGTTTGAAACGCAGGTTTCAGTACGGAGTGATGCATTCTAATTTCTGGATGCGTGAATCAGCATTTTCCCCACCGACTGCCCGAGTAATCAGAAGGCAGGTGCAGTGGACTGTATATTTGGATTATTCCTAGAATATATTGTACCTGTTCACACTGAAGCTTTCCTCTCTTTTTCCCTTATTTTCCAATTCTACATTTGATGCTATCTTTACTGCAATTCAAGTGTCCTTGAGTAATGATTGCTTTCACTTGTGCTGCTCTTCTTACCGGCCTCGCTGAGTTTCTTGAAAGCCAGAATTCTCTCCTCCGTTTACCGCAATTCCTTGTGCCTAGTAAAATGTCTCATGCATAGGTCCTCAGTAAATTACTTGTTGCATGGAATGTAGTCTTGCTGTGAGAATATGAAGTATTAAGCTGAACTGCACTGCTCTTAAGCGTGAACAAAATAACCTGAGGTTGGGCATTTGAAGAGGGGAAGAAAGGTGGAAAACAGCATAGAGGGTATAGAGAAAGGATTAGAGAGAAGAACAACACTTCAAGGTAGAATTAGATTCGACCTGGAGGAATGATATGAACTGAGCCGAGTGAAGATCGTAAAATAGAACATACTTCACAATGGTATGGGGTAGGATGCCCCCGAAAAGTAGAAAACTTCAGTTTTAAAGTACTTTTGTTAATCTCCTGTGGATTTAAAAGATTACAGCACACTAGACTGTAACATCATTGAAAAATTATTAAAATTTTGAAGTAAAGACCAAGCTTTAGAGGGAAAAATATTTTAATTAAGAAAGGATGAAAATAAAGCACGTATTTATGGATTTGAAAGTGTAAGACGGGGGGGAGGGGGGAATGAAGTACGATTTAGGGTGAAATGGTCAAAGAATGACTACCGTAGTTCATTTCTTAGAAGTGGAGCACAGAACATTGATTACCAGAGGCTGAGATTGAGGGTGGGATGAACAGAGAGTCAGTCAATAAATTCCAATGAAAGACTGCACAGTAGACTGGGTGACTGCAATGACAGTGTGTTGTATATTTTTCAGTAGCTAGAAAAGTGGATTTCAAATGTTATAGCACACAGAAATAACTATTTGAGATGATGGATATGCTGTTTATCCTGACTTAATCAATATATGATGTCTATATGCATCAAAACATCACACAGTGCTCCATGAATTTGTACAATAGTCAATTTAAAACATAAAAAATATAACGGGTATAAAAACAAAATAACAACTGTTAGTGAAGATGTTTGGGGAATTAGAACTTTTGTGTTCTGGGGCCAGGGAGATGGCTCAGTGGAATAAGCGCTTCCCTGGCAAGCACGAGGGCCTTAGTTCAATCCCCGGTTCCACAAAAAAAGAACTTTTGTGTTCTGCAGGAGGAAATGGAAAATGATGGAGCCACCACAGAAAACAGTATGGTGACTCCTGGGGGAAAAACCTTTAGGGTATAATACTTCTAAAACAGGTAGAAGCAGGGACTCAAATGTGTGGCTATATATGCAGGCTCACAGCAACATTCTTCACAGTAGCCAAAATGTACAAATGATCCATGTGTCCATGCGCACATGAGTAGAAAGGCAAAACTGTGTGTGCATATAATGGAGTATTATTCAGCCTTCTAACATCACATCCTTATGCATGTTGTAACATGGGTGAAACCTGAAAGCAGTGTGCTAAGGAAAAGCGCCGGACACCAAAGGATGCGTTAGACATGATTCCACTTATGTGGACGTGTCTAGAACAGGGAGATTCATGGAGGGCAAAGGATCGTGGCTCGTGGGTTGTACGGGAATGGGAAATGGGAACAAAGTTTCAATTTGGGATGACAAATACAGAAAATGAAGGGACCATTAAAAGACTATACAGGGCTGGGGAGATAGCTTGGTGTTCTAAGAACCTGCCTGGCAAGCTCAGGTACCCAGGTTCAATCACCAGTACTGCATGCCATGCAGTCCAGGAACCCAGAGCATGCCCTGCTGGCCACCAAAACAGTGTGGTGGCACACACCTTTAATCCCAGCGCTGTGGAGGCTGAGACAGGAGGATCACTCTTGAGTCTGAGCTGCATAGTGAGACCCTGTACCAAATAAAAGATTAAAAACAATTTTTGAAAGACACTACAAGGAAACAGCTGGATAAATCCAAGTTATAAAACATCTAACAAGTCAATGCAGGAGAAAAGGGTCTCACCTACCTTAAAAGGGACTTGAAGGATATTAGATAAACTATCTAACCAAATAAAATACCTTCTCATTTAGATACTGGTATGGACAAAGCAGCCACAGAAGGCATCATAAAGGTAATTGAGGGAATTTGAATATGAATGAGAAATTCAGCAATATAAAGACATTATTATTAATTTTGTCAGGCAATCTAATAATATTTTTGTCCATGTATGAAAATGTGCTTCTTTTTGGAGATGCAAACTGAAGTGTTTAAAGGTAAAATGTTCAAACTATAATTTACCTTAAAATAGCATACGAAAAAGTTTTAAAAGTCAATGGTACAGTGACAAATTCTATAAAGAAAATAAAAGGGAAAAGATGGGAGGTAATCAGTTGAGTACTATAGATCTGGAGGTTGCTGACAAAGTGACATTTGTCTGAAATATTAAATGATTGCCAACTGTGTCAGTTCAGGTCTGCCAAGGTCTCGATGACAAGGTAGAATTAATCAGAAGAGAGACTAAGAGACACCTGTGAAAAACAAAGACATTCAAGCACCTGAAGAAAGGACAAGGCGCAGACTGTGGGGTGGCTCTGAACTGAGAGAGGAGAGCAGGAAGGAAGGGTTGGGCAGGAAGAGCTTCTAAGTCCAGCACAACTGTGGCAAAGCCTTGGGGCAGCAAGGAGCCTCCAAGCACGATTTTCTCCTCAGAGGAGCCCTATGCAGGACAAGTGGAGCTCGCTGTCCCCACTGACCAGCTCCTAGAATTGTGCACAACCCAAAGCTAAGTGAGGTCCAGGAGGGAAGTCTGGGGTGCACGTGGAAGTGTGGCCCCTGGAATGTGCTACCTCTGATCCCCAACTCTGATTAGGGTGAGAGGCCTTCATTGCGGCCCCCTCAGCCTCGCAAAGATCTGGAAGAGGAGCATGTCCAGAGGAGGAGATGGCACAGACCAAGGCCCCACAGCAGAAGATCAGCATGTTCGGAGAAGAGGAAGAATCAAGTGTCTGCAGCATAAGAGTGGTAGGACGGTACAGGGAATCGCAATGATAAGGGGAATCCTCATCTTAGGGAGCCCAAGAGACCATGATGTCATGAATTTTATTCAAATGAAATGGAAGGGCATTGTGAGACATTAAGCCTGTTACTGTGATCTGATTTCAAGTTTAGAATCTAACTCCAGGATACACTAATCTATACTGACAGCACCCATTTCCTTATATCTTATTTTCTCCAAACCCATAGCAAATCCAACTGTGTCCTTTCCTGTGTACTGGAAGCAGTGCTACTGGATCACCAAAGACTTGTTACCTACCAACCTCAGTTGCTCCTCTTCAGTTCCCGTCCCACTGGTCCCCAGAGTCAGATCTGCACGTGAGCCCCCTGCTCCTCCACTCGCCCTATAGGCTGCTTTTCATTACTTCTCCTACTTTCCTTTGAAGGCTTTTTCTCATCCACTCACTAAATGTTTATTTTTTCTTTTTCAGATTTACCATCCTTAATAATTTCACTGCCCCTAGATACTATACCTCTTAAATTTCATCCACATTCCAGGGACTCCAAAATTTTTCAGTATTGTATATCTTGAATTCCATTCTTACTCCCCAAACCTAGATGTCTATGGGTGAGTCCTGCCCTTCTCCTTCTGCAGAAGGTGATATGCCAAAATAGAAATCCTTACCTCACAAAATCCTTCCTACACATACTCAATCTTTCCTATGCCTTCTGTATCTATTACTGGATAGATCACAGGTGAGAAGGTGAAAGAAAAAACTATAAAGCATCTAAAAAAAATACAACAGCTTCATGACTTTGGGGGCAGAGAAGAGTTATTAAACAAGATTTAGCATTAATCATAAAATTAAAGGTTGATAAATTGCAGTTTAAAGTTTATAATTTCTGCTAATCAAAAACATGATTAGGCATATGAAATGGTAAGGCATAGGCTAGAAGAAAAAATATAAAACCACTGCAAATTATAAAGCAACTAAAACTATGATAATTATAATGGACAAAATCTTTGTGTAGACACTATCAAAGTGGCTGAGTGGTGAAAGAACATATGAAAAAGTGTTCAGCATCATTAGTTAGCAGGAAAATACAAGTTAAAACAAAAATTAATATTTTATATGCACCAAAATGGCTATAATTAAATAAAATGGTTTAAAGATTAACAGTGTCAAATGGTAGCCAGTGTAGATCACTTCTGCAGTACTGCTGGTCTGAGTGTAAAATGATAGAACCACTGTGCAAACATCTGACATTAATACTTCACTTATGACAATGATTTCACTCTTGGGTTTATACATAAGAGATTTCTATGTCTTCTAAAAATAAAAACCTTTTCACGAGGCCAGTCAATGTGGTCCACTCCTGTAATCCCAACACTTGGAAAGCTGAGGCAGTAGCACCACTGTGAGTTCAAGGCCAGCCTGGCCTACAAAGTGGGACTCAGTCTCAAAAAAAAAAAATCCTTTCACAAAACTGTTCATTTTAGCTTTATTTATAATAACTCCACCCTGGAAACGATCCAGGTAAATGAAGGAACAAATTTCAATACAGTCATACAATGTCAAAATGCTGGGAAAGAAAACTAGAACTACTGCTTAGATGTAGGTTGTGTATATTGTTTTGTCTCAAATAGATAAGAACAACTACATGACTGAGTGCGGTGGCAAGTGTAATTCCAGTACTCAGGAGGCTGAGGTAGGAGGATTGTTGCAAGTTCAAAACCAGCCTAGGTTACAAAGTGAGCTCAAGGCCAGCCTGAACTGCATAGCAAGACTCTATCTCAAAAAGACAACGTTATTTTAAAATTCAAAAAAAGAAAAGCTACACATAAATAAGTATGTAAGGGCTGGCCTGACAGCTCAGCAGACTAAAGTACCTGCTTAGATAGAGTGCAGCAGCCGGTGTTCAATCCTGGCCTGCCATGCTAGCCCCACCTGCAGGGCACGCTGAGATGGCAATTGAGACTGGCTGTGGTGGCACGTGCCTGTAATCCCAGTGCTTGGGAAGTTGAAAACAGGAGGCTCACTACGAGTCCAGTCTACATAGTGAGACCCTGTACGCCCTGTAGACCTTGCCCTAAATACAGGGGGGAAAAAAGTTCACTTCTAGACTGGGTGTGGTGGCACACACCTGTAATCCTAGCACTTGGGAGGCTGTAGACAGGAGAATCACTACAAGTCCCATCTAGTAGTGATACCCTGAACACCCTGTAGACCCTTCCCTAAAATACAGAATAAATAAAAAAATAAATATGTAGTATATGGTTCCACTATAAAAAGTCCAGTATTTGACAAGTGCAGGGACCAGGGTTCAATCCTCTGTCCCCCATGCTGTGCCTCAGGGTGCACTGAGCTGGCAGTCAAGTCTAGGCCTGGTGGCACACCCCTGTAATTACACCTGTAATCCCAGCACTGGGGAGGCTCAAAACAGAAGGAGCACTACAAGTCTGAGCTGTATAGTGAGACCCTATACCAAATATAGATATTTTTTAAAAGTCCAATAATAGACACAACTAATCAAGGTTCACAGAAATCAGGTTTGAGCGAGCAGGGATGGAGGCAGCAGTGAGGGGAGTGCTGAAAAGGAACACAAAGGAAGTGTGTGGAGGCTGGAAAAGCTCTGCGCCGTGGTTGACCTGCATGGTGGTTGCCTGGATGTGTCCACACATAACCATCATTTAATGTCAAGATTAGTGCAAGTGATGCATTTCATCAAGTAGATTAGGCATCAAAAGTTTTAGTCTGTCCATGGGCCTTTGACTGTAATTTTTGTAGGATTAGGGACAATAGTCTAATCAGTGATGGGAACCTATGGCACGCGTGCCACAGCAGGCTGTTCTCAGCAAAAGCTCTAAAAGGTTCCACATCCTTGACCTGTATTATATAGGCCTCACGGGCTGGCAAGATAGCTTAGTGGTCTAAAGCATGTTGCTTAGGCAAGCACAGGGACCATGGTTCAATCCCCAGCACCACATGCCGCACCAGCCCCACCACCAGGCAGACTGACTGAGCCAGCCACATGGAAGGAAGGAAAGAAGGAAGGAGGGAAGGAAGAAAGGAAGGAAGGAAGAAAGGAAAGAAAGAAAGGCCTCAGGACTAGTTGCATGGTGAAAATGAATTTACCTTTTAAGAAATCTGTCTTGAAGAAAAGTATAGTAAAAACATAGATAATTTGAAGAAAAATGGTTTTCAAATTCCTTTAGAACTTGGATAACTTATAAAGAAGAGATGAGTGAGGAGGTGGTGGTTGAAGATGAAAGTCAGAAAAGAAAGTTGACAAAGATGGATATCTTTGAGAGAAAATATCAGGCATATCTAAAGAGAAGAAAACCACCTACTACACTAGAACAGAAAGAGGTAGGGTGAGGAAACTAAGAGACTGGGAGAAGAGGACATGGGGACTTCCACTGTGCCTGGCCTCAACCTTCTTAGCAAAATAGGAGCATGAAGGTACAGCTACTGAGAGTCTGGAGTAGATGTGGAGGAAGATATCCAGAGGCGCACAGAGAGCTTTGTGAAGCCAAGCTCCACACTGCCACCTGGGAAGAAAGCCTGGGCATCTCTGCAGTGGGAGTTAAAACAGAGCTGCTGTCCAAGTTTAAGAGAATGTCTAACTTCACTTTAAAATGGATCAAAGGTGCTTAAAATTAACCACGCAACACCACACACACACACACACACACACACACACACAGACTCAAATTGTTGCCAGGAAAACAATGCATAATCTTGAATCAAGACATAAGGAACCCAGGCTGGGGAGATAGCTCAGTAGAAGAAGTGCCTGCCTGTCATGTGCAAGGTCCTGAGTTCAATAAAGAAAAAAAAGACATACAGGACACAGTCAACAGATACTTCCTTGTCTTTTGCAAGGTTTAGTGCAGATGAGGACCAAAATACATATAAAAATGTAAAAATGATCAATCAAACCAGCACACCACTGAGTAAGATATGTTCTGTGCTTTTTCTTTTTTTTTTTTCCATAATTCTATTGAGAAACAAATAGAAATAAGACAGCCCCAAATCAAACCGGTAGGACAGTTCCAACAATCAACACACTGCATATTCTCCTCCCAGTGATTATTTGCTGTACAAGATGCAGACATGACATTCTATCCACAAACACTACTACAATAAATCCCTCCATTCATTAAGAGAATGTAACTATATATCTATCCTAACAATTTTGAATACACAGACACAAAATGGACATCCATCTGCATCCCCTTTTTTATTTAGTTCCATCATTTGAATGTTATAGGTGTGTTAACTCAGCAAAACATTCCAAAAGAGTCCAGTAGTCCATAATAGTATTGGGTCTTCCGCTTGACTGGCAGTGTCAGAAATTGTCAACAAGAATCCTCCACAGCTGAACATAACACAATGGCTTTACTGGTTATACTACATGCTTATACTTTTCTGCTGGTTGGTTAAGACCAAGATAAAGCAAGACCCATGCAACAAAAGTTGTAGTTTTTGGATCTGATAAAGTCAGTCAAATCCCCTCAGGATCCACCCCGAGATCCTGCACCTCAGATTGTAGATCCTTTGTCAGTGTCAGCCATGTGAATGAGTCATGGCCATTGCTTGGCCAATGTGCTCTCTGTGCAAGTGTGAGAGAATGTTTTCTCTCCATGTGACTCTCCTTAGGCACACTCTATATCATCGATCACTTTCCTCTTTGGCCCCATAATCTCCTTGATCAGAAAATTTGGGTCTGCTTCTTGTACTATGGATA
>NW_004524766.1:2797487-2798878 GCF_000260255.1 Octodon degus | reverse complement strand
AATTTATTCTAAAAATAGGCATAAAGAATTATATAATTCTTATGTTTAAACATAATAGCAGGACAGTCCCACAACATTCCTTTTCCTGTCTCCTGCCTTCATTCACCACCCCCTTCTTTTTGAACAATCATCTACAGGAGAGACAGCACAGCAGCAACTGGCATGTCAGGACAAGCAGCCCATATTCAGAAGACCAAAATGACAGGCACTCCAAGAATGAACCTACTATTACAAATTGCCATCTTCAGGGCAGTTACTTACTTCACAGGTGTCTGTATATATAGTTAGTCAGGGTGAGAATCATTCCAATTAACTGGTAGATTCAAAAATTTTCTGAAGATTCTCAGGATCATTGCCTTGCCCATCTTCTACATATAACTGTACAGCTTCCCCTGTCATGTTTCCTAGTTCTTCTCCTTGCTCTCTTTTCATTGTCTCGTCCTCAAGTTCTTGCTTTCCTCTTAGTTGTATTATACCTTTCTATTTGTATTTCTTCTTTTGAGTTCTTATACTAGGGAAACTATATGATATTTACACACGTGTGTCTGGTTTATTTCACTTATGAGTATATCTTCAAGTGGCATCCACTTCAATATAAAGGTTTCGAGTTTATCATTTTTATAGCTGAGTAATACTCCATTGTATAAAAACACCACATCTTTTCATCCATTCCTCAGGTGATGGGCATCTTGTTTCCAAGATTTGGCTATCACAAATTGTGCTCCTATAAACATAGGTTCTGTGCTCTTTCTTTATCAAACACAGCTCATAATGACGTGAAGTCCGGCATAGAAATTAAAATTCTCAGGCTCCCTGGAGTTCCACACTGAATCTTGGTGATGTGAGAAGACAGAGAACAACCCTGTGTCCTCTCTTTCTTCCACCTGTGAGGTGCACTGAGGGACCTCCAGAGTACAGGTGTGGATCCTCCATACATCATCCTACATTCTCACCCTCGGTGACTCTGGGTTGTTAAGGTCACTCTTATGAGTTGTTATGGCTTAAATATGAAATGCCCCCTAGAGACGCAGGCATTGAGGGCTTTTCGAGGGGCCTGAGAGTGGTAACTGGACTCTGAGGGTGCTGACTTTGTTGAGCCCAGAGCTGAGCTTACTAGAAGATGGGGCCCCACTGGAAGCAGTAAATCTCTGGGGTCTTTATGGGTCTCTCTCTCTCTCTCTCTCTCTCTCTCTCTCTCTCTCTGTCTCTATCTCTGTCTCTCTTTTTCTCTGTCTCTGTCTGTCTCTCTCTCTTTCTTTCTCTTTCTCTCTCTGTCCTTTCTCTGTCTCTGTGTCTCTCTCTGTCTCTCTGTGTCTGTGTCTGTGTCTGTCTGTGTCTGTCTCTGTCTCTCTGTCTCTGTCTCTCTGTCTGTCTCTGTCTCTGTCTCTCTG
>NW_004524766.1:2792633-2797343 GCF_000260255.1 Octodon degus | reverse complement strand
TCTCTCTCTCTCTCTCTCTCTCTCTCTCTCTCTCCCCCCCCCCTCCAGTCCCCTGCCTCCACATCTCACTTCTGACCACCCATAACCATATGATAAACAACCTTCCTCCACCAGGCCATGATGTTTCCGCCCTGCAGGCAGCGACCACGGCCTGCCTCCAAACAGTTGGAACCTCAGAATTCTCTGCTCGAATGGCTGCAAGCCACATCTAGGCCTTGTGCATGTACAGTCCACGCCACAGAAGAGTACACCCCTGCACCAGTCAGCTTTTCTGTTGCAGGGACAAAACACCCAGCACATACAGCTTCAAGGAGAAAAGATTCAAGTTGGGCTCACAGCCATAGAGGTTCAGGGCTTTGGGTGAGAGTGTCTCCTTGTAACCTTGGATTCCTCACCTCACGTGGCAGGGTACAACCAAAGAGCAGAGTGGATACCAAAGCAAGCACCATGAGCAGCAGCCTCTTTTTTCTAGAACTATGACGATATACCTGGGATGATACGCGCTCTGGCTTCCAACAGGAAATGCAGGCAGACTCTAGTACTGCGGACTAGAACGAGCAAAACTTAGGACCAGAGTACGCTGACAAATGTAACAAAAACAAAGTAGAATCTATAAATCTGCACTAAGAGGCTATTTACCACTTAACAATGAAACCATCTGGCCTTTTTTTTTTTTTTTTTTTTTTGCGGAACAGGGGATTGAACTCAGGCCCTTGTGCTTGCTGGGAAAGCACTTATTCCACTGAACCATCTCCCCGGCTCCTGGCCTTTTGTGTTGTCTAAATTTAATTTATCTTATTTGATACATGAAAATATAAAAATTGAACATATTTGTGGGGTGCCATGTGATGTTTCAGTACATGAAAACATAGTGCAGTGTTTGAATCAGAGCAAACCTGTCTCTTCAACATTTACTACTTTTATAATAAAACCTTTCAGATTGCTTTCTTCTAATTTTTTGAAATGCATCGTGTGTTATCAGCAACTACAGTCACCCTATTGTGTGCTTTGCTATGAAGCATTGCATAAAACTAAGTGATTTATTAATCTTAGTGCTGCTCTTCAAATTGAATATTAGTAGCTAGCAGTGGATCTGAAACTTGTTTCTGTGAGCTTTGGCTGAAGAAAAAGGAATTTCCTACCCTCGCTTCTTTGTCTGGTTTTCTGTTTCTTATGATCAAGCAAGTTGTATTTAGATATTCATATTTGAAGATTCATAGAATGTCTTTGAACTCAAATGGTGCTCTTATTACAACCATCAAAAACAAAGAATTTTGCATTATTTTTTGATGAATTCTCATTAGTAATGAGGCACTAAACACGCGAATGAATACAATATAGAGGGAATATTAATAGGGCTATTTTTAGCTGCCACCTACATTCAGCATCAAGACAACATCAAGAGCACGAGCGAAATAATGGTTCTTTTAGTTTAATAAACCATAATGTTCCTGAGAAATTCTTCTCTTTCCTCCCCAAATTGGGGAATCTAATTATAAAAAGTGATTGCTGTGGCAACAGCTTAGCTAGAAGTGGGAAAGGGGAGCAGGGTGGAAGAGGGGAGGGAAGAAGAGAGAGGGAAAGGGGTGAAGAGAGCACAGAGGAGCCAGGGGAAATTGCATTATTAAGCCAAGACAATAAATGTAAAAGAAGAAAAGAGTGTTCCACCCTTAGAGTGGAATGTCAGACCTGGTAACTAAAAGAGAAAAGAAACTCTCAAAAAAAAAAATTCTTAAGACTTGGATCAGCTAATATCTGAATATTACACTAGCACCAAACTCGGTAAATATAGGTAAAGAGGCCAAAAATCACAGTCAGACCTTTCATAGAATAGGATGGGGAAAGAGAACATTTTCCAAATTGTGTAATAAACCCTAAAAGTAACACTCAGAAGGGTCTCAAGTATTAATTGAAATCAGAAAATATAAGATTACCTTCAGGATAGAATTTAAACATTTCATATGTTGTTATTATAACATGTATATGTCAATTACAACAGAACGTAAACTAGTTGACAAGACGGCCCTCTTGAAAAGAACTACAAATAGCTTTCAACACATGACTTACTAAACTTGAAAAATAAGATGAACGTCAAAAACCTACAGAAAATATGAATTTTTGCCTATTGGATTTGCAAAGATCTAGGTTTGGTCACAGGTTCACGGCGATGTATGTAGTGGGATGAGGCCTTCCCAAACATTGCTAATGGCTAGAGCATTTGCGCATGCCTTCACTGCGAAGGCTGCCTTCGTTCTTCCCCTGAGTTAGTGAAGTTGGACCTCAATGATACACAAATGCAGAAGGAACCACAGTATCATCCTCTGTGAACTCTCGCCCACTCCAGTTCCTTACAACACAGGGCAGACTAATAATAGTCCTAAAAGCAGAAAGATGCTTCCTTCAAAGATTTAAAATTTTAAAAATTCCATATGAGCCAACACTATACAGCTTAGACAAAAATACATGAACAAAATTTGGTCATAAAACCGTTGTTTGCAGACTTTACTGCACTGTGTGTACACATTGTGTGTGTGTGTGTGTGTGTGTGTGTGTGTGTGTGTGTGTGTGCAGGGATTGAACCCACAGCCTCGTGTGTAGTAAGCACATGCTCCCATGGTGGTGCACTCCACCCCTGCCACTGTTACTGTAAATAATAAATGGAAATGGGAAGGAGGGGACAGACCCACAGTCATGACAGCTAGAGGAAGGACATCTTTCTTCAATGATCAAGTGAACCTGGGAGTTTGAAACCATTTCAGAACCCACTGGGCACACATCCTGCTTAGCCCGCAGAAACACCGGGCTAATCTGAAACCACTCTGGCTTCCAACACTAATGTCCACTCACTGCGCCCTCATTGGGGTTCCCAGTTTTGCTGAGTCCACCCCTTGGTTTTCCTGGACTTTCCAACGTTGTATTTTTCTCTCCTGGTTTTCTTTCTACTCTTCTGACCATACTATTTCCCATGCCCTGGTTTTAGCCTAATACCTTTCTATTCTTTTTTAACCTACAGTACCTTTTCTACTTGATTTTTGTCTAGCCACATAACTTCAAATACCACCTAAATACCACTGACCCTTTTAAATTTGTTCCTAGCCCTCACCTTTCTCCAAAGATTCAGACACTTAGAGCTTCTTATTTACCACTTCCGTGCTGATGTCTAGAAGGCACCAGAAATTCACTGTTCCCAAATTCAGCTGACTCCTCATTCCCAAACTTATACCTTTAGCTTTTCCATTCTTCCTGTCTCTACAAGTGACCTAGCCATTTACCTAACTGCTCAAACCTGAAACCTAAGAATGTCTTCTTAGTTCTTTTAGCTGCAGCTTCGCTGATCTTGTCTATTTATTCACTCTATTTCTTTTTTTTCCATAATTTTATTGAGAAATAAATAGCAATGAGACAGTTTCAAATCAAATTGGTAGGATAGTTTCAATAATTAACACATTGCATACTGTCTTTCTTTGGTTATTTGTTGTAGAAGATGCAGATATGATATCCTATTTACAAACACTATTAGAAAAAAATCACTCCTATTCATTGAATTAAGAGAATGTAGCTATATATCTATCCTAACCATTTTTGAATACACAGATACAAAATGGTCATTCATCTGTATTCCTTTTTTTTTAATTTAGTTCCCTCATTTAAATATTATAGGTGTGTGAACTCAGCAAAATATTCCAAAATAGTCCAGTAGTCCATAATAGTATTGGGTCTTCCACTTGACTGGCAATGTCAGAAGTTGTTGACCTGAGTCACCTACAGCTCAACATAACATCATGGCTTTACTTCTATTTCTAAACAATAGCTTGCTTCTGCTCCTTTCTCTCCCTTCCCGTGGCTGTCAGCTGAGTTTCAGTCATCCTCCTTTGTGTTCTGGCCTCCTGCATCTTCCCTGTGTGTCCATTCTAGCCTTATCCCTCCACCCTGATCTAATTTTCTAGCCAAAAGTCCATCCCCCTTTCCCTAGTAGTAAAATCATAATTTAGTTTGAGACAGACTTGCTTAGAATTTGCATTTCTGATACTTGCATACAGCTGTGGATGTCTTGTAAATGAGCAGATAATCTTTGTACATGTTTGCTTTAGCTTTACAAGTTTTACTTTTCTGCTTCCCCTTATTTTCTTTCCCCGTGTGGGAGATGAACTAAGACAAGCAAGACCTGTGTTGGAAAGTAATGCCTACATCAGTGAGGCTTCCTCTGGGTCAAATGATCATTTTTGAAAATTAGCAGACTGTTTTCTCATTCTCTTTGCAATGTAACAGTTGCTAACATAGCCTTGTTTTAAGTTTAATCTATCTGGTCAACATTTTCTTCATTGCTTCTTCAATCTAAACAATCAGAAAAACAATAAATTAATCCCTGATTTGTAGCAGTTGCTGATGTGTGTGTGTTGTAAATACTCATAGAATAGCTAATTTCAAACAGTCTATAAGAGATAGCTGAATATGAGTCACACTTCTAGAGAATTTCTGTAAGGCTCATATACAGCTCATACAAATACATAAATAACTTCAGGGGCATAGTAAAATGTAATAAAAGGATTAGGAAATGGTGAGGTACAAAATTCCTAAATACTGGGGCCAGAGATAGTTCAGCAGACTAAAGCACCTGCTTAGGTAAGCTTTGGCAAGCACAGGGACTGTGGTTTGATCCCGGGCACCACATGCCACCCCAGCCCCACCCAGCCCCACCCAGCCCCACCC
>NW_004524766.1:2791794-2792478 GCF_000260255.1 Octodon degus | reverse complement strand
CCTAAATACTAAAATTCCTAAATATCAAGAAGTCCTCATGGAGTATAAAGATGACTAAATGAAAGTAAGAAGGGACTTATATTAGACAAGATGAAAGGAGAAGGGAAAGGAAGTCACAGGAGGAGAACAAGGGGGGAAAGAGTATGAAATTGTATCATTAAGAAAAAGCTCCTGGGGGGCCCTATAACAACGCTGGTTACTAATCTCTAGAGTTATGGCTTGTGGTCAGAGAATAGACAAATCACCAAAACACTGATTCTTTGTGACAAGGCTGTGGTTCTGCTACTTAAATATCTTTCTGGAAGTTTTTGGAATAAAATATAAAAACAGATGTGTACACACAGACACGGAGGCTTCAAATCCTTGAAGATGTGGCTCCGGCCAGCTCCCGAGCCCCACTGTGACAACGCCCTCCGGTGGCCTGTGGCCTGCTGGGAAGCTCCCGCTTTGCGACGCTTGCCTTCCCCCTTGCTCAGCTCTAGCCCAGCTCTGCGCCAGCCTGTGTTCTCATCCTGGCCCCCGGGACAGGGCGGGGCTTTCCCTGGTCGTTCCAACCGTGCAGCTTTGCTTATGCTAGCTCTGTCTTCTTATTGTGCTTTATTCTCTTCACAGAATCCTAGCATTATCAGTTCTCAACAGGCATTTGTAAGTCTGTGGTATTCACTTCCTTGAAAGTATGATTCC
>NW_004524766.1:2762852-2791634 GCF_000260255.1 Octodon degus | reverse complement strand
CATTACAACTAAACATCCCAGGAATAATGTATAAAACAAACATGAAGATTCTGCTAGGAAAAAAGAAAGCAGAGGAGCTGAGATGGTTGTGGTTTGTCCCTTTCATCTCATCTTTTGCTCCACATATCATGTCCTAGAACAGGTGGTAGGAAAGCTGGAAAGCTGAAAGTGGCAATGGGTATGATTTTTATTTTCTTAAGAAAAAAAAAAGACTAGAGAAAGTGTGCTCCCTTACTCATAAGACCATAGAGGACAGCTCACAAGCAGGAAAGCTTTCTGAAAGACACCAGTTAAATGCTACTGGGGTGGACTAAGCACTTGCTTAGGTAAGCACAGGGGCCAGGGTTTGATCCCTGGCACTGCATGCCACGCCAGCCCTGCCCCTGGGCACACTGAGCCAACGATGGAGTCTGGGCATGGTGGTGCATGCCTGTTATCCCAGCACTAGGGAGGTACAAATCAGGAGAATCACTATGAGTCCGAGCTGTGTAGTAAGACCCTGCACACATACACCAAGAAAAACTAAAATAAATGCTACTGGGCATCATAGAGAAAGTGATGGCCACTTCACCATGCCTGTAAAGATAGTGTTATTATGGCTTGTGTCTAGCTGTCCCCCCAAAACCTCATGCAAATTTAGATGGAGCTTTTTCAGAGGTGACTGAATCTAGGGTGTGTGCCCAATTCGGAGTGCAATGCTGGGATTAAGGGTGCTGCAGTTAAGGGTGGGTGAGGGCTGGATCATCCGCTGATTGGATTGGCACCGCCCTAATCCTGGCAGACTGGGTGCAATATAAGGGGCAGAAAGAGGCCTGTCCTCCTCCCTTATTCTTTTGCTATCTTGTGGGTGCTGTGAACTGTTTGCCTCTGTGATGACCCCTGCCACGCCACCCCACCTTGGAGCCAGCTGATTATGGACTGACACCTGCACAGACTGTAGCTAAATAAACCTTTTCCCCCTTTGCTTTTGCTGTCAGGTATTTTGTCTCACCAACAAGAAAAGTGACTAAGATAGGGAGTCCAGCCTGTGGCAAGGCTAGAGCAGGGGGAACGGGCACTTATGGAGCTCAGCGTGCTAACGTCACGCGTGTTTCATAGATGTCCTTGCATTCACTGCTTACAGCTGTCCTGTGAAGTCCAGAGTCGGATGTGTGGACAAGTGACTTCCTGGGGTCACCACACTGGTCTAGGGAGCTTTCCTTGGTGTAATGTCACTGGAAAAGCTAGACTGCATTGGACAGAAGATGAGATGACCAGAGAGACAGCCTACTGCTATGTAAGACCCGTGAAAAATATGTTTAAAGTGCCTGATATGGTTGTCAGCCTTTAAAAATTCTGAACAAAGGACAAAGACTTTCAATTGCCTACTTTGCTTGAAGAAGCAGAACATTCAGCAACGCTGGGGCTGTTCTCTCACAGCCAAGACGCTGCTGCCCCCTACAGGTGACAGTTAGGCTCGCCTTTTAATTTTTGCAAATGGATGGCTTCATTTTGTGCGCTACGGCCTGTGCAGGTACAGTAATGCATTTCGGCACTAATTGCATTCAGCCCGGAGAGTTTGACACGCTAGCGTGGGTCTCATCAGAGAGAGAGAGAAGAGCGTAGAGTCTTAGATTTGTGATTCTCAACGTGATTTCCGTCCACCACATGTCGAGAACTGCGCTCCAAACACTTCTCTAGCAATTAATCGCGTACTCTGTGCCTACGTTAACGTCTCTTGCAGGGTTTTCTTGTGCTATAAATGCTAAGTGCCGTACAAAGGAGTGGTGTGATAATAATTGCTTAGGGACTCAGAGGGGGCCACGATTATTTCTGCACTCGTGAAGACAAAGAATTGAAAAAGTGGATTTGAAATTTTATGAGAGAAGAGAAAGCATTCTAGAGGGGAGGCAAATGGGGAAAGAAAGCACAGATTTAAGAAAATGCAAAATACGTGCTGAGAGTGGAAACGGGGCCATGCATTTGAAGCTGTGACTCCTTAGTCCAAGTAGCTGGCTTCAGGCTTGCCCCACAGAAGTGTTAGAACTAGAAAGGGCTTTAGGGATCACCTGTATTTGGAGCTCCTCTTCTAAGAGGGCTGCAATCTATTCAGGCGTTTAAATGAGTCCGTTGACTTCACGCAGCGACCCGGAAGGAAGAGACTGGACCCCTGAGTGCGGCCCCGCCCTCGGTACCTCAGTGTGGGTCATCCGCAGAGTGGCAAGATGGAAAACTCCCTCTGACTGCCAGACAACTTTTTCTTACCCTTCAGCGACAGTTGCCCTTTCCTTTCCTCACTCGCTTTTACATGGGGCCCTCACCCTACAATCCCAGTGCCAGGGTCCAGTCGGAAAGGTGAGCGAAAGATAAGACTGTGCTTTCCCAAAAATAAGACCTAGCTTGAAAATAATCAGCTTTGAAAACTCGCTGTCCAAACTGCCAGCCCCAGCAGCTGATCCTTGCCTGGCCTGTCTTGCAGAGAGGCCACCAACCAAGAGAAGAGTGGCCTCTAGTTTTCCAGGCTGATGATTTTCTGACTGGTCTTACTTTTGGAGAAGGGGGAAGAGCTGGTGCCTCACACCCCTTGTTTCCATTAGAGGAGTACGTCCAGCCTCCTCCGAAGTGACCTTCTGAATTCTACACTCAGCAAGGGTGAGAAAACTGCAAAAGCCATTTCCAACCCCTCTGTGGCTGTGGGGCATCGCTTTTACCAACCCCATTGAGTTCGAAGAGCACTGGTACCTGCATTTAGGTTTCCTGTGAAGCAGGCTCTGAAGCCAGGGTTTGGGTTGGGAAGCGACCCCAGGAAAGACAGGCACTGAAGTGAGCCAGGGAACTGCATTTCGTATCAGGACTGCATTTATCGTAGTAGTGCCTGGAACACAGTAAGCACTCGGCAGGCGGCAGCGCTTCTTGAGTTTCGTAGCGTGCACCACTAAGATAGCAAAAAAACAAGACTCAGGGCCAGAGAGACAGCTCAGCGGCGAAAGCACCTGTTAGGACGGTGAGGGCAAGGCACGGGACGGCATCTTCCAGCCTGGCCTACCTTCTCCACACTCCCTACTCCTCTCTTTGTTTCTCTATGTGGCATCAGTTAAGCATCTCAGCCTCCCCCTTTCCTTCTTCCCCATCCCCCTGACACCCCTTTTATAGCAGGCATTTCCCATTTGCCACCTTGCCTACCCAGTAACCTTCCCGCTGGCCTTCTTGCCGGTCTCCCTTTTTTGCCTCACCCACAGATTTTACCCAATCCACTCATTTGGTGCTAAGCAATTGTTTTTCTAAAACCCAGCTCTGAGGGCCGGCCAAATAGCTCAGCGGATTAAAGCGCCTGCAAGCAGGCACAGGGACCAGGAGTATAGAAAACAGGATGACATTTCTAGTGCCTGCTCCGCCCTCGGGGTGCCCTGAGACAGCAATTGAGACTGGGCGTGGTGGCACATGCCTGTAATCCCAGCTCTTGGGAGGCCGTAAACAGGCAGATCACTGTGAGTCGGATCTAGTAGTGAGACCCTGAACATCCTGTAGACCCTTCTCTAAAATACAATAAATGAATAAATAAATAAATAAATAAATAAATCCCAGCTCTGGCCGAGCCTGGTGATGCACATCTGTATTCCTAGCACCCACTCAGGAACTGAGGCAGGAGGATTTCTACGAGTATGAAACCAGCCCCAGCTACAAAGTGAGTTCAAGGCCAGCCTGAACTGCATAGTGAAACCCCATCTCAAAAAGACATATATAAGATATTTATTTATTTAAAATATAATTAAATGATATCTTAAATGGCTGAAAAGTAGTAGTTTGTTTGTTTGTTTGTTTGTTTTTCTTTTTTGAGACAGAGTCTTGCTATGTGTCTCAGGCTGGCCTCCGAGTCATGGTGATTTTTCTGCCTCAGCCTCCTAAGCGCTGGGGCAGCAGGCATGTGCCCCTATTAGGCTGAGGCATATCCCAGCATTAGACTGTTAATTGTACCAAATGTTTGCTTTCATTATAATCTGAATCTTTTAAGGATTGTCTGTTTGTTATTAAGAGTACCCAACTAAAATAAAATCAGATCTTTATCTAAAATCTGACTGGGATTATATTCTATTTAAAACTCCACAGTTTTGTTTATATGAAAGAGTCCTTCATGCACTTCTGTAATCCCAACATTCTGGTAGGCTGCGGGAGAAATATTGCAAGTTCAAGTTCAGCCTAAGCAAGTTAGTGAGAGCCTGTCTTAAAAAGTAAAAAACAAGAAGCCAGGTGTGGTAGTACATACCGGTAATCTCAGCATTTAGGAGGTGGAAGCAAGAGGATCTATACAAGTCTGAGGCCAGCCTAGGCTATAAAGTGAGTTCAAGACCAGCCTGAACTGCATAGTTTAACCCTGTCTCAGAAAGGCAAAAAAATAAAATAAAATACCCCAACTCTGATTATGTCATGTTCTACTTAAAATAGTTCAATGATCAACCACCTCTTTCTGGGTGAATTTAAAATTCTTTAGCTTAGAACAGATGATTCTTTGTGCCTGAGTTCTGGTGACTGATACAGTGTCATCTCTGTCCCTCACCCTCAATCCTAAGTCCCAATAAGGGTTATAGCCTAATCAATGCCACACCTTCTCATCATTCAGTGCTAGCATCCAGCTGGACCCCAGCTTTCTTCATAGAATATTTCGAGTTTTTATTCATGAAAGAGTTTTCTATGAAAAAAAATACCCCTGAGTCTCCGTTTGCCTGTTGTCCTGGATCAGTAATCAGACAGCATCTCCATGTATGTCTTAAACCTTACCACTTGCATTATAAATGTCTATTTACTTTCTGTCTTCCTAATTACATCATTATTATTCATAATCAGATACTGAACATTTGCATTCTTAATGAGTCTGTATGGTGGTTCTTATGCATGATGAAGTCTAAGAATCATGTCATTATGAGACAAGCTTCCTAAAGAAAAACTTTATTGTAATTCTAGTGCCTGACACAGCTCCTGACATGTATTTGGTGTTCAGTGTTGGCAGCCATGAAGCTGGAAAACTGGTCAAATGTGTGAAAGTGAGACTAGGCCTCAGTGCCTAAAGCAGACAAGCTACCTCAGGCCTGAGCTAAGCATCCCCACTGGCTAAGTCAGATGTTAGTCACTAGGCAACCTTGTGTCACGTGTCACTAACTTTACAAAGGCATAAAAAGGCATCCATACTGCTGCTGGGGGGTCATCTCACTAACCAGACAGACTAAGCCACCGCCTGACCCAGCTCTTGTCTTCTTGTCTGTCTTTTCCTCATTCCTGCCGCCATTTCTCCCCTGGTACAATGGATCCCACTGAGATCCCTACAACAGATCCCTACAATTCAATAAGTAACACTTGAGTTAATAAACAAAACCATTTAGGTTTGGATACTTTCACTCTTTGACAGAGATTGGATCAGGTCACCACCTGTGGTAATGAGACTCATTAAAAGATTATTCCCTGCCTAGATGGCATTATAAAGTGAAAATCTCACTGGTAATCTGCCAGTCCTTCAGATAAGTGGCTATTAAATTTGACTAGTTGTTCCACCATTTCACCGCTGATTGCCTTAAAACTTCTTCCATGAAAATGATTCAGTCTTACTAGAGTAAATCTACAAGAGTAGCTCTTTAACTCAGGTGCATCTGAATAACCTGAAGAGCTTGCTAAAAATAATTTGTTCTCAACCCCAATCCCAAAGATTTCAACTCACTATTTGAGAGGGGAGGGGGAAGTCACCTTTTTTATTTTTGTTTCATTCTATTCACTGTTTCGTGGTGTTGGGAACTGATCCAGGGCCCTTTCTTGTATTCAGCAAGCATCCTACCCTTGAGGGACAAGTATCCTCAGAATAAAGTGCTGTGTGGTTAATAAATTCTTGAAGAAAAACTTCTCCTGTAATATGTAGCTCTACATATCATACAGAGTATAGAAAACAGGATGGCATTTCTACAAATGGATCACCCCTTATTTTATTCCTCCTATACAAGGACCGCGACCTTGTTCTCAGGAGATTATCTCCACACCTAAGCAAACAGATCTTGAAGTCCAGCAGTGTTACAATATTTTACCTTGATCACCTTGCCTAGTAACACAGTATGCTTAGGGAAAATCTGTTGTCTAATCTTGTGTTTCCTGGTACACCTAGAGGTAGACTGCTTATTCAGCAGTTCCAGGCATGGAGGCGAAGGACTGGTCGCCTGTTGGGCCATGTGACTGCCCTGCTGTGGGGTCCCTTAACAGATGACCCAATCGCACATTACTCCACACTGAGCATTGCTTATTTTACACAACAACCCCAACAGGGTCTGTGGCCATAATCCAGGAGGCCATAGGTAAGGACAAAAATGTCCCCTCCTCCTACCTCATATAAGCTATCCAGAGGGTGTCATGGCAGCCTCCAGCCCGAGCCGCTTTTCAGAGTGGAAAGTCCCATCATTTTACCCAGGGATCATAAACTGAGATTGTCTGTTCCTGTTTAGTTCTTTCCCCTCTAGACTTGTACACAGACCTTAGGAAATGTCCTGGGAAGAGCCAGCGCCCGGCCTGCCCCAGACGGCTGGAGTGCACTTGTGTGCTCTAGACCAAGGGAGAGAAGAGCTCCAGTCCATTGAACTTAGGTTAAGATGTCAGGGTTTCTAAAGCATAAAATGTGCCTTTAAGGTGGGACCAGAATGACAGGAATTGCGGTAAAATATTCACACTTGGTGAGCTCTGTGTTAAGGATAAACTGAAATGTCCAAGACAAGCCTGGGGAAACTCATATCATGGCCTGATGGAGTCAGATTATCTGTAGGAGCGTTTGTCTCCTATTTCATTAGAATAAAATAATTAGAGCAATTCTATTTTACAGAGGACTATAGGATTTATACCCACGAAGAAAGTAAATGACAATGTGTGAATTTTTTTAGTTTACCTAGGCATAAAATTTTGTTGATGTACTTTGTTAGGTTTAAATGCCAAAGATTGTAGAGCTTTATAGAGATATATTTTTTGTTTTATAATAAAGTCAGTCATATAAATAATGTATTATTTATGCAATATTCTCTTATAGTCAGTTTTGCTTTCATGTAACTATCTCAAATGATCCAAGAACCCTCATTTTAGACCATGCTTTAGAAAAATGACCATATTAGCTGTACTTAATATATCCTCATTTATTTTAGATATTTTCTTTTTAAATTTTTATAAACTATTAATTTTATCATTAATTTTATTTTATTATTTTGTTTAACCTATATAACATCTGATAATTTATTCTGTGAAATACCTTTCATTAATCTTTTTTCAATTTTGAAAAGAATTCATGAGTCCTGAATCATATCCCACTGAGTTTAATAGAAACGGGAAAGGAAAAGATGAGTGGCTACGCTTGAAATGCTATTTTTAGAACCTGTCTTAATAATTGCTTCCTATAAGCAAATGTTTTCATATTCAGGATCACACACACACGCGCGTGCGCACACACACATGTATCATGTAAAGCTTCAAGCAAAAAATTGCCTTGCGGAATTTCCTCAATTAAACCACTAGATGGCAACACTTTTGTATGTGAATCAACTGAGCAACTTGCTCCTAAAACGCTCGATTATATTTTTAAAACCTATCAATCGCTGTTACTCAAGTCTTTCAAAGAAACACACACACACGCACACACACGCACGCACGCACACACGCCCTCCATCGGAGCGCGGGTCGCAGGCCAGTGTCCCTCCTTGCTAAGGAGCCACGCCAGCGGCTCCACGTGCAAATGCGACAGCTCCGGTGACCTCGCACTTCCAAGACTGCAGGCCTGCGAGGACACCAGCCAGGCTCTATCTCCATTGCTTTCCGCTGTGGTTTTGTTTTGTTTTGTTTTGTTTTTTTCTCACCTAATTTTATCATCCGTGAGACTTTTTCCTCTTTGTGGTTTAAAAAGCCCAGCCGAAGAGGAAAGCAAGGTCGTGAAGTTGTGGGTCACATTCCACCTCAGAAAGCTTTACACATCCCACGCGAAAGCTTCAGCCCCTGGGCCCCAGGGCTCTTTCAGCCCTGCAGTCAGCGCCACTGATGGCGGCCGAAAGGTCACCTTGACGATGGGAGATGAGCCTGCAGCGGGTGGTTCTTTCCATCCTGCAAGCTGACATGAGGCAGGCGTGTTCTAATCTTCTGGCCTGTCTTCATACTGATTATTTCCCTATCCCGACAGAATGCCACCTGTCCCTTTCAAGCACAAACACATATTTTCTGTTCTGATATCTGTCAATTAATTTTACCCAGGAATGTTTCTAGCAATGCCAAGGGGTTGGACGCTGTCCAACAAGACGTTGTGTCAGTCTTTAAACACCTGGCTCGTCTGGAGCTGAGATGGATGGACGACCGGACCACCACGTCCTCAGGACGGCGTGATGCCTGTGAGGACATTTCCAGGCCCTCCTCACCTTCCAATGGAAATACAGTCTCAGCCTGCCACCTTGAAGGTGCGGGCCTCCCTTGGGCAGCCCCCTGCTCTTTCGCAGCTCATCCTGAAGTTCTTCACTTTTCTCCATTCCTTGGCTATTGGCATCTGTGAGCACTGGCCTCTCACGGGCCACACCTCCCTCGCAGGTCACGAATGTCCCACAACGCAGTGTAATGTTTTTGGTATTTTTTTCTAGAAGGTGAAGATAAATTGTATTTTTAACGGACAAGATTAAGTTGCATTGATACAGATAAGAATGACTTCCATTACTATTAATTTTGTGCAAGTAATTCTCTGCCTGTACTGAAATGTAAAACAGCCTCCTTAATAGAAAGACACACAATGATCCTATACAGTGAGGCAGGCTCCAGAAGGTTTGACAAAGTCAGCAATCTACATTGCCCCTTCCCAACTGGGAGATGATTTTCCTAACACTGACATTTAAAATACTACAGTAATCACGTCTGGATGAACAGCACCAGAGAACAGAGCCTCGCTCCATGCTGCAGTGTCAGGACGCGCCACAAGGAGGCACTCCTTGCACCAGGTTTTTTCCAACAAACGGTCCAGACAAATGAATAGGTCCTTTGATCGCTGAGTTTCAAAGCACTTAAGCAAACTAGATTTTCTTAGCTCTAGACATGATGCCACAGGAAATAAAATAATTGTTCCGAAACCATCTTTTAGAACAAATCAGATACATTGTTAACCCCAGATTTTCACATTTTTCAAGAGAAATAAATTTTTAAAGGTGTTTTCTACTTAATGAAAGCAAAATAAACCATACCCAGCTAAGCAAACCAACCAACCAAAAATTAGACGTTTTCTTTTCTCCAGAAGCCTGAGGCAATTTGCCTAAGAGAATTTTTCTAGAAGGCCTCTTCCATGTGAAGTGAGTTGCTTTTGAATTCTGAGGAACATGTTTGAAAAAGGAGTAGCAAAAACTAAGCCACGGTGATGAGCAGGCAAAAACCAAAAATGTACAGATGAGGTATTATAAGTCAACTAGGGACCCAAGAAATGAGGGTTCTCTGAGTTGAAGTTCTCAGAATGCACACAAAACCTGGGGACCAAAGGTGAATGTTGTCACTTTTTCTCCTCCCAATCAAACATTCTAATGCTCTGTGGTGGTGTGCTTAGTGGAAGAAAGTAATAAATATTTGCTGATTAAGTAGTCGCTCAGGTAAATCAAGTGGAAGGATCAGTAGAACAATCTTAACTTTCTGTCAACTGTTCTATAGTTTCCGTGTGTGTGTGTGTGTGTGTGTGTGTGTGTGTGTGTGTGTGTACGATCTTAGTTTCTTTAAATTAATGGGGGGTGTGATTCAGTTTTTAATAATAAAATTTTAGAATTCAACTGACAATAGAATCACAGGCTTCTTTGCTCTCTAAAGACTTCACAAAACTTCAGATGATAGAAAGTGTATTCTACTGACCACAGTCCATATCAAAACACATACTAATGCCTCCTCCACTACCACTGGCTATTGGGCTCTTTGGAGACACGTGACCTAACCCGAGCCAATCAGGTTCTTTTTCCCATGACTCTGCCGGTGGAGATTGAATCAATGAACCAGACAATGTCGCACCATTGAACTGAATCATCAGGACAAGGTCTGACAAAGGACAACAAATAAAGACTATTTATGGGAACACGGAGTGGCAAAAGTAAGCACAGAGGCAAAGAGAGGCCGTAACACACCGAGAGAGGAAAGGAAGTCGTACGTTTTAAAACTCCCCTTTTCATTTGATCTCTTCCTGTTTCTGAGATGGCAGTTTTGCCCTTTGATAAGCCTCACGTCCATCATGCTGATTTGTGTGTGCATCTGTCGCTTTTAGCACACAGCTGGTGACCCCTGTCGCACCATTAGACACAGGAATTCTTCCTGGCCGGAATGGAGAGTCCGCATTTGCGTGACCTGAGAGCGCGCCGCGGTCTCCACGGTGATTCTTTCAGATGTCTCGCCAATGATTGTATCTTTAGGACTCCAAAGCCTAAGTGAAACTGTCGCTAAAAGGGAAGGAAATAAAACCTCAGGGTCAAGTTCAGGCTTTCTTGGCCTTTTCTATGTAATGCTGCCTACATTATTTATTTCCATGAAAATTATCAAAGTTCTAAGGACTATTAGATCTTCATTAGTCTGTAAAGGTTGTGGTTTTCACCATTTTAAAAAAAGCCACATGTAAAAAATATTCCATTTTATTGTCTACTTACTGATCAGGTAGTTTTAAAACTTCGAATGAGCTCAATATCTCAATGAAAACAATTCATTCTAATAAACCTGTATTTCTCTTTGATTCCCTGATCAATTCAAACACTCTTTTTCGCCCTTTCTCTGCTGCTTTATATGTTTACTTTCGCTTACCAGAATGTTTACTTTTCCTAATATAGAACACATTCCAAGTTATTTTACTTTATATTCATTTGTTTAGTACCACAGTGTTTAGTTCAGTCCTATGTATCTTGTATGTATTAAGTAAATGAAAATTCAGGTTAACTGAATTAAGATGCATATGTAAGCATAAAAATAGCTTTAAATTTTTTCCCCAGGCTTTTCACTGGAAAGCAGCTTTACATCTAATTTTAACAACTGTATAAACAATTATTTAAATGTAATTAAATTGCATTATTCTTTTGCTATGAACAGCCATAAGAATACTCTGAAGGGAGGGAGGGCCTTTATTGACTCCGAGGACACAGAGAGGATGGGGGGGGTTATCCTCTAACCTGAGACAAAGGAAGGCTGAGGCTCTGTAGACTTGTGCTGCAGGCAGAGTTTGAGGGGCAGGTTCAGGGACACACAGGAGCCGAGTGGAGGTTCCCTTATGTGCACAGAAAAGGTGAAAGAAGGTTGTATCCAGGACTGGGTGGGAAGGGAGGAGGAAGTGGCCATTGGGAAGACAAGCTGCTGCTTGGGGATTCAGCCATGCTAAATTAGGGCTATGGTAACTTAGCAATTTACACTTGGGCTGGAACCCGTCAACCACCACCACTCAAAACTATACTGAGATGACAGAAGACTGAAATAGGAGGTGGCTCTTCATCTGATCTTTTGGCATTGAGGATGGACCTTACAGGAAATACATTTCACTTTTGATTGCTGCCAACCAGCTAAGGAAAAATGATATTTTCTAAAAATTTTTATTCATTTTAATGAAAAAAGATAAAATAGTGATGAAACAATTTCAATACAGGTTAGTAAGAAGCTTACAATAATTAATACATTGCATATTGTCGTCCTCCTAGTAGTTATTCAGAGGACAAGATGCAGACATGACATCTTGTCCAAATTTTTTTTTAGTACAAATTTTTATTCTCAATGAACTAAGAGAAAGTAGTTGCATACCTATCCTAACTCTCTTGTGTATACATAGATATTTTTTCCTTCCCCCCTTTTATTTTCACAACAAAACTGTCCTTTATTTACACTTTTGTGAAGTTAGTAATGCATGACACTAGGTTGCCTAGTAACTGAAGGAAAAATAATATTAAAACTCAAATTCTTCTCCAGAAATCAAGAGGATGGACCAGAAGTTCTAAACAAAAAAATTACAGAAGAAATGAAATTTATGAACATATAGATACGGTGAAAGAGATTGAAAACAAGTGAGAGTATATCCACTGTTCATGAATTGGTAGAATCAATATTGTAAATATATCCAGTGGAATTTGACTTACAAAAACACTAGTGGAATTTTTTTTTACAGAAATAGAAAACATAATCCTAAAATTTGTATGGAGTCAAAGACCACTAGTAGCTAAAGCAATCTAAAGCAAAAAAGAATAGTGTTTCCTGACTTCAGTGTATCTTAAAAAGCTGCAATAAACAAAATAGTATTTGGTAGCACTGAATCAGATGCGGGAGTCAATAGAGCCTTGGAGTTGGAGGGGGTGCCTATATGATGAACAGACTGTTTTAGAAAAATGTATTTGTTACAGGGTCTCACTATACAGCCAGGGCTCATAGTGATCCTTTTGTTTTCAGCCTCCCAGCTGGGATTACAGGTGTGCAACACCATGCCTGGACTAGGTGGCCAGCTCCACACACCCAGGGGCACAGCGTGCCCAAGGGCAAGGCCAGCACGGCTGGTGGTGCCTGGTATCAAACCTTAGTCCCTGCACTTGGCTAAGCAGATGTTTAGTGCACTGAGCTAGCTCACTGGCCTGATGAAATAGTTGTAAATGAAGGTGCCGTGAATACAAAATAGAGAGAGGATAGGCTCTGATAAGTGGTGTTGAGAAAACTGGACATGCACAGATAAGAAGAAAGAAAAGCAAGGAAAAAGGAAAAGAAAGGGACAGGAAAGGGAAAACGTCCCTATCCAGACCTCACGTTTCAGACCTTCCTAGATATGGTTTTAAATCTTTGGCTTATTGTGTATTCTAGGCATTCATAGGTTAAAATGTCTTTTACACTCGAATACTTCTGGATTTGTGTTCTCTGTTCATTGGATGGCAGATCTAGTATAAATTTTAGAGTTAATGGAATCTTTGTAGTTCATTTGGGGGGACTGGGATTACTTGAAAAAGATTAGCTTCCATTTGCAAAACAGCTGCAGAAATCAATACGTGATAAGCAGCTTTGTGCCCTGTTAAGGAAGCCTCATACGGTACAGCACACTCCAGAGAGAAGAGCAGCAGCATTTTGTTTAGCATTGGTGAGGAGGCTTTCCTACAGTGCTGGGAAGGCCACTAATGATGTAATAAATGTTCAGCTCCATGGACACCTTGGGAAATAAAGCATTCTGGTTATTAGTTCTCTGGATAGCTGTATGGTCCTACCTTTCATCTTCAAATCCTGCCTTTGCTATTGCAATGCAAATTGTTCTGTAGCCTTCTCATTTACCCAAGCAGTTCATGGAATATAGTTTAATCTTTTCTTGAGAACACAATCTGTATCAGTACCAAACACTAGAATGAGTCAAGAAATTGAAGTCTATGTTGAAATTGGTGAGGGGAGCCAGCTTTCTCCAGGAACAGATCAGTGGAACCTCATTTTTAGGCCCAGGGTTTTCTGTTTTTGTATTTGACTGCTAAGTATCTGCAAGACACAGTGACCACACTCCTTGTGCAGAGCCATACGCACAGAAGCGATCTTGATCCTTTCTTCATCCTCTTTCCCCGCCCCCTCCATTTCTTGATCTCCTCCCCGTTTTAGCAAGATCCACCTCCCCACTTCCTACTCTCTATATTTTATTTTGCTCTTTATTTATACCTTGGCTTCTCATAGAGGAGAAACTATGTAAAATTTCAGCTTGTGCGTGTGTGTGATTTATTTCACTGAACATTATGGTCTCAAGATACATCCATTTTCCTACAAATGACTGAAGTCTATCCTACTTTAAGGCAAAGTAGTCCCCCACTGTGTAGAAATGCCATATTTTCTTTATACATTTGTCTCTTGATGGCCTGGATATATGGGCCACTTCCAGGATTTAGCTGTTGAGTTGTGCTGCTGCACATATGGATCTACATGTATCTCTGCAATGTGATGTCTTGACTCTTAACTGTGATTTATTCTTATTATGGCCTGTGTCCATCACCTCAACAAAGCTAAACTCTTAAGGCACTGGGGTGGGCACTAGACAGTATAAGAACGCCAGATTCATGGGTGCAACTGTCCCGCATTTGCCAGTATCATTGCAAATACTGCCATTAGAACAGATAGCATGTTTTTCCGAGCTATTCAAGTTCCAAGGAAATCCAAATCAAAATTAGAAACATCTACATATTTATGTTGGTAAATTTCTATCTCTAGGGCTCAAAGTCAAAACTTTCATGGCAAGTAGTGAGTTGTGATTAATGGTTAATTACAAAAGTTACTTTTGTCTATACATTTCCATCAGGAATCTCAGTTCAGATCTATTTCCTATTACAAAGTTAGGAAATCAGGTCCAAGAAACTCTCAACACTGAGTTTCATAAAGAGTACTAAAGAATTTCGAGAAATCTTGCATTCTTGAAGTTTCCAAAATATCCTAATGTCCCTGCCTTTCCTGGAAGTGACACTCCTGACTTGCCTTACGTCTGGCACCTTGGAGGCCTGGCATCGTCACATTTTGCTACAAGGACTTTATAGGTACTGAGTCCACGAGCAAAGTCAATATTAATTCTCTAAAAGTGGCTCATAATATCTAAATAAAAGAGCACTATGCTCATATATGACATTACAGGCAAGGCTTTGCTCGTAGTAGTGACTTTTCCAATTGTATTATATGACCAAAAGGAAAAAAGATTCCTGCCTAAATTATGCAAATAACTAAAATACAATGACAAGTGAAGTAACAAATGGAGTTTCTGAATTTTGAGGCCAGGAGTACTCAATGAAAATCAGGTATCATTTTCAAATGTTATATTTTTGTTTATGACAAGCAGAATTTATAAATTTCTGTGGGTTACAGATAGTTTAAGACAGAACAAACTACTTTCTTAAATATATAGAAGATAGAACATTAAAAGGGCTGGCCAAATAGCTCAGCAGATTAAAGTGCCTGTTTAGGCAGATGCAGCGGCCAGGATTCGATCCCTGGAGTGCCGTGTGGGCCTCGGCCCTGGGGCATGCTGAGATGGCAATTAAGACTGAGTGGTGGCACACGCCTATAATCCCAGCTCTTTGGGAGGCTGAACACAGGTGGAGTCTGATCTATATAGTGAGACCCTGTAGACCCTTACTAAAAATACCAAAAAGAAAAAAAAAAGAAAGAAAGAAAATAAAACATTAGGACCCTGTCAACACACAAAGCAAATAATCACAATAAAATTTTCCTTTTCAGTATTTTAGTACTGTTTAACAAACTCTGTTCCACTGGATCTTGGGATGGCAACCGTATGAAGTTGTCTGCTTCTCAACCAATGGTTTGGGGATCCTGACTCCAAACACTGTCTGCTTTGAATGTGGTTAAAACGCCATCAGAAACTCTTACCCAAGAGTCTGCTCTCTGAGATGGTGTTATGGTTTGTGTATAGATGTGCCCCCCCCAAGCCTCATGCAGTCATGGGGCAGCTTCTGGAGTTTGTGATTGATTATTCCAGATGCAAGTGCTACACCATAGTCCTGGGGCAGGTAATCTGCATTACAATGTAAGGAGGGGAGAGAGGCTAGGGCGCCTCCCTTTGCTCTCTGCTCATTGCCGAGGCCATGAAAGGTTGCTCTCTACCATGTGCCGCTCTGCCTTGGAGCCAGCTGAGTATGGACTGAAACCTCCACTAACTGTGAACTAGATAAACCTTTCCTTCCTTCATTTTGAGGGTCGGATATTTGTCCCAGCACTGAGAGAAGAGTAACCAAGACAGGTGGGAACCATTAGAGGTATCTGTCATGCTGTGTTTACACTGGGTTTAGAGAGGATCTCCCTACGTAATAGACCATGGTTAGTGTACTGCAGAATATCTTTCAAATGTAAAATGACTGAGGAGAGCTTCTACTAAGATGAGTGAAACTGACAATGACATTAGGTTGTTTCTGTGGCATGCAAAACAAAATAACAAAGCCATTAGAAAGGCAAATCAAAACATGCTGAGGAGAAGACAGCCTCATTAACACATGGTGCTGGGAAAACTGGAAGCTGATAGGTAGATTAAAACTAAACCTCTCTCTCTCCATGTACCAAAATCAATTCAAACAGATAACAGGTACAGGTAAAAGACCTAAAAATTTGAGACTGCTAGAAGAAAACACATGGAAAATCACTGAATCCATAGGCAGCAGAGACTTTCCAAAAATGACCCTGTCTCAGTTACTGTTCTTTCATTGCTGGGACAAATACCCAATGCCCAAAGTGAAGGAAGGAAAGGTTTATTTAGCTCACAGTCAGTGGAGGGTTCAGTCCATACTCACCTGGCTCCAAGGCAGAGCGGCACATGGCAGAGAGCAACCATTCATGGCAGCAGCAAAGAGCAAGAGCAAAGAGAGAAGCAGCAGCAGCTCAGGTGGCTAGATAGTCTCGCTCCCTTCCTCACATCGTAACGCAGAGCACCTGCCCCAGGGCACACCCCCCCACACACACACCGGATCATGAATCCACACTCCCAGCATTGGATCATGAATCAACCACAGATTCCTGAAGCTGCCCCATGACTGCATGAGGCGAAGCTTTGGGGGGACAACTAGACACAGACCATAACAGACTCCATTAGCACAAGAAATAATAGCAAGAATTAACTGAGGGGATTGTGTGATATTAAAAAAAAAAAAAAGGCTTCTATAAAACAAAGGAAACAAGTAAAGATCCAGCCTGTGGAATGGGAAAGAATTTCTGACAACGGGTTAATACCTAGAATAGTAACGCACCCAAAAAACTTCACATACCAAAAAAAAAAAAAAAAGAACCAAATACAGGCAAGTAAACAGACACTTCTGAAGATACCAAAAGTCAATATGAAAAAATGTTCAGCATCTTTTGCTGTTGGATAAATTGAAAACAAAATTAACTACCTTCAAATTCCGTCTCTGAACAGAATGGCTGGCATCATGAATACACCTGATGAATACATAAAATAAACACTGTCAGGGATGTGAGGTGGAGGGGAATCTTTTACCTGCTGTTGGGACGTAAATGACTGCAGCCATTATGGAGGTCGTTATGGAGCTTCCTAAAACACCTAAAAGCAGAACTGTTACTTGGCCCAGCCATTTCACTCTGTGGCATACTCCTAAAAGAATTAGTCGGCACACTGTAGCAATGCCCGTCCATGCGCATTTGCTGCAGCGCAGCGCATATTGGCTAAATTACAGGGACAGTCTGGGCACTTATCAACACAGGAAGGGATAAAGAAAATGTGTGTTAAATGAATAGACTGGATTATTATTCAACCATAAACAAGAAGGAGATCACATCATTTGCAGACATGAAATCATCACGCTAAGTGAAATAAGTAGACTCACAAATTCAAACTTCACATGTTTTCTTTCATAGGAGGAATCTAGGGAAAAAAATCTTAAAACCTTTTAAGAGAGGTGGATGAAAGGAAACTATTAGAGAAGAGGAAGGAGATCAAGGGAAAGGAGGGAAAGGGGAAAGGTAGTAATGGAAGTAGGGAGAAAATGATCAAAATTTTGTTCTATTAGGGGGTCCAGGAGATAGCTCAGTAGAATAAGTGCTTGCCTGGCAAAAGCAAGGGCCTAAATTCAATCCCCAGTTCCACAAAAAAAAAAAAAAAAAAAAGGATTCTCTCATCTAGCTTAGTGCCACTCCCACATAATAATCCTACAGAGGCCGACTTCAGTTTTGTAGTGCTTCAAAGTTACACAATTTGGGGACCTTGAGAGAATATAATTTTTACAAATTAAAAAAAAAAATGCGAACACATACTTTGGGCCCCTTCCAGGGATATGGAAATTTGTAGGAAAACCTAATTCAAAGTCTCTGAGGTAGGGGAAGGGACATTGCTTAACAGTGTAGAGCTGGGGAGGCCTTTAGTGGTCTAAACTGAAAATAGAATTTGAGTAAAAAAGACATTGACTTTCATTCCTAGAAAGCACCAATGATTTCCAAGTCTTTCAGGGAGCTGGGCATTGTAAGACCACTGCTCAGCCTTCCTCATTCCTAGCTTGGTTTCCAGATTTCTAGAGTTTACTAAATCAGTTTTATTTACCCATCAGCTTGTCAGTATTCAGAGCTGCTGTTGCTGTTCTGTCTTTTATCATTCTTGTTTCTCCTTTGTGTCATTTTAAAAAACTGTCTTTTCCATCACCTTAAGAGTTTGAGGGGGCCGGTAAGATAGCTTGGTGGATTAAAAAGCTTGCTTAGGCAAGTGCAGGCAAGCACAGTGACTGAAGTTCAATCCCCAGCACCAGATGCCACGCCAGTCCCACCCCAAGAGCAGGCTGAGCCAGCCAGAGTCTGGGCACAGTGGCTCATTCCTGTAATCCCAGCACTAGAGAGGCTGAAAACAGGAGGATCAATATGAGTCTGAGCTCTGTCGTGAGACCCTGCAACAAATAAATACATTAAAAAAAAAAAAAAAAAAGTTCCAGAAAGGAGCAGAGGAAAAAGTTCAACCAGCCATTCTTAACTCCAAGACTTAGCATATGCTAAATTACACCCCCAAACTGTCCCACCCAGGGCAGTTTCACTTAGTAGCAGCTCCTCCATATGTGTAACGAAGCTCTACAGTCTCAAAATCGATCCGTTTCATTAAACCAGTCTACCATTTTAACTTGCATTTTCCTAATCAATAGTGAGGTTCAGTATTATTTTGTTTACAGGTCTTTTGGTTTCCTCTTGGGTGAATAACCTATTCATATAATTTAGCCATTTTAACAAGTAGTGAGGCAGCTTAGAACACACTACTTTGATATAGTGACTGAATTAAAGGCAAATAAGCAAAGCCACCCACGCATAAGGCTTTCTGACCACTCCCTTTGGCCCTCACAGCAGAACATAAAATTTCTCAGGAGATGCTCTTTTTCATGCCAGGTAAAGAATATTCTCATAAGCGCTTGCCTGGCAAGCGCAGGGTCCTGAGTTCAATCCTGGTACTGCAAGAAAAAAAAATTTTATCACCGAGATTCAGCACTATGTTGAATCTGTAGGAACAAAGCTACTTTGGCGGTCAATCTTAGTTGTGAATTTGACCGGATTCAGAGCTGCATGGAGAAATGATGAAGCGCATTTTGGGGTGTGCCCAGAGGTAGGCCTGCCTACGGGCAGCACTGCCCCACAGGCTGAGGTTCAGCCTGGAACAAACAGGGACAAGGAGAAGCCTACAGGTATTCTCCTTCATCCAGAGCCTGCTTTGCATAGACATCAGACTTTTTCGACCTTTGAAAGTGGACTCGCAATAAGCCAATCTCCAGGGGATCTCTCCATCTTCAGCCTCAGACTGGTCTGCACATAGGGCTTTGTTATTCTGAGGTTTCCAGATTGAGTTGAGCAGCTCTGGCTTCCCCAGCTTGCCAGCCTGCCTCCAGCCACTGGGGGACTTCCATCCAGGATGAATGGGAGCCAATCTAATAAATCTCTGAGTTGGCTTTGTTCCCACAGAGAACAGACTACACCTAACGCACCTATTATCTTCCATGCATATCCTATTCGCTTTCCTACGAATTACTAGCCCTAGCTGAAACTCCCTGTTCTACGGTCTTGTCACTTTCATAATTTACCATTCTTTATTGAAATGGTATATAAACTCTCAGGCCGCTTCGTTTTGTAGTTCTTCATTTTACATGAAAGTTTCTGTGTACACATAAAAATAGTAACATCAAGGAAAATTGGTATGCTTTTCTCTTAATTTCTCCTTTGGCAGTGCCACTCTCAGGCCCAGCCGCAGAACCTAGACGGGGAGGAAAGAGTTATTTTCCCTCCGTTATAGCAACTGGCCTTTTTCTTACCATTTGTAGGCATTCTTCACATTGACTTTTTCTTTTGTTATAGAAGTTGCATTTTCTTGTAGCATCTCTTTTCTTTACAGCATCTTAAATTTTAAGACATTAATAATTTCACTGTAATTGTGTGCTGTTTGTGTACAAATCAGATCTTCCCTACCCTGAAGGATATGTGATTCTTCTTTCAGAGCACATGTAGTTCTGGTTTTCACATTTGGATGTTGAATGCACTTGAATTCATTTTTATAATGGCATAAACCCTTTGTTCCCACATAAAAAAGTGTAATAGTTATTGAATAGTCCGACTTTTATCCACTGGTTGTTTATTAGGTACTCATAGCTTACGAGGGGTTTTTTTTTGAGCTATTTTTTTCCATAGATTTGACTTTTACTGTTACGAACACTTAAAAAAATCCATCTCATACAGAAGATATCCTTGTAAGGAATGGAAATCCGCTATTATAGAAAGCACACATCAAAGATTAAAATAAATGTCCACTTAATATTTATCACACAAGTGTTTATACTTACTTGAAATTGTAAGAGGACAATTTGTGCATGTCACATTCATAATACTATCCATAAAACAAATACACAATCATTTATTTAACTACAGCAGGATAACACACAAGGACTTAAGCTTTTCAGTTAAAAGGAGACGTCACATATGGAAAATGAATGTCCAAGGATTATTAAGAACATAAAATATAAATTATTCTTAAATGTCTCGCATATTGACAACTGTGAATTACACCTACATACTAATATTTCCAAAAATCATAAATTATAACAAGGGTCACTGTCAGGGTGAAAATATGTATTTAAAAGTTATTTTTAAATGTTATTATGCTTTAGCATCGTTTGATTTATTCTTGGCACATGTGGCATCTGGGAGAGTAAAAATACACATTTGCCAATTTTAATGTTGTGCACATCTAAGAAAAAGAACACAGGCTAAGGAGACACACTCGTGGTCAGTTACCAGCTGTGTCCCTAGTCCCGCTGTATGAGGCTGGCTTAGTATCTCGTGGTGCTAGGACAAGGACTAAACTAAACAATGCATATTCAAAATGTACAACATGGGTACTCAATGATATCCTTCCCCAACTTATTCTCATTTTATTGACATTGTAGCAACAGCAAAACTTCACAGTCTTACACTGGATTACAATTTGAAAAATTGAAAAAAGAAAATGGGGAATTAAAATAATGTTAATATATTCTGAAAAAATTGCACTTTTAATAAATAAGGAAATCCCTCAGCAGGAGTCAATATTTACTACTAAAACTTAATGCCTACTATACCCTGATTTTAAAAAAAATTCCTAAAGAATGATAAAATGGTCAGCGGTTAAGGACTTTTGGTTTTCTTTTGTGCTACTGATATAAAAATAATGGCTATATTTAAGGCTCATATGTGATTGTAATTGCCCTGAACCAAATCTATATTCTGGATGTTGTACTATCACTTGAAACCAACCTCCTGCCTTGAGCGACCATCCCAGAGAAGTCTCATGGGATTTTGTATTTGAACCAATCACAGCCTCCTTTCTGACTCTACGTGAAGGTTCATTTGGTGGCGTGTGGCAGTTGAGCACATTTGTCATGAAAGATGACTTGTATACACAATCACAAACCAGTCTTTCTCATGCTGAATACATGGTGCTTGGAACAACTGGGATTCCTAAAATGTAAATTTGTACTGTCACAAAGAATAAACTACTCTATACAGTAAATCTTACTTCCCTATCATAGGGTTGTTTTGTTTCCTGCCCTGACACTGAACAAATCCATCTTCTATTTCTGACTCAAAACCTCCTCCAGAATATTTTCTCTAAGCAAATCTCACACTCATCCCTCTATGTACCTTACACTCATGTATTTTTTATATTAAGTTCTATTTGCATATATAACCATTCATGTTTTGTGTGCCTTCAACTTCCAGCTACAATGTCTCTGACTTCTGAAGTTTCCACAGTGTTTATCGCAGTACTGTGCATATATGTATGTGGCTATGAGTACATGCATGTGCATGCGGGGGGGTGTGTGTGCGTGCACTAAATGAATTTTAAAAACCTAAAGAATCTAGGTGTCTGCAGGGTAGAAAAAGTTACATAATTTGACAGAAATCAAAATCGTTGGACCTTTCTAATACTGAAAGATCTAATTTCCAAAGCTCATAACATTTGGTTTTAGATATGTTAATAATAGAAAAGTAGTGAAAAACTGTCTAAAAAACCTTTATGAAATAGTTCAAAAAGGGTTTTAAATAAATTATTAAGAGCACCAATCCAAAGCATATTATTAATAGTAATTGAACTTTTCCTATGATTTTCTGAACATAGACTTTTTTTCACTTAAGACAATGAATACTGAGCAGGAAGAGGTGTTGTGAATCAGGATAAGAAAGGCAAGTCACTCGGGTCAATACTTAACGCACGCTTTGCAATTAATTTCAAAATCCTTTCATGATACATATATATGTTAACTAAAAGAATGGTCATATCAAGATGTCATAGACCTCTATACTTCTGTAAAATATGACACAATACTGAAGTCGCTATTTAACAAGACAAATTTTGTTTACAGTAGCTGTTAATATTAAAATAGGATATAATAAAAAATTATTTTCAATGTGTATATTTTCAAATTTGCCTGACAGTGTCCTTTTGAGAAATCTGACAGTTTGCAGTTAGATTACATATATCTGAATTTTACTTTTAGCATTGAAAATATTACTTACATAATAACAGACAACAATATAAACCTTTTACTAAAGCATTCTGCAATTTATATTTAAAGCTTTGCAATAAAACAGAATTTATATTTTTCATGAGCTAAATTACACAGCATATATGTACGCTATATTACATAAATAATAAATTAATTAAGGGAGCATTAAAGAGTGAGGCCCATACCACAGGATGTTTTACCTGTCATTCAAAATGTGGATTTGTGAATATTAAACCCAAGGAACTTTATTTCTAAAGAAGGAAATAATACACAAGGTTAGAGGATAAGCATAGAACTATTTTTTTTCCCAGGTGATCCAGGAAACGAAGGAAGTGGGCAAGGAAAGTTCTTTCTCTTGCTATAAAATGCCTTCTTACTTTTCTATTCTTTGTTTCTGAATTCAGTGGCATTTTTAGAGCAAATAATACAAAATGACAGCTTTGGCAAATTATAAACTTATTTAAGTTGTTTCTTACTTGAGAGAAAAAAAAAAACTAAGACCTTTCTTTTTGGCATATCATTCTCCGTCTTTTCTCTCTAACACACGATAGGGCTATAAAAGCACTCCTTGAAATCCTCAGGTTCACCATTTCAAACTGCACAAACTGAACTGAGTTAGCTGACACATCTAATAGAACAGCGCACAGTGTGGATCCTAGGGTGAGGCCCTAGAATTTGTTACACGGAGAGCTAAACTCGCAAGGGATCGCATGGCAAAAGTAGACACTTTGTGACATATGCCAGCTTTTGAGATATAGTTAGAAGCCAACCGAAAAAGCCTTTCTGCACCAAAGGTATTGAAGTGGCCAGGAAGCACCTTCTCGACCAGGCCCCGGTCCACCAACTCGATCAGACGTTCGCAGGTGCCCACATAGTCGCTTATCCTGCTGTATGGCAGCCAGTCAATCAGAGACCCATCGTAGACCACATCCCCACTGAAGAGAATCTTCCGGTCTTTGTCATGTAGGCAAATGCTGCCCCTGGAGTGACCCGGCATGTGCATGACCGTGAGCTGTCTGTCACCGAGGTTGAGCACGTCACCTACAGGGGAAGAGAGTCCACAGATAAATACAGTGCACACTTGATTCCAATCGTTCTAACAACAGAAGTGTGTTAAGTGGTTCAAAGAAATTAGGAAAGATCACATTCATTTTATTGCCAAAATAGTAAATTTCTTAACAATGACTTAAAAACAAGAAGTCTACATTTCATGTTCTTATTTGCTAGATCAGTGTTTGTCAGAGTGAGTAACGTGGAAGGCTTATGCACAGTTTTGATCATTCAATAAATAAATGAATAAGAGACTGAAATAATTTTGGGAATTTTCACTTCACAAAAAATTAAACAGCTTATTTTCTGTAAGATTTTGAAAGCTTTTAAAATAACAACGGATATGGTAGGTGTTCATAGGTAAATACAGTTGCACAACTTCACAAACTTACTTTCAGAATATCCATGTTCCCAGTATCCCATTGGCAAAAATCACGAATGCTGCTCCAGTGAACTGTCGCAGATTGTGCCCTTGTTGTGTTGCACTGTGGGAATTAGGGCTCGGGGAACTGCTGCAAGGCATGATGCGCTGGCTGATGCTATTGCTGTTAGAAACACAGCACGCTTTGTTTCTGAGCAGGAACCCTCAGTCTTCTGCCAAAGCCCACCAGAACTGTGGCGGGCTGCTTTACTAACCCTCAAGCAGGATAAATCTGAGGTCCATAGAGGTTACTGACAATGGGCAGGAAATGGGGCAATCTGCATAAAAACTGCTGGGTTTCAGTGGAATTAAGTCAATTTAACTTTAAATAATGATGCATCAAAAGATATATATTGTAAACTCCTGTGCAAACACCCCATTGGAAGAAAATAAAAATATATGTATAGTTACAAAGTTGATAGGCTGGGGATGTTGGTCAGTGTGGTAGAGCATCTATGGGGCATGCACAAGGCCATGAGTTCAATCCCCAGCAATGAAACGTAAAGAAAGAACAAAAAAAGGAAGGAAAAAGAAAATCAGTAGAGGAATTAAATAAATGGTATAATAATCAGGATTTGTTAAGAATCAAATGAAAACAATAAAGAAGTTATAGAAGGATAAAAACAGAAATGAGATATAACAAAGTAGCTTATCGAAGTCTGTTTATTTATTTATTTAGTGGTACCAGGGATTGAACTCAGGACTCTGAACTAAGGTAAGTGCTTATTCAACTGAGCTATCTCCCTGGGCCCTCAATAATTAATTTAAAAACAATAAATGAATATTCATCTAAAACAGAGCAAGTGTGTGAAGAAAAAGCTGACATAACTGAAATAAGAATAAATAACTATGCTTGGAATGTTCAAAATTCCTGAGTGATCTATAAAATTAATAAATAAAAAATTAGGATGTAGAAGATCCTAAACCAATTTTATTAACCAGCTTGACCTAACATACTTAATAAGCTTATAACTCTAAAATAGGGAAGCTCATTCTTTCTATTAACCAGGCCATTAAACTAGTATAAAAAGCAGATTCTAATAAATTAAAAACAAAATCATACAAAGTATATTCTATGATCAGAACATAATTAAAAAATGATTAGAAATGGCATAATTAGAAATAAAACAATTTGTGATTTTAACAAATGAAAAGTAGATAATAAAAATAAATGTAGGAAATAATACATAGTGAATATCATAATTCCAATTTATGAAATCAAAACAAAAATTAGAAAATATCTTGGGTTAAATTAAATGAAAATAAAACTGAACTATACCAAAACTTATGCCACAGAAGAATCAGAAGAAAACAGCTTTAAATGCTTATTTTATAAAGTATTAAATGTTTAAAATTATTAACCAAAGCTACTATTTTAGAAGATAGGAAAAGAGTAAATCAAATATAAAATAGAGCACAGCAAAAAATAAATGAAACAGGAAACAAATCTCACTAGAGAAAAACAACAAAACCAACAATTGGCTTTTTGGAGGAATCCAAGAAAATTAACACACTGCTAACTAGAAACTAAGAAAAAAATAGAAGACACTAATGACCAAAAAGAATAGACTCTACAGAAATTAATAAGAGAATAAGGAACTACGTTGAAAAACTTTAAGGCAAGAAATTTAGCAGCTGAAATGAACATATTCTTAAAAAGACACATATTGATCTGGGAATATAGCTCAGGAATACAGCTCAGTGGCTTAGCACCTGCCTGGTAAGCACAGGATTCTGAGCTGAATTGTTATTAAAAAAAAGATGAGGAAGAGGAGGAGGAGGAGAAGAGAGAGGAGGAAGAGGAAGAGGAGAAGGAGGAGGGGATGGAAAAGAAGAAGGAGGAGGAGGAGAAGAAGGAGGAAGCGGAGGAAAAGGACAGGAGGAGATGGAGAAGTAAAAGGAGAGGAGGAGAAGGAGATGGAGATGGAGAAAGAGATGGACAAGGAGAAGGAGAAGGAGGAAGAGGAGAGGGAGAAGGAGGAGAAGGAGGAGAAGGAGATGGAGAAGGAGGTGATGGAGAAGGAGAAGGAGATGGAGATGGAGGAGAGAAAGAGGAGGAGAAGAAGGAGATGAGGAGGAGTAGGAAGGAGGAGGAGGAAGAGGAGGAGGAAGAAAGAGGAGGAGGAAGGAGGAGAAAGAGGAAGGAGGAGGAAGAAAGAGGAAGAGGAAGAGAAGGAGAAGCAGCAGCAACAACAACCACACACATACCCATATTACCAAAAATGATTCAAGAAGAAATGCAAATTAAACAGGCACAGGTCAAGCAAAGTGATTAGTAACTGAAAGTTCTCCAAGTAAAATCCAGGCTCAGAGGAAGCTTAATTGGTCAATCTGGGAATGACTTATGATATGGACAGTATCAATCCTATATATAGATCTTCATACTTTGACCAGTACTACTGTAGAGATAAATTAGTTACAGAAAGAAAAAGGTAAAAGTACAGACAGACTTCAAAAGTAAATCATGAGAAATCTGATGTATCTAGGAAGACCCTCAGGAAAGCTGATGGAGTCCCTAAAAGTTTTTGTCCCAGTGAATCTCACATGAAGGAGAAAATATCAGAGTATAGGCTCTAATATTTGATTGACTCTCAGAACTGTGAGCAAAACTGCTTCATTGAATCAGGGAGACAGCTCAGGGGAATAAGTGCTTGCCTGGCAAGTGCAAGGTCCTGAGTTCAATCCCTGGTACCACCAAAAAAAAAAAAAAAAAAAAAACCACAAAACAAAACAAAAAACTGCTTCATCAACTACGAGAAGGACTCTTTATTGATAAGCATCAGTGACTCAATTTAGTACTTTTTAAAAATTTTATTTACTTATTTGATACAGGGTCTTGCTACACAGCTCTGACTCATAGTGATCCTCCTGTCTCAGTCTCCCCAGCGCTGAGATTACAGGCATGACCCACCAGGCCTGGTTTTGGGGCCAGCACAGTGATACAGCATGCAGTACCAAGGATCAAACCTGGGTCCTTGTGCTTGCCAGGCAGGCGCTTACCACTGAGCTACCACCCTGGCCCAATTTAGTACTTTTTAAAATGAAATTCCAGTCAAATTGTTTCCCACTGTTTGCTATAAAACTTTAATCCATGCTCTTGCCATGGCAAGAGAGACTCCATTTTCAACTTCATTTTAGAGTCTAAGTGCCTGCCTGGCAAGTGCAAGGGCCCTGATTCAATCTCCAGTACTGCATGCCCTGCCTGCCTGAGACGCTGTACCAAATACATATATAAAAAAAGATTTCAAAAAAAGTTAGGAAAAGCAAGTTAGACATCACTTAAACTTTCGGTGAATTCACTCCTTACCCTCTTCCCTCTCAGCTAAAAATAAAACCAGAAAAGGAGAATGAATCACTAACCTAAGGAACAAACAGTTAAAACAAACCGTAGGGAAGCTAAAACTTAACAGTACTAACAAACCCCTGGGAAATGGAAGCCTTGTGACATTTCTGTAAATTGCAAAATGAGGCAATATGGTGGCCATGGTCACTGGTAACTACAAAAACCCAGTACAAGGTTCTTTGGCCACTGAAATTCCCTGATTTTGCTTCAAGTTGTCCTCCTGCCAGCCTTGTTTATTCCCATTCTTGGTCTCATGAGTATTTGTCTCACTGAATTTTGCCACAATACTTTGGGTACAGCACTCTTTTTTGGTTATAATGATATTCAGTAAAAAGGGGATTTCTATACTCCTTGAGATGAAAGAACATGAATTCCCTGGAGTGGCAAAGCAGGAGCCAGAAGGACCCAGCATATGTAGATGTATTTGAACTACTGTATTACTTATATTGCTATAACTATTATAATTCACCTACTTCACATGTTCAACTCATTGACTTTTAATACATCCAGAGACGTATACCTGTCACCACCAACTTAAGACTATATCTGGTACTTCCAAAGGAATACCCATACCACTTTGCCACCACTGTCCCCATTTAGTCACCCTGCAATCTCTGTCCCACAGCCTCTCTGTTTCCACAGAACTACCAACGTAAGGATAGTCTTACTGTTTTTACTCATATAGAAATGATATTAAAAGTATCTAACAAAGGATAAGCAACTGCCCCTAGGTACTAACCATAAGCAACGGATAAGGCCATCACAGCAGAGCATTAGAGGATTGCTAACTGTGCCATTACCCTGTGGCTGCCTCACAAATGCCTAAAATTTGCTGATAGCGCTCAAGTATATTTTACATGTCCTCGCTTACAAGAGTTGCCAGTGATGTCATATGTACACACACGCTCCCCTCATCCAGACCCCAGTCATACCAAATGGCTTTTGGCTTCTCGAATACCCCTTGCTGTTTTTTTTGTTTGTTTGTTTGTTTGTTTTTGTATTGGGGATTGAACTCAGGGCCTTGTGTATGGTAGACAAGTACTCTACCACGGAGCTACATCCCCAGCCCCTTTCCTGTCTTGACATTCTCTACTTCTTCATTATATTCCATTTTTAATCAAAGAAATACATGTATTTACTTAAAATAAATTTTTGGACAGACCCAGAGCACAGGCCAGGCGAGTGAGTGAGACGACCGGGGCCTGGCGGGATCCTGAATAGATCCAGAGCGCAGGCCTGGAGAGTGAGGAGTTGACCGGGGCTGTGGGATCCTGAATAGACCCAGAGCGCAGGCCTGGTGAGTGAGTGAGACGAAAAGGGGCCCGGCGGGATCCTGAACAGACCCAGAGCGCAGGAAAAAATAATTCAATCCCAGCTAGAATGCAGGAAAAAATAATTCAATACCTGCAAGATGATGCAAAGATGAACAATGTGAGACTAATAGGCATCAATGAGAAGGAAGGCGTCAATACAAATGATATAAAAAGAATATGGGC
>NW_004524766.1:2734980-2760552 GCF_000260255.1 Octodon degus | reverse complement strand
TGATTATATTTTAAAAATAGGATAAAGAATTCTATGCTTCTCATGTTTGCACATAAGTCCAAAAATCTCACCATATACAACCTTGAAGCAGGACAGTTCCACAGTATTCTCATATCCTGATTTTCAATATTTATGTTACTTGATTTCTACTGAGATGGATTTTTAGCCTTCTCTACCCTCATTCTCCTGAGCACTGTTTCATAAACAGTACATCCATTTCTCATCTTTACCTCCACCCACCCAAGTGAATTACAGTTCAGTCCCTCTAATCTGGAGCTGTGTTTGGGGGACCATTGTTGTCGGAGTGTCATCTACTATATCACGGTGATGCTTTCTTTGGTCTTTACTTTGCATTAAATGCCTTCCTTGTGCTTACTTTACTCCCTGATTTTCAAGGGGAATATTCTGGTGGTTTCCTAAGTAACTATATTTTGTAAATAATTTTCTGGTAACTTGAATCACTCTAGAGTTTGAGGTCAGGAATCACTGTCATTCAAAGGCAAAATCTCTTTTAGCTCCAAAGTCATTCAGATCTGAATACAATATATTTTTTGTTTAAATTTTTGAAAATTTATACAATCTTGATACCAGTGCTCTGAACTTTTACAGTAATGTGCATTTATTTAGATATCTGTTCATTCATTTTGCTGGGAACTTTGAGGTAGCCGCTACCCCCAACACACACAGATATCTTTTGGAAATACTACATAGTTCACACTGACTTCAACATGTCAATCATGGATAGCAATAAATATATGAAAAAATGTTCATCATTGGTCATTCAAGAGATGCAAATTAAAGCAACACTGAGATTTCATTCACTACAGAAAGAAGGGTTGTCATTTAAAAAAATCAAACAATAACAAATGCTGGAAGGGCTCTATACAAAAAGCAATCCTCCATTGTTGATGGGAATATAGTCTGATACAACCACTGGAGATATCAGTGTGGAGAGTTTTCAGAAAAGTAGTACTAGAGGTCCCATTTGACCCAGTATTCCCCTTCTGGATATTCGAAAACATCATACCACAGCAATATATGTGCACCTATGCTCTTAGCAGCACAATTTGTCATAGCTAAATCTTGGAGCTCAAATGCTCATCAGCTGAGGAATGGATAAAAAAGATGCAGTATTTTTACACAATGGAGTATTACTCAGCTATAAAGAAAGATAAACTGAAGGGTTTTACAGCTAAATGAGTGCAACTTGAGACCATGCACAAAAGCAAAATAAAATAAGACCTACAAGTGTCAACACTGTATTGTCTTTCTAGTGTAAGAACCTGAAAGAGTAAATAAGAGCTAAAAGGTTTAATAAATATTGTGAAAGAAAGAAACTGTCCAAAAGGAAAGAATAATTGGGGTGGGGGAAAGGAGAAAAGAAAGAACTAAACACACACACACACACGATAGCTAAGATAATTATTCTACTAATTTCTATTAGTTCATTAAAAGAAACAGTTTATGTTTATATTGACTAATCTTACATACCTATATCTGCTAATCTGAGCAAATATTTTGGAGATAACAATATATGATATAATAACTATTATTAATCTATCATTGTTTTGAAATTCTGTCTCATTTTTATTTTTTGTTAGCTTTAAAATGAAAAAAGCTCATAAAAGTTTTTATTATTAGCCTTTATTTTGATTACAGTGTAAATATTCATTTTTCTTAATTTGGTAATAATCAAAAATATTATTGATAATCAAAAATATAAATGTTAAAAAAAAATATGGCAATTGTTCTGCCTGAGCCTTCTGAGTGCTGGGACCACGCTGGTTTCCATGAGCCCTCTCAATCTGGAAACCTATGTCCTTGAACTTGGCGATATACTCTTGGATTACTCCTACTTTTTTTTTTTTTTTTGCAGATCCGGGGATTGAACTCAGACCCTTGTGCTTGCCAGGGAATCACTTATTCTACTAAGCCATCTCCCCAGCCCCTACTCCTACTTTTATTTATTCTTCATTTGCCTTATCTCTGCTCCTATCATTCCAACACAGAATTTTCAAATTGGTCCTCTAAGTTTTTTCTCTCCTACTTTCCATTTTGGTTATCTGCTTTTTGTAAGTGTTTGACTTTATCTTCCAATACTTTCACAAAGTAATTTCTGATATTCTAAACTCTAAGAGTTCTTTGGACATTATTATGTTGCTCAGCTTTATCATCTCTTTGATACCTTGGAATGCTCTTGGGAGGTTGGCCTGGGCACTGGTAGAACAGCAATTGCTTTGGCTAGGTGGGTTATAAAGACAAGACTTTGGGTACTATATGTGGTCCCTTTCTCTTGGGCAGTGTTCCCTGCTCTGGGGCAGTCTAGCTGTCATAAACTGCTCATGTTTGCTCAACCACACCCTTCCACCATGATGGTGTTGCCTTGGAGCCTGCTGACCATGGACTGAATTCCCTGAAACTGTCAGCCAAAATACACCTCTCCTCCTCTAAGTGCTGAGCACTGCAGCAGTGGAAAAGCTGATCAACACACTGGCCTTATGTCCCTGATGATACAGATGGTGGTCCCTCCCTCTTAGGCTGCATTATGCCATTGACAGCAAGCCTGTTAGAACTTTCAATGAGACAAAGAGCCCGATGCAGCATACATGCTGAATCTGTGCCACCACTACTTTATGCTACTTGTTTTGACATTTTATCACGTTAAAGGATTTTTTTCAGACTTTTCACAATTGTTACTTTCCTGTTTAAGGGTAGGGGATGAGAATGCTGCTTGAGGCACACACATGGCCCCGAGTGAAGTGTGCTCAACAGCGATCAGGCCAGGGACTGCTTAGTAATTCCTCTACAAGGGTATTTAACAGCCTTTCCTCCGGGGGTCACATTCCCCAGATAAGATCTTTCTAATTTTCTTCTTTGGGGAGTAAAGTCTCTCAAATGTCTGAATTTTTAGGAAATATATACATATTCTGTCTTCTTCCCCCATTTTCCATTCAGAATCCCTGAGCTCAAGAGTTTCCAGCCTCTTTCAATCAAGAGACCACTGTATTTTTATTCTCCCCCAAGAAAAAATTTACTGGATAGGGAAGAGGCCCTCACTTGCAGAGTGAAGCACTTTAGCAGCTTCCTAAAATACTTACAGCCAATTCTACTTATTTTAAAATCCCTTGACACCACTGAGGTAACAGTGGCTGCTAATTTCTGAGCGTTTCAAGGGTTCTCTGGTATAAACTGTCTTGGATCTTAATTCACTAGCATGGTATAAAACTGCTAACTCAAGTCATCACAGGTACCGTCCAGCACCCAAAATGATCATCTCAGACAATGGGGATTTATACTTAAACCAAGATCTCTTAATAGTATTAGTGGGGTAAAAAAACATATTAGTGGGGCTTTGGCAACGAACCAAACTAACTACTTTTCTGGCATCTCTATTTTTTATTTTTAATCACCTAAATGAATTAAGTCCACCTGAAACCACTTCTTCAAGCTAATAGTTTAGTGACTCGGGGAAAACTGTTCAAACATAAAATGGGTTAAAAAACGTCATAACTTGGAACACTTAAATATTATGAAAAATCGGAAAACGACACACGGCCATCCTTATGCACTATATTTAAGGTCTATGCTACCTTCTTATAGAAAGACACCAGTTCACTGTTAATGAGTCAAGCTGTTTTTCATCAAAAACAATGAAGAAAGGCTATTCATTCCTTGTTGTCACTTCTTTACAAACCAACTCCCAAGTTATAGATACACACAGTGCAGAGGGATGCTTCTCCATGACAAGTGATCACCAATCACTAAACAAAATGCTGTAAGCGGCTCCAGCCACCTTGTGTCCTCACCAAAACAATGACGGCTTTCTGCCGCTAGGGATGTGCTGTGCATGTGCAAATGCAACCGTACGTTAATTTTTAACATGGTTGAGCTCGCCTTCCCAGCATCTGGTTTATGTAAATAGCGAGGTAGCAGGCCACAGCATTCAGACGACACAGGAAATTAATATTGCTGAGAAGTCAGGAAATTGGATGCTACTTTAGAAGGTGAGATATTGGGGTTCTAATGAAAAACACTGTGATAACACAGTACTATCACTTCTAAAGTGTTTGGTAAATATGAAGCTTTCTTCTGCCACCTTCAGAGGCTTACAGTGCCAGGCGGGTGCCTGCAGGGTCTCCACAGCTCAAGGATTATACCATCTTTCTTTCCAGGCTCTGTGACCTCAGGTGTGATATTCAGGCCTGTACGTCCTCTGTTCTTGTACAAACCTATAATCTCTATGGCTTTTTTACCCTGACTTCCCAATGCTGGCACAGAATCAAGAGCATATAAATCAAAAACAACTGTCCACTTTGAATTTAAATAGTAATTAAACATTTTTTGGCCTGGTGCCAGAGTTAATTTACTTTGAACCCTCATCAACTGCATGAAAGGGGCCGGGAGATGGCTTAATGGAATAAGTGCTTCCCTGGCAAGCACAAGGGCCTGAGTTCAATCCCCAGTTCAAAAAAAAAAAAAAAAAAAAAAAATCTGCATGAAAAATATTGCCCCAAGTATCAATTTTATCAAAAAATATAATCAAAAGTATATTTTGATTATAATGTAAACGTATGTTCAAAAATTTCATACTGTCAGCTAATGTAAAACTGAAGTTTTTTGCAAAAGTTTTAACCTTTAAGCTTAAAAATTTAATGAAGAAACTTGTTAGATGAGGGGAGAGGCACAGAATCACAATATTGTAGCACCATGTATGATCAAGATCTCATCTATAAGGTAAATTAATTTCTGCAACATATTTATTTGCCATTTCATTCAGGTCTACAGTGAGCTTCACTGTACACCAGAAACTTTATTTTACCCTTATATAGCTATTTTAACAAAGAAAATTGGCAATTAAAATGAATAAAGTAGAAAGGACAGGGCTTTCACAGTCTATTCAGAATTATTATACTATGATTTCTGCACTGGATTTCTGTGCGTTCAGTATGCTTCGTCCGAGTCCTAGCTTCATCACTCACCTTGACAGGTGGACGCCAAACAACACATTTAATCGGGGGTCAGTAGCCTTATTTCAAATGTGCTGGGTACAAAATAAAATAAAAAAAATGTTTGAAAAAGAAAATATACCAGATACCACTGCTGTGGGTTATCAGCTCAATTACATAAGCTCCTGCAGTTAGATGTGGGCTGGCGCCCAGCTCCATTTCCTTTCATTCCATTTTTTTCCCCTGAACCTCATCCTGTCCTCACCTCCACCGGAAATACCCTCCTTCGTTTTTCTTCAGATTTGTTTTTAAGCACATATCTATCAGAACAGAAAATAGAATGGGTTTCTATGTTCACTCTCAGCCTTTTCCTCCTGTGGGGCGACAGCAGGAAGAGAGGCCCACCCGAAAGAGTGGATGAGCGCGCGGACTAGGACCCCCTCGTGCCGGGCTGCCAGAGCCTACAGGTGGGAACCGCTCACAGCAGCGTGGAAGGAAGTCGCAGCTCTTAAAAGCACAGGGCGAGACCTGCACTCTTCGCGAGCCGTGCTTCTTTTAAAGTCTGCTCGCTGCAAAGCGCCTGAAATGCCATCCAGGTGCTGGGAAACCCGGGAATCATTGGCCCCTAGTGTCTGTAGTGTCACCACCGTCACACACACACACACACACACACACACACACACACACGAAACTGCCTGGGGATGGTGCCAGCTTTGCATCCCACCAGAGAGCCGCTACACAGCTCCAGGGCTGTCTCTCGGCACAAATGGCGGCGGCGGCGGTGGCTTCGGCCCGGCCAGAGTGGGCTTTTGCTCGGGGCAGGGTGAGGCAGGAGCGCTGTTTCCGTGATGCGCCACAAGAACCCCGCCGCAGGCACACAATCTGCAGCGCGCAACCCGGACCGTCGCTCCCCGCCCCCTCCCCCGGCGACAGCGCGCCCCCTGGGGTCCCTTACCGTCCTGCAGGACCAGGGTAGGCTGCACCGCCTGCACGCGGAACTGTCTGGCCCTCCAGCCCGGGCTGGGTGCCCGCACCACCTCACTGTCCGACAGCCAGGTCACCGTCTCAAAGTTGTCCCCCCGAGCCAGGGCTTCGGCCTCGGCGTGGTGCACGGCCACCTGATCGAACTGGTAGAGCCCTCCCGAGTGGTCGAAATGCACGTGGGTGGCCACTGCCAACAGCGGCCGGCGCGGCGCGTCCTCCTTGGCCCCGCGGTCCTGCAACAGGCCGGAGGAGTACAGGTATTCGGGGAGGCTGCGCAGACCCAGGCCCGTATCGATCACCAGGTCCTGTTCGGACCCGCGGACCAGCCAGATGTTGGCGCGGTTGCCCGACTCGTAGAATCGTTCCTGGATCCAGAAGATGCCATCGCCCAGGGACTTGTGGGCGTACCACTCGAGAGCAGACATGCTGGACAGGGGTGCGGCCGGTGCGCGTGCCTCCCACCGGCGGTGCAGACCCGGGCCGCTGCAGCGCGGTGCGACTCTCGCTCGGAGCCCGCAGCCTAGGGGGAGGTGCAGAGCGAGGGGCGGTGCTTAGAGGGCGGGGCCAGGGAGGAGCGCGCGGGCAGCGCAGCTCCGAGCATGCGTCGTGCTCGCTCCTGCCAGGGCCGCAGAGTGCCGAGGCTGCGTCATGGCGCCGGCGAGCTTTAGCGCGGCGGTCACTGCAGCAGATTGGAAACCCAGGAGGCTGCAGTTTCCCCACCTAGGGGTCCGTCTGTCGGGGTCGAAGCCTGCGTGGGAAGCGCTGGGCCCGCCCCAAGTGACTGGCAACGATGCACAGTACCAGCCAGTGCAGAACTCTGGCCCGGCGCGTCAGCCGAGGACTACGGCGTCTGTCAAGGGCTAAAAAGAACGGGTCAGGGGGCGGGGCCTAGCGGAGGGGGCGGGGCCTAGCGGTTGGGAGGGGCGAGCGCGCTGCCCGGCCGCGTGCAGGGCTGTGCGCGTGTCTCCCGGCTGCAGCTCGCTACCTGAGCCGCGCTGCGCTCACCCCTGGCTGCTTGGTTGGCGCTTGAGTTACACGGCTTTTGCCCAAGTCTCGAGACTTAGTGAGCAGGTAACAGGAAGCGTTTCAGGACCTGGGAGGGGATGGTGAGGGTAGAGAGGCGAGCTTGAGGGGCGTGTGGACAGGAATGGGAGAGAGGGGTGCAAGTACTCTTAGCGTGACGGTCGGCTTCGTAAAGCCGTTCCCGCATCTTAGGTCGTCTGCCCTCCTGGGAGCCCTGGGTTAGAAGGCGTCGAGGCGCTAGCTGTGTGGGAGACTTTCCGGGAGCCCTGGGCTTTGCGGTCGCTCCAGGCGTTGCCTTGCCGCAGGTTGCAGCCGGGAACACACCGGTAGTCTGTTTTTGAGGACTGGCGCTTTACCTGAATCCCAGAGAGTCTTTTCAAAAACATGAAAGCATCTCGTTACCTTTAGGGGAGTTCTTTGCTCTGGGAGCGAAGTAAAAAAGTAAGTGGGAAAGATGCTAGCTAGCTCCCCGAGAGGAAAGGAGCCGCAGATATTAACTGGGTGTGGCCTGCGCCGCCCCATTAATCGCCCCACCGAGAGCAGCCAAGTCCCATCCCTTCTGCTTCTTCCTAGCAATTGGTGCGTCTGTTTAGGCATCTCTGAAGCCTAAATAATTCCCTTAAGAACTTGACTGATCTTCCTTAGCCAGGAGAAATTATAGAGACCCGTGAGACAACATTATAAAAGATAATTGAGCAGACCTTTAGTGTGGTGACTAGTAATAACCCTTCTTGGCGAGGAAGGAAGGTCATCCTCTTCCCTCCTAAAGGTTGGGGGGATGGTGCCTGTGGGTTTTGCTACTCTAGGTAGGAATTGTGCAGTTACTCACTGGAGGGCTCCCCTTAAGCGCGAGTTCCTGCGGTAGGTGATGTGTGAAGAACAGAATCGTGTGAAAGAAAACAAGTAATGATTTTCTGGAGTCTCAAGAATTTGAAGAAATTTAAACCGGGCATGATGCTGAAATCCTGAAATCCCAGCGCTCAGGAGATTGAGGCAGGAGGATCCTAGCCAGTTTGAGGCCAGCCTGGGCTACAGACGAGCTTGGTGCCAGTTTGAGCTACTGAGCGAGATCCTGCCTCAACCAAAAATAAAGAACATTAAGGGACATTAATACCTGTAGTTAAGGTCATATGGATGTGATCCAAGAGGAGGTAGATGAGGTGGTGTAAGGGTCTAGATGGGAGGAATTTTGGAGGAGTGGCGTTTTGCCCGTTGTACCAGATCAACATGAGGACATCTCAGCAGAAACGCGGTGCTCTCTTTAGTTTGGGTATTTTCCCTCAAGGCAGAAGGGAAGCACTGGAGGTGAAATGGAGTGCTATCTTTCCAAGCTGTGAGCTCAGCAATAATTTTCATAGTGGATTTTTGCCAAACTCTGCTTAGTGGTAGGGCATCTTAAGATGACTGTGTCTCCCAGGGGCCGTCACGCTTACCAGCCCCTCTGCCCTCTGTCAGCTTCCCCCGGGTGTGCTCTTCTGCCTCTCTGCCTGGCACTGCCCCTCTCCTCTCTCTTGTCACATTTCTGCACCAGTATTGCTGAGTGAGACAGGCCTTAATGCTGTTTTCCGCAGTAGCCCTGCTGTTTCCTGCTTTACCCCTCTTCACATCTCCCGCCGTTCCCTGATGCCACAAAATGTGTTTGGCCCATTTCCCATCCTGGCCCACGAGCTCCTGGACGACAGCGGTTCTGTGTGCATGCCTCTGCCATCTTCCCAGGCCCTGGAAGGGCGGGGACATGGAAAGCGCTTGATAAAGATGGTCCAAGACTCCTGGACACAGACAGGAACTGGCAGTTACAGCATGACAGTAGAAAGACTGTAAAAAGCACAGAGAAGGGAGGGGTAGGTGGAGGAAGGGGCATGGAGAAGTCCTTCCGTGGCATCTTACGAGATGCCAGGGCTTTTTCCGGTCAACAAGGCAGGAATGAGATTCGGGGAGGAGCTCGGGTAGCAAGTGGGGTGCCTGGAGTAAGAGGTGCGAAGCAGGACTGCAGAGCCCTGTTGATGAGGAAAAGGCACCTGCAGCGTATTCTAGGATGACTGGGGAGGGGATCCAGGGAAGAATCTGCTCTGGCGGTCAGAGAGCTGGAGGAAGGAGAACAGAGAGCTCAAAGCTGCTCTACCCTTGCTTGAATGAGGGGCTCAGAGACAGAGCCAGGGCGGAAATGACTGTCAGCCTCTTGACAGGACAGTGTAAAGGTCACTCATAGAAAAACTGGCCTGGCATTCCTCCGCACCTCCTGGAGGTCTGCGCCGGTGGACTTTAGTTCCTGCAGTTCCTTGTCAGGCTGGTAGTGCGGGGGCTGTGCAAGAGATGGAGCAGGACAGGTAAATGCCTGTGGAATCGCACTACATTTCAGGGCTGGGAGGAATTTCAGAAATTAGTTCCATCTCGGCGCAAGGTTGTTTTTGTGTTTGGTCTTGTATTTCTGCTCTTAGATGCTTGAGTTGTACTGGTTTTCCAGTCTCTCCGAGTCCACATAGGAGTTTTCCTGACATGGAAGGGCAGTGCTGCCGATTTCACCTTTTAAAATGTAGTGTACCGTGCAGTGAGGAATTGATTTCCCGGATTAAAGCCGTTTTTGGGATTCCCAAGGTCTTCCTTCCCCTACCAACCTGTGCCCTAGGCAGCAGAGTCCAGAGGAAGAGGTAATGGGGAGGTTCCCCAGACCCTAAGCTCTTCCTGCCTTTGATGGGATTTAATTGTGTCCTTAGATTATCGGCTAAACTCTCAAATCCTAATTTTCCTCGTCTGTACAATGGTGCGGTAACATCCTGGTTCTTAGTTTAAACATGCTCAATTTTCTGGGGTCTTTGAGAAGTTGAGAGGCCCACATCCTGCCTCGTGATTCTGGCTTTACTGTTCTGGGCTGAAACCTGTGGGTCAGTGTTTTTGACTTTTGATTTTTTGACTTTGTACTTAAGGAAAATTATTTTTAAAAACTTTGAAAGTAGATTAACTGGCTTTTACCTTTTTTTTTTTTTTTGTATTTTAGGACAGGGTCTACAGGGTGTTCAGGGTTTCACTACTAGAGCAGAATCATAGTGATCCACCTGTTTACAGCCTCCCAAGAGCTGGGATTATAGGCCTGCGCCACCACAGCCAGTCTCAATTGCTGTCTCAGCATGCCCTGGGGGCGGGGCCAGCACGGCTGTCCTGGCTTCAAACCCTGGCTGCCGCCACTGCCTAAGCAGGCGCTTTAGTCCACTGAGCTATTTGGTTGGCCCCTAAATTTTACTTCTGTGGATAGATTTGCTAGTGAAATTGTACATACTGTATCCTTTCACTTGGGCTGCTGAGGCAGGAGGGTTACCACAAGTTTATGGCCAGCCTCGCTACATATTTCAAGAACAGCCTGAACTAGGTAGAGAGACACTGACTCAAAAACAAAAAATATATATGTGGCCCACGAAAAGGAATGCGTACGGTTCACTGTGGAGCACTCGCTGCTGTAAACTCTGCTCCACCGCGAGAGCCATGACGTCTCCGCTGCTAAGAGCAGCGAACAACAGAAGTGCCTTCGGAAAGTGCTGTTTCCTACAGAGTTAATCTTCTGGGGTGCAGCAGTGCTTAGCACCTCAGTTTTTAAAAATCCACTGAAGAGGAGGATCCTTCTGAGAGCAAGGTGGGCACAGTGGCTGGCGCTGGGCATGAAGGGCAGACAGGAGGGGAGCTGCAGCCATCTTCCCATGGCAGAGCCCTGCGAGTTTGGATGGGTTCTGGGATTGAATTCCAGAACCAAGAGGATGAGGAGTAGCAACATGGAAACTGCCCTTTAAAGAGAGCTACCATGAAAGTTTGCAGTTAATCAGTGCCAGGTGGGGTGGGCTGAGCTGGATTTTGGTAGAGGTCGCACGCAGGCGCAGAAGGGGCATTCCCAGGAGAATGGCTCTCAGTGACGCATCCAGGCAAGATGGCCTCTGCCGCAGTGGCCGGAATGCTTCTTACTGGTTGAGCAGGAAACTGACAGGCTCTTTGGAGAAGATGTGGATGATGAGCTAGAGAAAGTCGGTGGAAACCCTTTATTTGGGAAGTGTGGCAGCAGAGTGACAGGAGGACTAGGCGGTGGGTGAATTCATCCACAGGGTTTCCTAGAAGGTGCTTCAGCAGCCCCGAGGAGCCATGTCTTCCCTGCTGCAGTTTCTGGGGTGCCTCTCACTCCTGGGAGGGAAGACGGTGAATTAACCACCTGTTGTAGTACCAGAGCACTGACTCAGGCTAAGCCATTAGACGAGGAGGGTCAGGGGCCAGCAGGAGTGTCTCAAGACGCCCTGCGGTTTTTCTGCCTGTGGTTGTGTATTTACATACTCAGATATGGCCCGATAACCAGGAAAGTTAGTCTAGGCAGAGATTGCTATTTCTTATCAGCTATTCCATGGAACAATGCTAGCTGATAAATACCCTCTCTTTTTAGGGCCAGTTTTCTAAACTGAACCAGGCTAATCCCAGCACCTTGGGAGGATGAGACACATAAATTCAATCCCAGCCTGGGCCATTTAGCAATTCAGCAGGACCTTGTCTCTAGAACTAGGAGATGGGCTGGGGATGTAGCTCAGTGCACAGAGCATTTCCTGGTGTAATGGTTTAAAGATTCCTTCTGGTGTGGAAGAGTAGAGGACATGAGGGTCCCCTGGGACCCTGTGTTATCAGATCTTAATCCCCGTGATGAGGCAGATTTGGTGAATTTTACAGTTATTCCCAATTAATGGAAAATCCGGGGTTGTACTGCAGCCCAGGGTTTTGCCCGTGCCTGCTGGTGCCTGCACCTGTTTCTAGAGAGAAGGCGGAGCCCTTTTGCTCAGGGGTTTCACCCTTGAAAAACCTGCTTTCTATAGGCTCAGCATTTGCTTCAGTGACTCAGCAGTTGAAACAAGGCCATTTGGATACTTCTCTTTTAATGTGGGCAGATGGAATAATCTTAGTTATTAAAGTGAGTTTCCCAAGCAGGGCATCGTGGTGCACACCTATAATCCTGGCACTTGGAAGGCTGAGGCATGAGGATCATTGTGAGTTTGAGGACAACCTGTTCTGCATAGTGAGTTTAAGACCAGCCTGAATTGAACAGTGAGACCCTATCTCAAAAAGACCAAAAAAAGTTTATCACGTGAACTTTGTTTCAAGGTAACTAAGCAGTATGGGAAGAAAATTAATCTGTTATAATCAGTTATCAGTAAAACAAAAAGAATGATAAAAGGTGTATATTATTTCGCAACCTATATGCAGTAGTAGACCAGGGGCTGCGTTAGCAGCAGTGAGCCGGGGCTGCTAGAGTCATTAGGAGAAAACCAGTGGGCACTTATGAGTGTGATCAGAATCATGGTGAATGCTTAAATTTACAAAACATTCACTACAGTAAAAGACCGTAATCATTATTAATGCCATTAATTCCCTCAAAACACTCCCCTCACCTCAAACACTTAACCGTTGTCCTTGCCACTTTCCAGAAGCGGTTCTATAAGTCCACGTTTATGAATGTCTTTAGTTGTAGCTGATGTCCTGAATTGATTGACAACATTTCCATTTAGTGGTCAGTTTGGATTTGGGGAAGAGCTAGACGTTCCAGAGCACCAGATCTGGTGAAAAAGGTGCGTGAGGAACAGCTGCACTTTCGTGAGCCTGCCTTTCTGCTGGGTGGCACGTGGCAGCACGAGCCTTTCTCTGTACTTCTTGTCTCACGTCCAGGACTGCTTGGTGTGATGGATAGGTGCACTCAGTGAGGGTGGATTTTTTTTTTTTTTTTAATGTATTTGATATAGGTTCTCACTATGCAGCTTGGACTTGTAGTGCTCTCCTGTGTTCAGCCTCCCCAGCACGGAGATTACAGGTGTGTGCCACCGTGCCTGGTCTCGGTGGCCGGCTCAGCGTGCCCAGGGGCAGGGTTGGTGTGGCATGTGGTGCAGGGATTGAACCCCGGTCCCTGAAGGCTCTTAGTCCACTGAGCTATCTCATTGGCCCAAGGGGGTGGATTTTGAAGAGGACTGAAGGCAACGTGCTGCTTACTGTTACCCTTTTTAAAGACATAAACATTTATTGTATATTTTGATCACATCCTGTGTACTAAAACACCAGTTGGCCTGGTCACTGGCCAGCCCGACCACCTTGAGAGAGACGTCATGAGCTTCCTGATGTGATGCACTGGAAATAAGCATGTATCTCTCTTAAGTATACATGCCCCCCCCCAAAAAAAAAAAATCAAACCTAAATCAGAAAGAGCCTGTAGCCCACATGTTTCTTGGAAATGCAGTGAACAGAGAAATATGTTAAAGCACAGCTCCAGTGTGTGGAATGTGGGAAAGTGTTGCTACTCAAGTATAGCCTGCGAACCAGTGTCGATGTCTCTAGGAAGAGCTTGGTCGAATGCAGGTTCCCAGGCCCACCCAAGCAAGGCCCGCTGGATCCGAACCTGCTTTTAACAAGGCTTCTGAGTCATTTGCATGTAGCTTCTTCAACTTTGAGAAGCATTGCACAGGACAGTGGCCTAGGGTCTTCACAAATAAGCAGCAAGGAGAAAAGGAAGGGAATTATTACACTGTACAAGAAACTTTTAAAATGTCAATTTAATGTAATGTGTTGACTTTTTTTGTATCTTCAACAAGCCATAGAAACATTTATGTGAAGTTTGAATTATGATTGTGCATAGGATGATAATGAGTTATTGTAAAACTTAGATGTGACGTTGTGACTTTTTGAAAGTCTCTAACCTTCGGGAAGATATGTAACGGGTGTGGGATAGTTTGCGTCCTGCGAGAGGGAGAGTGTATGTAAAATTAGTCCTGGATTGATAAGTACTGAAGCTGCAAGGTGGACACATGTGAGTTTATGACACCGCTTTCGCTGGCTGCATATATGTAAGTAGTGTGATAAAAGTGAATGTACATAAAAAGCCATAGAGTGGCACTTCACAGTGACAGCAGCAGAGATACAGAGTTATCCTTTAATGCTCAAGCAATTGTGAGGGCAAACTGGAGTGTAGAGGCACGTAAGCAGGAGTTGCCAGAATGTACAATGTGCAATTGTGTCTGGAACTGTTCCCAGCATCACAGCCATTATTTCAAATCAAATGTCATCCAGCTTGAATAATCTGCAGGAAAGAGGAAACAATAATGTGTCATCACAGAAAGGCACTGAATATGGGATTTGGCTTCTGTGTAAGTGGAGCCTTAGTGTGTGAGGATGTTACAGTTGCCAGTCAGCAGCCCTCTCAGGTGAGATGCCCTGGTAATGGGGGCCCTCGCCCGACAAGTGGGTAGCACATCCTGAGTGCTGCGTAGGCCTGCAGCAGTTAGCATCCTTTCACCTTCAGGACAGATTGCTTGAGCTCACCTGAGCAAAGTATGTCTAATTTCAGACTTCAGAGATGGATGTACTTTGAGGAGTACATCCCCAGGTGATTCCACGGGAAGAAGCGCTGAGTACAGGGGAGAACTATTCTGGTGGAAGTCGTGGCCACTGAGCAATAGCTGAGTTAAAATACACCTGTACAATCAGGTCCTTCAGTGCAGCTGCCAGCAGCGCTCTGAGAAGCCCTGCTGTGCAGCTGCCAGTGATTCTAATGGCAGCCAGCGTTGGGACCAAGCGCTTGCTTCGGCTGATAGCCCAGTGGTAAGTTAACATTCTTTAGGCTTTCGGACCAGTGTAGTCCACTTGTAGGAAGTGGAAAAACACAAAGTAGACCCTCATTGGTCCTGGGAAGAGTCACTTTATCGCTATTGTCTGGAACTGCCTGGGCCATCATGGCCTTTTTGCCCCAGCTGGACACCCCGGTGAAGGACATAGGAGCTGTGTGAAGCACCAGGGTTCATGTGCTTCAGAACTAGGCAAGGGGTGGGAGAGAAATGAGAGCGGGCCGAGCAGGTAGAAGCCAGAGCTGCTCCTTCCTCGCCTTCAGTGTCCGGGGCTCGGTAGAACCACTGGACCCATGCCCGGGGTAAATGATGCTTAGCTTTAATAGTAGGAAGAGGCATGCGATGTGTGCATTTCAGCTGTCACCTCAGCTGCCTGCAGTTCCATTACAGAGCCTAGAGAGGGGTCCCTGTCAGTGCATGGCAGGCTCAGCCTCGCTCTTGTGCAGTTGCGTTGAGGAGGGCTCAGAAGTCGAGTGTGAAACTTAAATATGTGGTATCCCTACGGTCCCCCAAATCGAAGAGTAACTGTGGTCTTTAAAATTATTGTTCTCTTAGTACATTTTTGCAGTCCATAATGATTCATCATGGGAAGTTGGCATATGGCACATAAGATGCCTTAATTTTAGCTAGGGAGATAGCCTGGCAAGTACAAGGTCCCAAGTTCGATTCCCAGTATCAAAAAAAAAAAAAGATATCTTAATTTTTGTTTCATTCCACTTCCCTCATCTTTTGGTCCTCTTTCCATTTGCAAAAGATCCATCTCTCTGTTGCCCGGTATCTTTTATTTCAGTCTTCATTTGGATTTCTCACGTAAGAGAAATCACGTGGTATGTCCCCAGCTGCAAGGTACTGCGGGGTTTGAGGGGTTCAGCTGTCAGTCATCACGTTTGTTTCTTTGAATGTTTTGCTTTCCAAGTGTATTTTAAATTGGCCATGCTTGTAAGAGGTAGTTTATATTTTGCTTCAAAACATTGGCTTCCTTTTTCAGAGCCAGTAAAGCTTAACCTTCTGTCGTGTCTTTCAGCAGTTGCCGGCTCTTGTGGTGTAACTAGTTTAATGGCTGGGAATAAAGGAAGAGGACGTGCTGCCTATACCTTTAACATTGAGGCCGTTGGGTTCAGCAAAGGTGAAAAGTTACCTGATGGCGTGTTGAAGCCACCCCCACTGTTTCCTGTAAGTACGTTGGCAGCCAGATTCTCAGAGTGTGTGTTTGTGCTACAGATTAAAATTCTGCTTAAGCTTTGAATGTATATTGCTGTTGTAGTTTGCCTAAGTATAAAACCATAAGAGAGATTCTCTCATTTACCCTTGATGTAAATAATCCCAGAGTTCTTTGAATGTTTTCTAATTTTTAAAATACAGGAAACCAGGCTGGTAAAATGGCTCAGTGGTCTAAAGCACCTACTCAGAACAAGCTTAGCCAAGCACAGGGACCGCTGCCACCCTGGTATCTAGCGATTTTCTTTGCACCCTCTGTGTGTGAACTGTGGCTTGTTCCTTAGCATGTTACCTGACCATTTTTCCCACAAAAAAAAAAAAAAAAAAAAAAAATTTAGCAGTTTTTCCATTGTATCAATCATGTTGAGTTTTGTTAGCGTCTCAGAATGTGAATATGCCTGCCACATTTGATACTGCTTTTAAATTTGGCAGATGTTGGGGCCGGGGAGATGGCTCAGTGGAATAAGTGCTTCCCTGGCAAGCACAAGGGTCTGAGTTCAATCCCCGGTTCCGCCAAAAAAAAAAAATAAATAAATAAATAAATTTGGCAGATGTGGCGCAGACCTAACGGGCGTGTCTCCTGTTTTTGCTTTACATTTAGTTTGAAAGGTAAGCTTGCCTTTCCAGGTGTGCCTGTGCTGTGATATAAACAAAAAAGAGCCAAGATCCCCTCTCCTGAGCCCTGCTGAGGACTGCTTGGTAGAGAGGGCCTGAACTGGTGTGCCGCAGCTGTTCATTAGCGAGGCTCTGTTTTTCACTCTTGGTATTTTGCTTTTTGATGCTTATACACATGGTGCTCGGGTGTGGGTACAAGTCCCTGTGCTGTCATTTCTTTCTGTGTGGGGCGAGATGACTTGTGAGCACTGGCGATGTCACGTCACACACACACACACACACACACACACACACACCCGCGCTCTCCTACTCCCCATCTCTGGCCCTCCACTTCTCAGCCTTTCCTGCTCGTGTGCAGACTGCGGCTCCGGATGGCCGCACTCACTCACCCCAGGTGGGGCCGCATCCTCCAAGGCCTGCGCCCACACCCCGCCGCTGTCCTTCCTTGGTTTTCACGAAGCAGCCTGCAGCTGTGCCGAGCTCGGCCGCGGTGTGCTTGCTTGCGGAGTGCCTCTGAGCTCCACGCGAGCAGCACTCTGGCCACTTCCTCGTGGAGCCTCCTGTTGGCTAGCCCGGCGGGCCTCTGTTGTAGAGTGAGCAACCACGGTGTGTTGTCCTTGGAAATGTGTCCTCACATCGGAAACCAGAGACCCTTAGCATGTGCTCAGGGGACCACTTTTTAATGAGTATTTGTGTACAGTCCCAGACCCTGACGTACACTTGTAAGTGTGGAGCTTTTTCTTTTTTTAGTGTAGCTGCACACTTCTGTTTTGTCATTTACTCATTATACGGCTGACAAACTTCTCCTCGCAGTGTCTTCACTATTTTATCTTGGCTTTGTAAGGAAGTATTGGAATCACTTCAAATGAGGACGACAAGCCTGGCTATCACGGTCACTTGCTAAAGGGTAGGGTGCTGTCACTTTATTCTTGTGCTACCGCTCCCACCAACCTGGTGAAGGTAACGCACTCTAAAGTGGCCACTGTCGTTCGGGTTCCCTGATTTATGAAATGTGAATCACATTGGTCAACAGAGAGTGTAGCAAAATGGTTACCAGTGCAGGTCTTCCGTATCCATAGCAAATTGTTCATCTTTCCTACCTCTAGAATGAGAGAGATGAGGAAATGGGCTTGCAGGTTGGATTTCAGAGGCATTCTGTTCAGGTCATTGTGAAGCTTAGCGCCCATACAACAATTTTCTGATGAAATTGACATTTTCTAGAATATAGAGAAAGATATTAAAATGTTAAATTTATCTTTAAAACTATGTCTTTTAAGTAGGATACAGATTATAAGCCAGTGCCACTGAAAACAGGAGAAAGCGAAGATTACATGCTGGCCTTGAAACAGGAATTACGAGAAACAATGAAAAGAAAACCTTATTTTATTGAAAAAGTTGAAGAAAAGCCAGGTGGGTCTGGGGCCGTTTGGTGAAATGGTTCGGTGTATGTAGATGACACACTGAGTACCAACTACGTGGCCATTTGATGTTGCTGATTTGATTTGGTCGGAATCTATAAATCACCTTGAAAAAAATGTATGGTTGACTTAATAGAAGAAAAAGTTTTTGGTATTTTAAGTTTAAAAATATACTCCACACACACGTGTGCAAATACATTTTACAGTAGAAGTTGTACATGTTCAGTGGAAATTATGAAAACAAACAATTTTTAGGTAAAAATTATCCATGTAGATATCTAGAGAACAACTATTAATATTTTATTGTGTGTTCTAAATTTTTTAAGTGTTTCTTTTAGGGGCTGGAGAGATGGCTCAGTGGTCTAAAGCACCTACTTAGAACAAGCTTAGCAAAGCACAGGGACTGCAGTTCAATCCCCCAGCACCACATGCCAGCCAGCCCCGCCCCCTGGTGGGCTGAGCTGGCCACACACACACACACAATAAATGTAAAAAAAAAAAGTATTTCTTTTAATAAAATTGGACTCATTTTACATCTTCTTTACTTAACACATTAGTCTTTACACATATCCTTATTATTTTTGGAAAATAACAAGTTTCAATAACCATTATTTCATTGGGTGCATATAATACTATTTGTTACTAATTCCTTATTAAATTGAATGTTGTTTCCAGTTCTTTGCTTATTTGTTTGATGCCAAGATTATGTAAGTGTATGTGTGTGTGTATAATTAATATTTAAGTGCAAAAATATAAAAACATTGGTGTGTCTTATTTATATACCTGGTAGTAGAAAATAAGAACTATGTATTTGCTGCTGATACTGAGGCTGAGGAGAATTACAGCGAGAGGAGGGGCCGCAGTTTCAGACTCGAGTGGGAAGTGGTTTTAGAGAAAATGAACCACAGAAGTAGCTACAGAGCAGCACAGTAGGGCTGCATTGATTTTCAATTTCTGGCCTTCATTGTTGAAATTAGAGAGATCAGTATTATCTCTGCATTCTCAAAGAGCGTCATTAAAACATGAGAAATTCATACAGTATCATCTTACTCCATTAGTTTGAAAAGTGCGTTCCGCTTTTCCTGTCTCTAAAGGACAAAGTTGGCTAAGGATCAAAAAAGGACTTTTATAAAATGATCTGATGTATGTTGTAAGAATCATGTTGGACAGGCTCCTTTTTCAAAGTCTCTCTGCTTGAAGTTACATAGCAATTTGATGAGAGAATTTCTTCAAAAATACTGAATTATTTTACTTTCATGATGCTGCATCCTTTTGTCTAGGTTTAAAAATGAAATTAAAGCTCTGCTTTTATAGATTTAAAAATTTTATAGATTTTATAGATTAAAAGATTTTTATAGATAAAAAATGTTATAGATTTATCAAATAAACTGATAAATACTTATTAGAAAAAATAATAGGTCAAGCTATTCTTTGGTTTTTAAAAATTAGTCTTTTCCCTAGATTATTGGACTGATTTATTTGACTGAATGTGATTATTAAAGTGCATGTGCAACTTAAAAGTGTGTCAAATCATTGAAGCATTCATGCGCGTCTTTTAGGCAGCGTCATTAAGAACATGGTGCTGTTGGTCTGTGGGGGTAGTTGGCTTGTCCCTACCCCAGAAAGGTGCCTCAGTCACTATGCAATAGAATAAAAATACGCAGTGTCATGGGGCCGCTTGCTTTTATTTCTTTAAGGATAAATTTGTATAAAATTTTCCAAATCAATAAAAAATATTGTTATTATTTTATTTATTTATTTTCTTATTTTTATTATTCTTAGCCAATTTTGTCTTTTAGAGACAGAAAAAATTTTTTGGAATCTTCATATTTCTTTCTCTTTCCTAAAGTAGTGATAATGGTTCAGAACTTCAGAAGCTTCATAGAATGAGGCAGCCACAAAGTCTGTCCAGTTCAAATGGAATTTCTTTCATTTTTGGTGCATCATCAAGGATCATGAAAAATAGTTTTAAATTTTTGATTTCTTTTCAGTGAGTTCATAAAGATGACATGCATAATTTTTATTCTTTCATAGAGGTCTTCCAATGAAAAAAAATTTACTTAAAAGAAAGTTCATTTTATCTTTGCATTAGTATATAGGACCCTTTTATAAATTTAACTGTCATGAAATTACAGTTAGTGTACTTTGGGGGACTGGCTTTCATTTAGCGTAATGTTTCCCCCGTTCACCAACCATAGACTGTGTCACTTATTCATACCTTTTATGACTACATACTAGTCCATGGTATGGACATAACACCTTTTGGCTATCTGCCCATCACTTCATGAAACCTTGCGTCAGTTTGGTTGAAACTTTTTGGGGCGATCGGAGTGACATAATGATGTTGCTTATAATGTTGCACATGTTTTGTGCAGTTGTGTGTTTTTATTTCTATTGGGCTTATATTGAGGATCATATGTTAACTCTGTGCAATATTTGACACTGTGAGGAAATAACCAAACTTTTTAAAAGTGGCTGTACCATTTTACATCCCCATCAATAATTAATTTCGTCACAGATGTGAACACTTCTTACTGTCTTTCATTCTGGCTGTCCCGGTGGGTATAAAGTAGTGTCTTTGGGGTATTGACTTGAATTTCCCTAGTGACATTAATGTTGGCCATCTTGTCATGTGCGTTTGGAGAAAAGTCTTTCCCCTTTTTGACTGACTTTTCTTTTTTGCGGTACTGGGAATTGTGCGCTTGCCAGGCAAGCGCTTATTCTACTGAACTATCTTCCCAACCCTTGATGATTTCTTAGAGTTGGTTTTATCCATAAATTAAAATACTGAAAAATATTTTCTAAATGGTCCATTGGACCCAGATGATAAATGGTAAACAGATTTTCCTGGTATGCTGAAAGTTAGAAATTTTCAAATATAGAATCTGTTTTGGAGAAAATTCTAAAGAATAATTTGAATGCATTTAGGTTGGCATTATATTTTCTTAAAAATAAGAAATTTGAGGGCCAGCATACACGTTTCACCTAAAGCCTGATGAGTACCCAGAAAACTTGGTCTATCGGTCTCTGGTCTTTTATTTTTTTTCTAACACATAGTTGTGTTATTTATTTTTATTTTTTAAAATTATATTTAGTACAAGTTCTACAGGGTCTCACTGCACAGCTCGGACTCATAGTGATGCTCTTGATTTCAGCCTCCCAAGCCTGGGATTACAGGCATGCGCCACTACGCCTGGTCTCAATTGCTGTCTCCTTGCCCTGGGGGCAGGGCTGGCACAGTATGCTGGGGATCGAACCGGCCACTGCGCTCTGCCTAAGCAGGCATAGTTGTTTTATTTGGAAGCATTTTTCTGACAGAAAACTCCCCTCAGTTGTGTGGTTTTTTTTGTTTTGTTTTTGTTTTTGTGGAACCAGGGATTGAACTCAGGCCCTGCACTTGCCAGGGAAGCACTTATTCTACTGAGCCATCTCCCCAGCCCCTCCCCTCAGTTTTTGATTAGGTATTTTGTTCCCTTCTCTTGCTGCTGCTCAGTTTCCAAACCGCTCTTCACCATGAGCCATGGTTGCAGGCTGTGTGTGACAGGGCTGCTGGGCAACGCCTGCTCCGTGGGGCAGGCGGGGTCTCCCCAGGGTCCCTGCTGCAGGGTGTGCTGAGCAGCAGCCGAGGCACAGGTGTGGCTCCACTGGCAGATGCAGGCTCTGCGGTTCTTGGTGGTTGGTTGGGAAGGCTTGCCACGTGCTCCTTCAAACCGAACCCTAGATCCAGCCTTGCCCAGTGGGGTGCAAAGTTGGTTGGTGGAGAAGCCTAGCAGAATGACTACGTGTGAATCTAGGGCCGGAGGTGCACAGACAGTGTCTTAGCGCACCCCTGGCAGGGCAGGCTTGGGGAGCTGGTGGTCACCGTCATATGCATAAAAAAGTGCTGCGTCTATCTCCCGCTCTCCCGTGCAGGTAGCTTCGCCATCAGGCTTGTTGGTAGTCTCACCTGTAAGGCAGATTGTCAGATTGGAAGAATCGTGGCAAATAAGCTTGTCCCCTGGCCCTCCACGGCCCATCGTACCCAGCCTGTCACCACGTGTTATTCTCATTGAGCTTGTCAGGAGGTAGTCAGGACCATGTTAGGTACAAGCATAGGAATGTCCTGCGTGTGAAATGACAGCTGTTATGTGCTGTTCGCAATTATTTTGAAGAGTAGCTTGTCTAGTGTATTCTTCATGTTTCTAATGAATTCTTTTTGTTGTTTTTCCCCCAGATATTGAAAGGTATAGTAAAAAATACATACAAGTATACAAAGAAGAGTGGATACCAGGTATGACAAAACAGGTAGTGTTAAATACTTCTGAAAGATTGTCTCCTTGTCCCATGTTTTTTTAGGATAAGCTTTTATTCTTACCATAGGAAAAAAAATCTGATACTTTTCTTGTAATTAACAAATAAATATAAATCTTGAGATTTTTATAATGAAAACAAAAAAGAACATGTTGGTAGAGGATTTTAAAGTATAGTAGTCCCTCACTGTTTTGTGGTTCAACTTTTGCGGGCTATTTCACGGGTTTTTGAAAAATATTCATCTAAATTATTTATCATGGATTTTTCACTACATCGCGGGATTTTGCAGTACCGTACAATACACATATGTTGTTAAAATTACATAGCTTTAGGAGTATAGAAAATGGTTAAGAATATTAGAAGTGTTTTTAAAAGTATGGGAGGGCTGGAGAGATGGCTCAGTGGTCTAAAGCACCTACTTAGAACAAGCTTAGCAAAAGCATCAGGGACCACGGTTCAATCCCCCAGCACCACATGCCAGCCAGCCCTGCCCCCTGGTGGGCTGAGCTGGTCTCTCTCTCTCTCTCTCTCTCTCTCTCTCTCTCTCTCTCTCTCTCTCTCAAATAAATAAAAATTTAAAAGTATGGGAAAGCTTTATAAGAGTGTGGGGAGGGTTTATAAAGCTGTAAAACATATATAAATGCTAAAATAAATGTAACGTCACTACTTCGCTGATGTCACCTGTCGTGGGGTGTGTGAAACATACCCTCTGCCATGTGGGACCGCTGTACTGTTTTTACAAAAATAGGACTTGCTGTAGCTTCTGGCTTTGTAATTTCATTAGCTACAATCATAGTCTGAATCTTAACAGCAAAGAGCAGTTTTCCTCTTTGCTAAGCGATCTTGAAGCTTTTGAAGAGAAAGCTGCGGTCTAGTTGGAAGCTTACTTTGAGTGAAGCCTGCAGATTCCTTTTCTTTCAAGCAGACATACACTAGCTTTCAAGCTCTGTTCTTAGCATTCAGACTTTTCACCATAGGCCTGGAGGGGGCGGAAGGTCCTGTGGAGGGGATCTGTCACTGGGCAGATCAAAAGCAGCCCCCCAGTGCTGAGGGCCCCTGCCAGGACTGCCAGTCCCCGGGTCTTCTGATTCAGATTCCCATCGCCTGTGTGCTTCTCTCCTTGGGCGTCCGGGACCCTGCCCCCTGGAAACACGTTGGGACACGAGCAGCATCCCCGCTTCCACAGCTTACAGGGCTGTCTTCACTGGTGGGCGCAGATACCACAGGACCCATGGAACACTCCTAGGTCCCTCACATTCTCCTCTTGGTCATTAATAGTCACCGACCAATTGAGTCTGTTTATATATTTATGATTTTCTGTAATAACTTATCAAGCTAACTATTCAAAGCAAAACTTATTTGTTCAACTAAAATGACTATTTGCAAATGTACTAGAATTTCTCTGTTAAAGCCTGTGGGGTGTTTTTGTTTTTTTGTGGTACCGGGGATTGAACTCAGGACCTTGCACTTGTCAGGCAAGAGCTTATTCTCCTGAGCTATCTCCCCAGCCCTAAAGTCTGTGTTATATTGATTCAATTTTCTTTCTGTATGCTTAAGTGTAGGGGCTGGAAATGTGTAGGATATGATCAAAATATATGGAAAATGTTTACATAAGTAACTGATTACAGTGAAAGGAATATTGCCATTAATCCCCTTCAGAATACTCCCCTTGTTTCAAACACCCCCCGTCTCATTATCCCTGCCACTTTCCAACACAGATCTGGAAGTCCTCTTTCATACCTTCATAAAGTTAAAAAACATACTGAGGGGCTCAGGATATAATTTGGCAGTCTAAATGCCTGCCTGGCAAGCACAAGGACCTGGGTTCAATCCCTGGTACCACATGCTATGCTGGCCCCAAAACCCCAAGCACGCTGAGCCAGCCACTGAAATCGGGCATGGTGGCACATGCGTGTAATCCCAGTGCTGTGGAGGCTGAGACTGGAGAATCACTGTGTCAGAGTCTGAGCTGTGTAGCGAGACCCTGTACCAAGTATATAATACATGCATACATATAAGATTTTTAAAAATCAACTATAGAAAGTACAGTGAGTGTGCTGCCAAGTGCCATCTAAAAGAACAGGCAGGCTTGTCCAGACATGAGCAAGAGTCCTCAGCCACCCCACGCAGGGCATCTGGCTGGCATGGGCCACTTGGGGCTCTTCCTGAAGGTCAAGGTGGCCATGAGAGGTGAGAGTTACCAGTTCAGGACGTGAGGGCAGCCATGCCAGGACAACTAAGAATACTTGCGGAAGAGAACTTCCAAGAAGTGGCAAGAGTGAGGGGCTAAGCAGAATTGCAGCAAGGGGAGGGCTCTTCATGGCAAGGTGTCTTAAACGCTCACCATAGGTTGTGATCACCCTGCTTAGCTCAGTCGTGGAATGCTTGCCTGACATGCGTGAGGCCCTGGGCACTCAGGCACCCTCAGCTGCCTACAAAAAACTAGAGTAAAAAATTACAGGAATCAGTTTTAACTAATGCAGGTAAAAATCATTTCTTGAGGGAGGAATTTATTTTTCCAGAGCCACTGATAGTTTTAATTTTGAGGTTTTCGGATAATTATCACAAGTTTTTGTATATTTCAGATGTGTTTGTAGTCACATGATTTTAACTTTTGAGAAAAATGCTGTTATATAAGAAATGTATATCAACTATAGAAAACTTACAAAGCAATCAAATAAAAAGGTAGTTTTATAAGTAGTTATATCAGGTTCTACTGATTGCTAAGGGAAACTGAAAGTTTTTATATTTCTTCTTTTGTATGTGTAGATTGGAGAAGATTTCCAAGAGAGGTGATGCCGAGGAAGAAGTGTAGAAAAGGTACGTTAGCTAAGATCCGCAGTAGTTCCAGAAGGGAAAGGGATTGCTGAAATTCATGGGTGTGGTTACGGGGATTGAACCCAAGGCTTCACATGTGTAAGCAAGCGCCAGTTGCATCTCTGGCCTTTTTAAGGAGTTATTTTGAAACAGCATCTCACTAAAACACCCAGGGAGCCTTGAATTTATGGTCCTCCTGCTTCAGTCTCCTGGCTAGGTAGGTGCACGACTACACCCAGCTTGGATTCTATTCATGTAAGTTGTCCATATGAAGTTACTACCAATTTTTTCTTGAAATCTGCTTGATATTTTAATTATTTTGTGAGAGTTCAGTGGATTTTTTTGCTGTTGGGATTTTTGGATTTTTTTTTTTTTTAATGTATTTGGCACAGGGTCTCACTATGCAGCTTGGACTCACAGAGCTCCTCCGGTTTTCAGCCTCCCCAGCACTGGGATCACAGGCGTGCACCACCACACCTGGTCTTGCTGGCTGGCTCAGCGCACCTGGGAGCAGAGCCAGCACGGAATGTGGCCTCAGGGATCAAACACTCCCTGTGCTACCCTGAACTATCTCACCCGCCCTTGGGGTTGTTTCTTATAATTTGTTTATTTTATTTTATTTTATTTTATTTATTT
>NW_004524766.1:2711295-2732994 GCF_000260255.1 Octodon degus | reverse complement strand
AACCCTTTGTGTCTCTCTGGCAAGATGTTCTGCTCCTGAATCAGCTGGGTGGGTCTTGCCTCTAGCCTCTTTGCAGGGAGTTCTGCTGAAGGGTTCCCTGCTGGCCCTGCAGCCTGGGTCGAATGAGGATCCGCGGGCCCGGGTTGTCTCACTCACTCGCCGGGTCTGCACTCTGGGCCTATTCAGGATCCCGCGGCCTGGGTCATCTCACTCACTCGCCGGGCCTGCGCTCTGGTTCTGTACAGGATCCAGAAGCCTTGGGGTTGTTTCTTGAGTTGCCCTTTCTTTAATTCCAGAGACTTGCTGAGCTGGAAAGACTTTGCAGTACTATAGGCTTTCTCACCTTTCATTTACAGAAGTTTTTATGATACTGGATATATTTTATGTTATCAACTAAATCATTTTAAAATCAAGAAATTGGCAAAATAGAACTTCATATTGTATGTAAAAGAGCAAAGTGAATATTTCTGTTATGGTTTTCTCTGGTAATTCCAGTCAGTAAATAGCTGAGCAGCTCCTACTGCCAGACCCTGTGTGGAGTGGAGCAGAACCGGGACAGTGTGGCCCTGTCCTCCTCACAGGGCAGCCTGGCAGGGGTTCTCCAAGGAAACAGACTGGAGGATGAGTAGAGAGGTTACTGCAGTGAGGCAGAAGGAGGAACCCAGGAAAGAGGCCAGATTGGGCCAGATGACCTGATGAATGGCTCCGAGGTGTCCTGTTTCTTCAAGGTAGATGTGTGGGAATGTTGTGTGTGCTGGACACAGGTGTGTGGACCTGAGGGTGGAGCTGCTGACCTCAGCAGAGACAGGACCTCAGAGACTGAGGTCCTCTAGGATGAAATCGGAGAAGTGGAGGGAAAGAGAGCCTGAGCCTGGAGCTGGCAGAGGAGGTGGAATCAGCAAAGAAAAAGTAGAAAGTGAGGAGGAGAAGGGCGGAGTTACAGAGGAAGAGCACAGCTTGAAGAGTATTCCAGAAGGTGAGTAGCAGGGTAAGGCGGTCACAGCGTCCACAAGGTTGCCAAGTGGTCGATTAAACAGAGGAGCAGAAAATGTTATTTTTGTGCATTGGTCTTTGATGTCCTTAGGAAAAACTTTTTAAAAGATTTGCATGAATAAGAATCCAGATTGAAATGAGTCAGACAATAAGTGGGAGCTTTCAGTGGCCACAGTTTCTGCTTGTTTGTAAGGATGTGTGGGTCTCAGAGTGATCCATTCTACCAGGGGAGCAATGGTGGCAGGAATGAGGAAAAGATAGACAAGAAGACAAAAGCTGGGATAGGTGGTGACTGCTCTGCTGGTTAGCAAGACGACCACTGTGAGCAACTATATGGATATTTATTTGTACCTTTGCAAAGTTAGTAGCATGTAACACTAGGTTGTTTAGTGACTGACAGCCCACATTAACTAATCAGGATGCTTATCTCAGGACTGAGGTAGCTTATCTGCTTTAGGCACTGGGGCCTAGTCCTGCTTATATACATTTGACCAATTTTCTAGCTTCCATATCTCCTAACATGTCAGAGATGGATGTTCCATTGTAGTTAGAGAAGCTTTATTTGGAGAGATCTTTAGAGGACTTTTTCTTACTTGACACCAGTCCAAAGATTTTAAGTACTTGAATTCAGCAGTGTAACCCTATATAGTCCATAATAGTAGCAAGTTATCAGTACAGCTGGTAATTGTCAGAAGTTGTTAGTGACTTGAGCCTTTTACAATGTAGCATATTAATATGGCATTACTTTTCATATCTCATGGTTATACTTTTCTTTTGTATGGTTAAGATTAAGTTAAAGTAAGCCTTGTACAAATACAAATTTAACTTTTACTATCTGACAGGGTCAGTTAAACCTCCTTAGTATTTACCTTGGAACCATGTATAGCACCTCCTAGACCTTCTGTCACTGTCAGCCATCTGGATGAGTCACCGCCATTGTTCGACCAGTTTGCTTTCTGTGAAAGCCTGGCAGATTTTTTTTCTCTCTAGTAAGTCCTTATATATTAACTTAATATCTTCGATCACTTTCCTCTGTGGCTTCATTTTCTCCTTAATCAGGAAATCAGAGACTTAACTGAGTTACAGGATGTCACAGCAGAGATTTTATGTCCTAAGTCTTCACTGACCTTGAAAGGCAAGGGCCAAAATATTGGCTATCATTTAACTCATCTACGTCTAATATTTGATCTCTGAACTTCAGTTGTGGAACATCCAGAAGAGAAGCGTAATGATATTCCCCTGTAACAGAGGCAGTAAGCTTAATATTACTATGTGAATATAAAACACCTTAAACATAAAATGAAACTTACTTTCTAACAATTATGAATATTCTAATATTTAAAGCCCTATAGAATGTTAAAAGACAGCAATGACTTTTTTTACACAGAAATTTAGAAATTAAGAACATAAACATTGTAACAGGACAATCCTGAGGACATTTTGTAACACACTTAAATTTTTGTTTTGACACTCCACTTTTACCCAATCATCTCTAATATATAATGAATTTTTACCTAGGTTTTACATTTTAGAAGACCTGTACACTTGGAATCATGAATACACTCAATACACTGTAAGATTAACAATAATGAGTTATCATACACATGTGAAAACCTTTGCTTCTTAATCTAGTCTTATACCAAAAACATTTTTAAGAGAAAACCTTATTGTAATTTTTTTTTAAACTTTATCTTAAAAAATAAAGAAATAAACTTTATCTTTTAACCAATGACCAGTTTATTGAGGGCATCTTCCAGGAGACTACTGAGATCATTGGGAGCTCCTCATTAATGAACAAAAGGTTGGCCACGCCTCTTAGTAATTGGACTCCTTTCTAATAACTTCTCCCCACCTTAAGGAATTTTTACTTATGTAGCTTAAAATGTTTAATAAACTGTATAAACCAATTTTGATATCACTTCGACCAGCTGGTAACGTAGGAGAAAGCATGCTTTTAAGTCCGTATCCTGAATTGTATTATGAACAAATGATCAAAAAAGAAAAAAGAGGAATAGCTCTTCACAGAACACACTAACAAACATCTTTAGAAACTTATGAGTGCACTCAACTATATATTCCTGGCCAGATTAATTTATAGTAACTATTACAGTTTTTAGAAATTTACGATTATAAATAGACTAGTCAGATTTTGTTGTTTGTCAGTAATCAGAGATCTCTTATCAGAAAGTTGTGGAAAGGATAAAATCTTTTATCTATAATTTATATGCATACTTTGTAGTTTTGTATTTTTTGTCTTACTACTAGTAAAATTTAGCTCACTTATTTTTATGTATTTTTGTCACCTATTTAGACCTTGGGTTTCCATGTTGTCAGTCCCTTCCGTAGGCCCCAGGCTGGACCCGGCCTCATCCCTCTTGACTTCTCCAGGACAACACACTCTAGTACCCAAATAGGTCATTTAGCATTTTCTCAAAAAACAAGCCTTCCCTCAGCCCCAGGTTAGTAGTGAACTGATCCCTTCCATTGTCCGGTATGGCAGTCTCTCCAAAGGGCCAAAGAACCTTTCCTAACCGTTTTTCTCTTATTTGATGGAATTTTTTCTGCTGTTGTACTTCCATCTTTTGTAGAATTTAAAAATTTTAGGGGCCGGGGAGATAGGTCAGTAGAATAAGTGCTTGCCTGGCAAGTGCAAGGGCCCAAGTTCAATCTCCAGTCCCCCCCCCAAAAAAAAAAAGAATTTAAAAATTTTAATAGTGTATATTGACAAGTGAAGTTGGAGAGATTGATTCCCACCCTTTTTTTGTAATTGAATTTTAATTGTACAGTGATAAACCTTTATTTTGGAAGAGGAAGACATACATTTCCCCACGTAAACTAGTATGACCTATGTGTGAAAAAAAACACTTTAACTTACCTGAATGATAATGATATCAGAGAGAGTAGCCCAAAATCTAGATGGAACCAGTTAATGCTACCAAACTGAGTCTGAAAATCATGAATGGTTGATCTGAAACAGTTTGGGGCACACTATATCTTTGTTGAATAAGCTGACCCAAATATGAAGGAGTTCTCATAACTTATATCCATTTGGCAGCCACCACTAGGCCTTTTATTATTTAAATGGGATGTCCTAATCAAGCTACTGTTTGAAATCACAGTACTTTTATTTCTTTTTTTCAGAAAGATTAGCACTTCTTTTTTTGGTTTTTTGGGTTTTTTGCGGTACCAAGGACTGACCTCAGGATCTTGCACTTGCCAGGCAAACACTTATTTCACTGAACTATCTCCCCTCCTCTAAAGCGATTTTTTGTTTGTTTGTTTTTGGCAGAACCAGGGATTGAACTCAGGCTCTTGCACTTGCGAGGCAAGCACTTATTCTACTGAGCCATCTCCCCGGCCCCCACACTGCTTTTAGATTGTACTGCAAACCTCTATATTTGTCTGTAAAATATCAAAGCCTTCTTATACCAGTTTTAATATAGGACTCTAAAACAAGTAATCAATCTCATTAGAAATTAAAAATATTTTAAGTAATCTTTTTAAAATATCCCCATTATTGTAAATCTTCTGAATTTTTTTTTAAGCAAATTGTTTTTATCTTTAGGGATGGAAATAGCCTTTTAATCTAATCACTTGAAGGAGAAAATGGAAAAACTTCTCTTTTAGTGTCAGTTGTAATGGAGAGAGACAGCCATTCTAGTTCCTGCTTTTCTGCTAAGCTCAGGTCCTAGAGGAACGGCCCTTTGGATCTCACCAGCTGGGCACCCAGCTGCCTCACTTGGACGCCAGCCACACTTACTTTTTTTTTTTTTTTTTGGTGAAACCGGGGATTGAACTCAGGCCCTTGCACTTGCCAGGCAAGCACTTATTCTCTCTGGCCCCTATTTTTTTTTTCCTTCACACTTAACTTTTGAAAAGGCACTTTACAATGTTTTCCCTTTAATTAATTTTTATTTTTTAATCCATTATTTCTTTTTAATAATTTTAAAATTTTTATCAAAGATAAAAGAATGGGGCTGTGGAGATGGTTCAGTGGAATAAGCGCTTCCCTGGCAAGCGCAATCCCCGGTTTCACCAAAAAAAAGAAGAAGATAAAAGAATGACCAATTGAGAAATAGGAGTCTGGTGTGGCTCAAATGATGGTGTGGATGGAGTAAATTATCTCTGATTTCCCTGCATAATCAGCATCCATGACACAAGGCAAAAATCTGAAGGCCTTTTAAAATGAGACTGTTGCGGCCTAGCAAGACTCCCAGTGTCCCCTGAGGCACAGATCCATGGACTGCAGAAGGAATAACTTGGAGCCCCATGTCAGGAGTGAGCAGGAATCTGGAGGAGGAGCTGAGGTCCAGGCCTCCGCTGTGGGTCGGCTTGCCAAAGGTCAGGGACGCTTGTGGTGCAGGGGAGAGGAAAACATTGGGAGTTTCCCTGGAGGGGTCTGCGTTCCACATCAGTCTGGGATCTGCTTTCACTTGTCCAGTGGTTCCCTCATCTGCATCTAGTACATGGACTGCAAGGTTTTATTGAAGAGACAGATAAAGGCTGTGTCACCTTTGGTGCAACAGAAGGATTTCAGGCTAAATGTTCCATATCCCCACCACAAAAACAAAGGACATTTTTTCCTTTTTTCTAGACTGTGGATGAATAACCCGAGTAACAGCTGCTGCCCAGGAAGCTCCCTGTACAAGTGCAGGGCAGTATCTGCACAACCCCCAATCATCTCAGGCAGAGTAACCCACTTTTTGTGGGGTCTTAAAGCCTTTTTATATTTATTTGCATTTTTGAAGGCCAGTTGTTGAACTACTGATTTGCCAGCTTCTTTGTCTCCTATAATCCTCTCACTAGCTTGCAATAAACATGTAGCAAAATCTTGAAAAGGTTGGTTCATCAGGGCCTTGCCTGACGAAAGCCGAATCGAGGGATGCCTCACCGTTCTAGAAGGAAGCTCCCTGCAGGCCCTAATGGCACCTATCTTAGTTTGCTCGTACATTTGCAGCGCAGAAGTCAGTCGGTAGCTTGTGTTGGCAAAGGCACCCTCCCCAGCTAGCATATCCCTTGTTATGGCTAAGTTGTGAATTGCATTCTGAGCTGCCTGTTCCATGCAGTATTCAAGGAAATTCCCTTTCCACAATAATCTGGGTTCAAGTATGCTTTGGCTACTCCTTTCCAATCACTTGGGGCTGTAGCATTTCTACTAAACTCAAGGTAAAGAAAGCAGTGGGGCCGTAAGTAGCAACAGCTTGTGTTCATTCTTTCCAGGTTTTAAAGGGTAGATTCATGAAGACGTACAACTTGTCCCAGATTGTTAGGGACTTGTACTTTAGAAACAGGGAAGATGTATTGAAAACCCTCCTGGTACTCACTTGCCCATCTGGCTTCTTTAATGCCAACTGCAAGGGAGATAAGGAAAGTGGCCCCGCTTCCCTTGAGGCAGGAATGCCAATCTGTGACTCAGCAGAATTTCTCTGGGCTGCCATGGCCTCTGCCAGCCACTGTGTGTGCCTGCTGTTGCTCTGGCTCAGTCCATTGGATGTTTCCTTTTTGCCCAGATTTTAAACATAGACACTTATCTTGACCCTACAAATTTGTGATGCCAGCAGCGCACGTAGCCAGTGCCAAGGCCACGGCGTACCATGGTCAGGACCCTCCTGCTTGGCACCAGCGCAGGACTGTAGTTGGCATGCACCGACCTCTGGCTGGACTGGGCAAGCAGATGCACGGGAGGCTGGGGAGTCCCGGCTGGGCCTGCCTAACACTGGGGTGCAGGGGCCGCCCAGGGTCCAGTTTATGCTTCTTCCTGTGGTGGCACCTTGCTGCTTGGAACCAACTGCTCCCAATTTAAAATAACTTTTTCCTTTTTTATCTAATTGAGCAAAGATAGAGGAAGACGAAAAGATGCAGGGTTTAAACTCTATCTGCTATACCTTTGCTCTACCCTCCTTGTCCTGTTTGGGACTTAATTTTAAAACAGTACTGCATGCAAAGTCCTCTATGATGGTCTTAGAAAGTAACACAAATACAGAAACCAAAAAAACAGATGTTTCTATATACGTGGATAAACATCTACAGTTCTTGAAACTCTTTTTTTCCCCATTTTTAACTCAATATAACTTTCCTTTTTGGCTTCTCTCAAACCTGTTTCTTTCTTACTCCTTTATCTCTCTGGCCCTAGTGAACAGTTCATTTCCGGCCCTAATGAGCCTCCATCCCCAAGTTTTGCACCTAACGTGCCAGTACCAGTGCATGCCTGTGCTGGGTACTGCTGGCTGTAACCAGTCCACTTCCCTCCCTTATGTGCGCTCTTTGGAAGTGTTCCTGCCACCCCCGCTTATCTCACACGGGGTATCCTGATCAGGTGCCAAATGTGGGGCTCAGCGTGCTCCGTTCTACCAGAGGAGAAAGACTGCAGGAAAGAGGAAAAGGTAGGAAGACAAAAGCTGGGTTAGGTAGTGACTCATCTGCTTGGTTGGCAAGATGACCCCCCCCCCCAGCAACAGTTAGTAACACGTGACACAAGGTTGCCTAGTGACTAATAGCCAACATTAACTAGTCAGGATATTTACTCAGGCCTGAGGTAGCTTGTCTGCTTTAGGCACTGAGGCCTAGTCCCGCTTACACACATTCGGCCCATTTTCTAGCTTCCATGGCACCCAACACTTGTTAAGAAACTAAGCAACCCTAGAGGTGGACACAGGGCAGAAGGACTTAAAAAGAATCAAGATGTGTTGTACCAACTCCCCACGATGAGCATAGTCACTATTTTAACACTTTTTTTTTTACATGTATTTGATACAGGGTCTCACTCCGCAGCTCGGACTTGTGATCCTCCTGTTTTTAGCCTCTCCAGAGCTGGGATTACAGGCATGCACCACCACACCCAGACCACACCCAGACTCGGTAGCCAGCTCAGTGCACCCCCCCCCGGGGGGGGGCAGCGTGGCTGATGGTGCCAGGGATTGAACCCTGGTCCCTGAGCTCACCTAGGCAGGTGCATAGTGACTATTTTAGAATAAAAATTTTAAAAAGCAACAGCCACAAACTTTTCCTTATCCTGTTCTAATGTTTTTCTTGTATAAAAACCAGAAAATTGTTGATTCTTCAAATCTAGCTACTGACAGGCGTTGAAAGCAACTGAAAAAGTGAAGTATATGTGTATATTTGGGCTAAAGATAGAAAAAATCATTTTAATATTTTGGGGTTCAGATAGTCTTTTAGCAGTTTTGGTAGTTTTGGTACTTGCCCCCCATTCTAAGTAAGCAGGGAATGTTGAGTGGACTTGTATCTTCATCTGGCCTCTTGTTAAAAAATTAGTAATTTTTCTAACTATAAACTACTGTGGATAGTATCTGCTTAACATGCTTACATATTTTTATGACATGAAATTTGATAAAAGTTCTTCGAGAACAAGATTTACTCTTGTGAAGAAGTTACATTCTTAGCTGCTAGTTTGAGGCACAGTATTCCAAGATTATTGTGATCTTCCTCGGCGTGCTGCTGCACTTTCTGTGCTCATAGAAGCAGTCTTTGCCCTCCTGCCAGGCAGAGGAAGTTACCCATCGCGCCCTGTCTTCCTTCGCATGAGCAGACCTCCCTGACGCAGGTCACGGAGCTGCGGAGGAGGGCTCCTGGGGCAGTTGGTGTGGCGCAGTAGAAGTGACTCCATCAGCGCGGGGTCGTCCTGCACAACCCAGACATTTCTTCTTCTGTAGGTTAAATGTTAATCTTTACAAAATTACATCTTTGTGCACCATATTTTCCTTGGTTAGTAATTTCTGGGTATTTAATTTGATTTTGGAAAAGAACTATAATATTTCCTGACTATAATGGGACAACTTTGTAGTATATCATAATGCTTTGGTAACTGAGTGGCGGAATCCATATGTGAAATATTCCCTCAGTTTCAGAGTAGCCTTAAAAAGTAATATTTTTGAGATGGGTAAAACATTCCATATCGCAGAGGCATTAAAACATTTTATTTGTGCTGCCTTGAGTTTGGAGATTCATATGCTGGATGTGCTTAGTTTAACTCTTTTCATCTTCACTCCAAAGACAGTTGTTTGTGCAGTGAATGTTCCTCCTTTGTCATCTCTCTCACTATTACCAAGCTCCTGGTTTTCCTGAACTTCTTCATTTTCCACATCTCACAGACACTGATTCCTGACAGCGAGTGAGCGGCGGCCAGCGCGTGGCTCTGCGGGAGCCCCGCCTGCTGCAGTCCTCCGCAGCTCTGCGTGTGTTCCCACATTAGCAGCTTCGTCTCTAGTGATAGCAGTTGCCAGCACAGCTTGCAGTGCCTACTGAAAATATATCTGCCTCTAGTCACAAAAATACCTTTAGTAGTAGTTATTCACTCTTGGGAAGCCAGCGAGATGTTTCGTTTTATTTCTTTTGTTTGTTACTTAAGAAAACGAATTCATTCCGAAAATTGTTTGACTACGTGGCAGGGCATGCCATTGTGCTAAGCAGCATACGAAAAGGCATAAAAAGGTCATCACTGTTGCCGTTACAGAAGCATATTAACTGGTGGTTTTATTTCAGCAGACCCAAAATCCAAAAGCACAAAAGGTACAGACAGAGTGTCTTCACTCCTTAATGCTGCAGATGTGTTGAAAAAAATTGAGGTAAGATTTTTCTCTTAGTGTAAAAGTGAACTGGAAAAGTATAAAACCTCATTATTTCTTTTGCCTTCTTACTTCAGTCTTTCTACTGAAAATGCAGAGTTCCCAAAAATCTCCTTTTCCCCACTGGTATATACATATTATTAAAAAAAAAAAAATTGGGTTTTGAGTCTTATGGTATGTGTGACAGACTATTGAGGGAAAAATATTGTCTTATGAAACTATTTTTATCTTTATCTAAATATTTTTTAAAAGAGTCATAAAATTCAAATGGTTAATACACTGGCCCCCCATCCTATCCCTAACCCAGCTGTTTATTCCCTTCATCGGTCCCGTCATTACAACTTCTTATATCACTTTCAGAAATATTTTATGAATAAGAAACAGAATTTTTCCTTTTTGATGATAAAAGGCAGCAGATCATACTCTTCATTTTCACTCTGTCACTTAATAAAGTATCTTGGAGATGGTTTATATCAGGCTACTTGAATTGCCTCGTTCTTATTTTGGCCACATTATAAGAATGAACCATGATTTATTTAATGAATGTGCCACTAGTGGGCATTGTTTCTTCTAGTGTTTTGCTCTTGTACATAATGCTGTGATGAATTCATAGTAAATGTCACTTTCCCAAGGAGAGTAAATGTCTAGAAGTGTTGGGTCGGTTTTGTGCCTGGAATCAGTGTCATCACATGACTTCCCATGGAGGTGATAGCCGCTTGCTCTGGGTTTTGGCGCATGCGCTAACCTTGTGCTGCTGGCGATGACTGCAGCAGGGAAGGCTGACTGGACTCTGGGCCAGGCTCTTCGCCGAGCGCTTCATGTGCACCAGGTCCTTAGGAGCTGGTAGCGACAGAGAGATGGGTTCTTTTATTCCCTGCATACGGAAGATGAAGTCACAAGTTTAAAACATTTACTTGCTTGGCCAGCATGGCACAGCTGCCTGGTGGCAGGAACTCTTTAATTTTTGCTCTTTTATTTTTTGACCAGTACTTGGGCTGGAGAGAGCGTGTCTGAAAAATAAAGCCCAAGGACTGATGGATGAATGAATAGCAGTAACTGGCACTTCTGATGGTGGTGGAGTGATACATGCGCTTGCAGGGCGAGCCAGATTCTGTTCATCGCGCCCGTGCTCCACCGCTCTGAAAGCCTCCTGAGGAAGGTTGATAAGATGGCTGTCGGGTGCTGTGAGAAAGATAAATCTGCATCTTTGGGAGTGGCTTCTCCTCAACAAATTTTATTTCTTTACTCCTTGCACTTAACACTCTTCTAGGACAGTTAAAAGTGAATTTTAATATCTGGGCATGTCAGCAATTTTAGGAGAGTAAAAGTTGTTTGTAAATGGCTGCATAATTGTTCATATCCAAAGCAAAAGAAGCTTATTGAAGTTCATTTCTACAGCAGGAGAAGTTTATTAAAGTATTACTGCAGTATATCTGGATGGGAAAATAGCAACACACCTCCAAGCACATGGGTAACCAGACAGCAGGAAACGAACACATGGGCTGCTTATTCTGCACAGCGTATAGTCTGTACTAAGCTTAGACAGTTACATTTCATGGGCGAGAAAGTGGGGACCACTAAGTGGAAGAGCCTCGCCTCACTCAGTGCCAAAGGAAAAAAAAGCAGTGAGGTCAAGTTTGTGTCAAAGATCAGTTCTTTTAAGAAAATTCCATAGATCTATTTGTTTATTTAACTGTTTTGTGGTTTGGAGTCTTTGTTATAGAAATAAAGATGAGGTTATTAATTTAAATATGTTTGAACTGGCAGCAGAAATATGGGCATCATAGTCCCTATTCACACTGAATTTTATGTTTTAAATTTTTATATAACGTTTAAATATGATAGAATATGCTAATTATGCAATAATAGCACTTTTTCAGGTATAATGTAGACCTTGCACAAAGTTAAATATAGCACTATCATTCCATCTGAACTATGTAAACTTTTTACTTATGTTCTGATTCAAATGGAAAACACAATTACACTCATAATTGTAATAACTCATGGCAACATCAGGTCAGATTGAGGTGAATCACTTTGTGCCTATTTCTTTGATCTTTGTTCTGCCTGAAGAGGATGATCAGACAAGAAAAGAGGACTTGGAAAAGAAATTGAGTTGTTGCTTTTTTTTTTTTTTTTTTTTTTTTTTGGGACAAATTTCACTACGTAGCCCAGGCTGGCCTTGAACTCACAGTGATCTTCCTGCATCAGCTTCCCAAGTACTGGGATTACAGGCATATCCCACCATGGCTGGATGATACGTCTTTTGTTTACCTTTGATTTAGCTTAAATTCAGATTTGGATATAATTATAAGAATTTTTAAAAAATAAATAAGGACCAGTAAATGAGTAGCTAAGTTATAGTCACTCCAGATATAAAATATATTTCCCATGCTATATAATCTATAAAGCACATATTTTATAGTAGAGATGAAGCACTTGTAGATTCATAAGCTAGTATTCTAACTATTGTTTAAGAATAATCAGAAAATAGCTAAAGCCTTAGTATGAATATTGACATGTGACATTATTATGTCCGCCTTGTATAAAATTTGAGTAACTATAATTTGTGCAAGGTTAGTAGTGTACAAGTTGGTGAACAGATAGTGATATAATGAAAACAGGTCACTTTTTATCAAATAAAGTCATTGTAGCTGGCGAGATAGCTCAGCGGTCTAAAGCACCTGCTTAGGCAAGCGTGCAGGGACCACAGTTTGCGCCCCCACACCACATGCCTTGCCAGCCCTGCCCCCTAGGGTGGGCTGAGCGGGCCAAAAAAAAGCGATTGATGTTTCTTATAGAAATACAAAGATGTAGTTTTAAAGGTAAACTTGTGTGCTAGTAATGATGTCAGGGAGAGGCTAAGTAGGACCAGGAGGTCCTGAACGCTCTCCTCACCGTTTCTCCCCCTTGCCTCCTGTCTGAAAGTTGCTGATACTCCCTAGAGTTGGCCTTGATCTCTTCCCAACCTTCTTGATGTATTAGGAAGCAAAGGTTCCTAAGGACGGAATGAGAACAAAGGAAATACAGGGTAATCTGCAGCTGGGGCAACTTAGCCCTGCAGACAGCATGCGGCTAAGATGGCTTGATAGTGATAGTTTCCGAAAGCAATTTATCTGTAAAACCAGAACATAGACATTTTGAAACATTACCGTTACGTGTTAGAAGGAAAACAAAACAATATTCGGAAAGTTCTGCGCTGTAAATGATACGTCCCATACTTTAGGAGGAGGCAGGACGGGTATCGTAAAGCGCAGTGCTGGGCACTGGAGGGGCCCGCCCAGCCTGAGCTGAGCCCCAGCAGGGAAGTAACGGGCAGAGCAAAGGCTGGCGCTACGGGACCGCTTCCTCTGGAGCCCGAGGTGGTTCAGCTGCGGCACTCTCCCTGGGTCCCCTGCCGCTAGACCGGGTGCCAGAGCCCAGCCCTTTCCCCATAAAATAATGAAACTCTCTTCCACCAGGAATTGGAAAAGAGGGGCGATGGTGAAAAATCCGATGAGGAAAACGAAGAGAAAGAAGGAAGCAAAGAAAATAAAGAAGGTGATAATGACAGTGATGATGCCAATGCCGAGCAGGAAGACTACGATGAGGAGGAGGAGCAGGAAGAGGTAAGGGCCATCTGGGGCCAGGCTGAGCACCTCAGCTTAAGGGCGATCTAAGAAGGAGTCAGGCGGGTGGTGGCTGAGCAGAATCAGCCCCTGGAAGCCAAGTTCCTGAAGTAAATGCTTCTTACTCATAGCAGGTCCTTGGTGTCAAAAGAAAGACAGCACTGGGATGCTAAGGGTGCCCAACTGAACAGAGGAGGAAACGGTGACTTGGAGGCAGCTGTGTAGGTGGAAAGCAGTCCACAAACTGAGAACAGTGATCAGATTAGTGCAGTTAAGATTTAACAGAAAGGGCTGGGGAGATAGCTCAGCTGCATCAGCACCTGCCTACCAAGCAAAAGGTCCTGAGTTTGATCCCCAGTATAAGGAAAAAAAAAAAAAATTAACATCAAATTTTAAGCCGGCAATGGAGTTGGAGGGCTTCCCTGTGTAGGTCTAGAGGGAGGTCTGTAACGCCACTGTGTTTCAAATTCTGGAGTACGTGTGGGACTGTGAGCACTAATGATCCCCTTGGCTGGGCCTAAGACTCCATGTTTCAGAAACGTGTGCATTCGAAGCTGGAATCAGTCAGGACCCTTGGCTAGGGTTAACTGTGGTCACAGCCCCTAGGGGGTTTGTGGCCACTACACACTGTGAGACTAGGCTGTTTCTCCCCACTCCTGGTGACCTTGATGTGCACCCCACTCCTGGTGACCTTTCTGCTGCTTACACCATGCTCTAGTCGTTCTTCATCTGAAACTGCTCCAACCACGAAATCCTCATTACATGCTTTAATTACATATAATGAGTACAGTTTTGCATTGGACTTTGTGTTCTTTTGAAATTTATATTGATATAAAGGAAAGTGTGGATATATTTGTTTCTTACCTCATTTGTTTGTTTTGTTTTTTGTATTTTAGTACAGGGTCTGTAGGGTCTCACTACGTAGGTCAGACTCATAGTGATCCACGTGTGTTCAGCCTCCCAAGAGCTGGGATTACAGGTGTGCACCACCACGCCACCGTCTCAATCGCCTCAGTCTCAAGGTGCCCCAGGGGCGGGGCCAGCGCAGCAGGCCGAGGATGGAGGATCAAATCCCAGCCTCTGCGCTCTGCCTAAGCAGATGCTTTAATCCCCTGAGCTATTTGGCCAGCCCTTGCCAACCTCGTTTGTTAATCAGTTTGCTTTCTTCATTGATTGGAACTCTTGTTAGCTCTGCAGTTCCCATATCTGCTTGGATGTGTTGCTGTACTCTGTTTCCATTGACCCGTTAGGGAGCAGCACTAAGCTGTTCCAGTTAGGAATAGAAGCTCCTGATGGTTTAATACAGCGCATGGCTTCCTGCTGCCCTTGAGAATTTTCTGAGCATTTTGTTTATTCATCCCGATGAATTTTAAGTCACAAATTGAGCATCTCTTGTTGGTCTTTGTCTTTTCTCCAGGTCGCTGTTTCCTTCTTGCTTGGTTCTGTCAGGTTGGGTGGGCAGGGCTTTTGGACCTTGGTTCCACTTTACTGGTTCCTGTTCCTTTCCTTCTCTAAGGAGCTGAGGTCTTCACTCACCTTTCATCCTCTTCCCTGTCGTGACTCGGCCTCAGAGTCTGGAGGTTGGTTCAGAAATCCTGTTTCTGAAGAACCACAGATGCTGGTGCTGCTAGAACAGGCCCAGCCCCATTTTGCACAATAACATGTATTCTTTCTCTTGCCAAGTCAGCTCTCATGGTTTACTTCCGATCATGCTTTTTCTTCATAATCCCTCTCTTCACTATACTTTTTCTTTCACTCTTAGCAGGTAAAGGCTCCTTCATTCAGAAAATGAAGCTGTTGACAGCCAACTTCCTAAATTTCCAGGTCTCTGTCTTCACTGTCATCTCTCTTCCTCTTTTTTTATCAATGGAAGAAATCGCTAACCTACTTGGAGCTAATAATCCTGCCCTATTTTGGGACTGTAATCCTCAGGTCATTTTCCTTTCTATACTTTTTAGTATCTTTTCTTATTTGTTTATAAATTAAAATTTTTCTTCTGTTTATAAATTAAAACATGTTCATTTCCTACGTGAAGTATTTTCCCAGATTATCTGATCAGCCCTCCTGCCATCTCTTGAAAGCTGCTTTAGCTCTCATTCTTGGTCCCCCCTTCCCCATGTAGCTCTTTTTAGTCCGAGTTCTACTGCACGCTACTCAGATTATTGCTACCAAGTTCACCGTAGATGAACTGCAGCCCTTACTCCACTTGCCCTTTCTATAGCATTCAACACTTTTGAACAACTTCCAACTATTCTATAATTAAAATATTTCCTTTATTTAAATCAACCATTTTAAGGCAGTTGTAGGCACCTGCTCTGCCAGGTATTGTTCTACGTGCCAAAAAATACAGAGAGGTGGTTGTGTCCCTTTGTTTTTCCGAGATAGTGCTTCTCATTTTTCTCCTCTTTCCTTGTTTCTCCTTTTCTACTATCCTGACTTCCCTTTATTCTCCTTCGTAAATGTCGGGGCTCAGGGTTCTAGCCCTGGGCCTTAATTTCTCTGACTGCTGCGTCCTTACCTACAACCGCCCTAATCACCTTCCGACTCCTTATTCCGTTGTCATTCAGCCTGTAGTAGTTGTACACTTATTATGTGCTTGGAATTGTGCTAGGCAGTGGAAGTATGAGGATGAGATTGCTTGTCCCCTCAAGGAAATCATTCTACTGGGGGACAAACCGGAAAGGAAACAGATATGATCAGTAAGTGAGTAAAACCATGATGTTGTAGTCCTGGGCAACAAAGGCGCACATAGAAGATACCACACTGCTGTAGGGATGTGGACGTGAATACCTCAAAGCGGACAATTTGTAAGGTTTTATTTAAGAGTTAATGAGATTAAGATGAGAAAATAGACTGGAGGAAATGCAGGTAGAGGAGAGTGCAAAAGGAAAGGCCGGCCTGCAGGTGCCGAGAGCGTGCCATCGTAGCGTAACTGACCGGTAGGTCAGTATGACCGGACTCTGGACTGTGCGTGGGTTGATGTAGAAGCGAGAGCCTGGAGAGAGCAGCACTTGGGGCTGTGCGGCCTTGCATGCCAGGCTGAGACTATATCGTATCTCTGTGTCACATAATCAGAAGAGCTGTGAACGCTGGAGGAGCGTGGTCACATCTGTGATTGGTAGGCGTTAGTTCAGACTGAGAGGCGGCACAGGGTGGATCGCATCTGCAAACTTGTCACCTGCCAGAGCTGCTCAGCCAGTGGTGGCTTTAACTTTCAAAAGGTATTTAACAGTGTCTGGAGACACTTTTGGTTGTCACACTGCCGTGTGAGTGGTGGTGCCACCAGGTTCTAGTGGGTAGTGGCCAGGGTTGACAGCTGTGTTAACAAAGTCCACAGGGGCTGAGCCTGGATATACTCAGTAGGTTGGAATAAAGACCTCTTCTCAAATACTCAGCAAACACTGGCATTCTAATGCTTAGCACTCTGCGTTAGACCTCAGAAAGTACCATACAACACAGTGGCTTTAGACAAGTAGGTTTGTGTAAGCACGTTTCATTTTACAAATTCCTCCATTGTAACAAATGGGGCATGTTTTGAACGTGAGACCAAGTGAGGGATGCGAAAGGAAGCGCTTACAGATTTACTCTGTTCCTCATAGCAATTATTAATTAATTAAAAATTTTGGTAATTAATCTACCCAATGAATTGAGGATTTGATAAGCATTTTGAACCATAAAATGGAGCAAATTGTCTATGTAATACTTACATATTAAATCAAGAAAATATTTTTCCTTCAGTATTTTGAATATTATAATTCAAGAAAAAGCAAGAGCTCATATGAGAGCCAAGACCATTTAAGCTGTTAGCTTCAACAGAGTCTGCTAGTTTATATCTGTATTCAGATTATGTAAAATTGCCTTATTGGAGCAGGGAGCGTATTTGGAGGAGATACTTGTGTTTCAAACACATGCACTAAAGGTTTGGTCTGGAGGACTTTCCTTACCACTTTTACAGTTATGTACACATTGGCCTTCTCGTGTTTCCACATGTGCTCACCAGCCTTGCAAGGCCTTGAACTTTGAACTGTGACATCCCTCCCAGCACAAAGGCCCTACACTTCGCTACTTAGACATTTCTGCATTTCTTAACATCAGGGAAGCTAGGGCAACTTTCTGGAGCTGGGAAGGGTCCAGGAGATTTGCAGAAAATCATAGTACTTATTTATTTATTTATTGTATTTAGTGCAGAGTCTGCCGGCTCTACAGGGTCTCACTACACAGATCAGACTCGTAGTGACCCTCCTGTTTTCAGCTTCCCAAGCGCTGGGATTACAGGCATGCACCACCACACCCGTTCTCAGTTGCAGTTTCAGTGCGCCCCAGTGGCAGGGCTGGCACAGGCCAGAGGATCGAACCTCCAACCCCTATGTAAATCGTAGTATTTAGAAAAGGCAAAGTAATGAGTATCTCAAGGATATGTTACCTTTCATTATATATATATATATATATATATGGTCTACTATCTAGATACTAAAAAAGAAAATACTCAGAAGAACAATGAGGCTGACATCCATCGAGATACCTCTTGAGAATGGTCTCTGATGGAAATTTGTATTTAGTGTGGTAGATTTTGATCCTGGCTTTATTACCCAGTTTTATGAGAGCTCACTTCACAGCTCATTAAGCAGCCATTCACCCAGCTCCCCATTCCCTGCCTGGCCCCCATCCCTACTTACCATCTATCCTATATTATTGTAAGATAATAGGCATTGTATCGTTTCATCCACAGACACTTCAGTGTGGACTGAAAAGTGAAGACTCCCTCACGACATAATACTTAGTATGGTCATATCACATCAGTGTTAAACTTTTTTAATCACTTCAAAAAAATTTTTCAATCAAAATCCAAACACAATGCATACTGCAGTCATAAACTTAGTAACTCTTTGTCCGGGTCCAAGATGGATTTTTGGATTTTTCATTTAAGACAGCAGGTATCTTCTGAACCATTTGCATGGCTAACAGTCCTGAAACTGGGCTCATCTTAACCAAGGAAGCCAAAGGCCCCGGATAGATGAGATATGGCTTTCTCTCCACTTGTTCTCCTCGGAGGCCTTTGGTTGATGGGAAATAAAAGTCCCGTGCTCACGGCTAAGCATCAGGACCTGCAGCCTCGGCTCTGGTGCGGTAGTGACCATTAGGGCAGACTGACTGTTGCTTGCGTGGCTGTGCGCTTGGAGGAGTGCTTGTTCCCCAGCTTAGTGAACTAGCCTGCCTGTCACCCCACTGAGGGGTGCTGCGGTGTTCAGCGTCCTGCCAAGGCAAAGGAGCAGCCCCTCACAGCTGGTTGCTACCTCAGAATGGCAGGTGGGACATGCTGCCTTGAGGAAAGCAGACGGGCGGACATGGGCAAACATTCATACTTATCTTAAATAGATTAAAACTTCTAAGCTGCTGGATTTTATTAAATTTTGTATTTATAAACTTAAAGGGATAGGTTACACTGTATTATTTAATGCAGCTAATTCATTTTAAGTTTACTAAGGAATGTACCCTTTCATTTAGGAAAACGACTACATCAATTCGTACTTCGAAGACGGAGATGATTTTGGAGCTGACAGCGATGACAACATGGATGAAGCAACCTATTAGCCATGAAATTTCTCAGAGCAGTTTTTATAATTCAGCTTCTTAGTATTTGGACAAACTTGATTTGTTTCCAATAAGAAATGAGTTTTATTTTTGATCCCTGTTTCACTGGACAAATACTTCTTACCATAATTGTAAAAGTACTTTGAGGTTGTACACTGGTTACCTTATAAAGCAGTCCCTGTCCTGACATTCCTAAATACCTCTGCCATCCCTCTTATGTCTGCTAGTGGAGCTTGAAAATTTGAATGTGCCTCTTAGTCTATAGATCCATACTTGAACAAGTCATTTTTCTTTAAGGTTACTGAGTCATACTGGCTTTCTATAATGTAAAAGTTGACAATACAGCACATGGAGCACTTTAGAAACAAACTTGAAAATTATTTTTTACATGGAATGTACTGTATTACATTATGTCTACGGAAACTTATCTGATCTCTCACAAATGCAAACTGAAGAGATGAAAAGTTTTGTAATCAAAAGCATTCACACATAGTAAGACGTTCACATGACCTACATAAACTTCACAGTCCACATCTCAGTGTGAAAAGGCTTTCAGGTTGGATGAACATAATGGGCTACTTGAGACCATAAAATATACGTGATCTTGCTGTAATAAGCGTGACATCTTCAAATAGTTGAGTTTATGAAAAGTTAGACTGCGACATCTTGTTTGCTGCGGTCGGTACCTTACAGAAGTGCAGTAAGCTTGCTTGTGTCAGTTTCACAGCTGCATACCAAGTGTGAGCATGGCTTAGGGCAGAGGCCCGCACTGCTTTGCAGGTCTGTGCCCTGTACAGTTGGTTATATAGGAACAGCATGAACTCAGGTCATTTTGAAATTAAGATTAATCCTTTTTTAATTTAAAAGATAGCTCCCCTTCCACTTCATATTTTGGGGAGAAAAATACCTAGAAACCTCAGCCTCCCTACAATTAAAAATACCAAAGATTTTAAAGAAAATTCATATATTTCAAAAACACGTATTACACACCAAAATAAATATATTTTTCTCTTTGGAATGATATCACCCATTTGCCTGAACAGCAGAGCCCTAAATTCTATTTTTACCTAGAATACCAAATTTACCCTTAAGACTGAACACGATTACAGCTGGCCAAATAACTCAGCGGATCAAAGCACCTGCAAGCAGGTGCAGGGACCGGGTGTTTGATCCCTGGCCTGCCGTGCTGGCCCCCAGGGCCCACTGAGACTGCAATTGAGATGGCATGGTGGCTCACGCCTGTAATCCCAGCTCTTGGGTGGCTGTAAACAGGTGGATCACTACGAGTCCAATCTAGTAGTGAGACCCTGAACACCCTGTAGACCCCTAAAATACAAAAAGAAAAAAAAAAAAGAAAAACTGAACACGGTTAAGTTTCTGTGCCTTAGTTTCTCCACTGGTAAAGTTTCGTATAAAAGTTATTTAAACACTAAGCAGATTTTGACCTTATGTATACACTCTCTTTGCTTATAAAAATGAGGAGCAGATCTTAAATTTGGTTCTTCTAATCAGTCATAGATATAATTGAAAAGTTTTAAGAAACATGTTTTCCTCAAAATATATTACTGTAATCTGATTTTCCCACCTTGTTATTTATAGGGAAAATTAGAGAAAATTTGTGCTGTGTGATTTTGCAATATGACTCTCAGGAAAAAGATCCTCAAAGGCAATACTTCCTCAGATAACTCTAGATGGGCTGGAACTCCATCTTACTTTAGAGCTATATTCATTATATGTAACCCCTTGTTTAAAGGAGTTTATCGAACTTTATGACTAAATTTAAACAAAGTTCAAGCTGCACTCTACTAAGAATAGAAACTTCCTGTGAAAGTTTTCAGTAATAATGGCAGAGTTGTCTTTCAGGAATGATAGTGTAGTTTTAGGCTATTGGCTCCTTTGGGATAACACTCGACTACTACTGTTTAGTTTCTGGGAAGTCTTCCCCCTACCCTGTCGTCTTGCTTTACTACAACTCTTTTGATAACTACTTGACTCTAGCAAATATACTGAAGATAATTTAGTTCCTTTCCTAGATTTAATCCACCTTCACTGGGATAGTCTTGCAGATTGCAGGGCAGTCCTTTGAGGCAAGGATTTACCCGAGGAGCTAGGTATGTTCTTTCCCCTTTTGGAAAATCTTTTTATAATTTTCAAGTGTATAAATTGTGAGGAAAGAATCTGCAGGTGTATTTACCAGCATAAACCTTTTTCTGGCTCAAAGTCTGACACTGAAGTTACTCCATGGCAAAGTAAACAGTATTTTGCAGTGAGTTTATAGAAAAGTACTTACTGGTGAAGTGTCTTTAAAATTGTTGAAACAAAACTGGTTGCTTTTTTTCTTTTGTATTTGTTTACGTATTCTTTCAATACAAAATTGTGTCATTTTGTTTACTATTTGCTTTTAACTTAATAAATGATTTTGCTAATAAAGATTTGATTTAGTGAATTACATTTTTATCAAGCAGATGCCTGCGTACATGCTGAACAGCAAAATTCTAGGTATGGGATGAAAAGATTGAGAAAGATTTGCAGGCAGTGTAGTTATTAGCATAAGCACGGGTTTCTGGAGCGATCACAGCACATGAGGAAATTCAGTCTGGTTAATGTTCTTCACTCCCATGAGCACACTTCATGTGGACAGTGTCCGTGGCTTTACTTTTAAGATGGCCAAAGTCTCTGGAGCTAGCAAAAAGTTCCTTAGTAAAAGAACTTAAATACAATTTCAGTATGCTTTTGACAGTGGAAAAAACAATTTAGTCCATTAAGTTAAAACCCCAGAGAGCTTTACTGTTTCTGCTACTCTTAATTGTTACAAATTAGTATCCTATTCGGGGAGACAGCTCAGTGGCATAAGTGCCTGCTTTGCAAGTGCAAGGTTCCGACCTTTGCTTGATCACTAGTACAGCAAAAAAAAAAAAAAAAAA
>NW_004524766.1:2705365-2711195 GCF_000260255.1 Octodon degus | reverse complement strand
GTTTTTATACTTTTCTGCTGGATGGTTAAGACCAAGGTCAAGCAGCACCTATGCAACAAGAGTTGTAGTTTTTGGGTCTGATAAGGTCAGTGAAATCCCCTCAGGATTTATCCCAGGATCCTGTACCTCAGATTGTAGAACCTTTGTCAGTGTCAGCCATGTGGATGCGTCACGACCATTGCTTGGCCAATGTGATCTCTATGAAAGCCTGAGAGAATGTTTTCTCTCCATGTGACTTTCTTTAGGCATACTCTATATCATCAATCACTTTCTTCTTTGGCCCCATAATGTCCTTGATGAGAAAATTTGGGACACTACTGAGTTATATGATATTACAGTACATGTTCTCATATGTCCTGAATCTTAATTGATCTTGGAAGGCTAGGGCCAAAATTATCTTTCCTTGTGGCTCTCTTTTTCTCTAATTTTGGTCTGCAAACTTAGGTTGTTAACCCTCCAGAAGAGAAGCTTATTGTGATTGTCATACAACCTAGGCTGTTAAGCTTAAACTCACTACCTGTCTGAATATCAAACATCTTGGGCATCACATTGAACAGGTATTTTTTTTTTTTGAGGGTAAAGTTTGCTTTATTCAATTAAATTCACCAGCTTGCCACTTTAGATGGAATAATAAAATAGAAAATTTATTACATTTTCAGATCTTTTAAAATATGAATAAAGGACAAAAACTTTTTTACAAGTCTTACAGAGGTACATGCTAACATAATATTCTCTTACATTTCCCAAGTGTACAAAATACATTATACAAAAGACTTAAGTTTGCATACATGAAATTAAATAAAGCATTCAGACATTTCTATGATGTCATAGTGCAATATGCACATACTTAGAAGAAAAATACTGATTTCCTGAGCAACATTGTTGTAATTCAAAATAACAATGATTTCTGTCATAATGCACCATATTTAGGCATAGTCTTTAAGAATTGCACCTGGAGCTGGGCATATGGGTCAATGGTATAGCATTTGCCTACCATGCAGCAGGCTCTGGTTTGATTCTCAGCACCACAGAACAAAAATTAAACACCTCCAGCTTTGCCTTGTAACACTTTGGATGGATCTTTGCTTCATATTTCTAAGTACATCCTTCATGTTTCCAACTAGAAGTAGGTCTTTTAAGAATGAATAATTAAATAGTGGTTCAATGAAAAGGACTTTTAAGGCCACTGAACAGTCAGGTAGAGTCTCAGAAAAAAGCTTTAAGTCAAGAAGCCCTCTGAAGAAGACAGCTAGACCTGACCCTAGGCTTCTAATTCCCAGTGTGGCCAGCACACCACATTCGATGTGAACTGTCAAAATATTTCATTTAATTGGTCAGTCTTTAGTTCAAAAGTTAACTATGTCACTCAGACATAACAAAAAGCCCTAAAGCTATGAAATTTTCATTTGCTACTCTAAATTTCTAAGTGAACCACAATGCAATGATTCACAGTTCCATTAATCTAATTTGCAAGCACAAATATAAACCTCCAAATGAATTCAAATAAGGTTTTCAACTCAAAATTCATAATTATTAAATAGTACTTGTGCTTATGTTGTTGTACAACAATTTGTATTTGCTACAAATTTAATGTACATCAGTATTTTTAAAATGTTAAAATTCTTAATTCCATTTAATATTTTAAGAAAAATTTAAAAACAGATTAAACTAATTCTCTAACCTATATGTAGAGTTACATATAATTCAAATTCTTTAAATATATATAATTGAAATACATAGAAAAAGCAATTGCCTGACTGTGTATCATCAGGATATATGTTGTATTTCCTTCAAAAAGGATACGCTGCAAGACAGCAAGTGGCTTAGTACCGGACCTTACTAGAATCGGACCCGTCGATCACAATTTCAATGTAAAACTAACGAAGGAATCAGTGAATCTAAGTTCACCAATTGAGTGTTCACAGAGTATTCAATGGACATCAGCCTGTTCTGTCCTGAAGTAGTAGTCTTCATGTTCTACTCTAAAGCTGGATTTTTCAGTAGGCTTAATAAAGTTAACACTGAGCATAAATTAAAAGACCACTCCTCTTTTCAAGATGCCCAAGGCACACTAAGATAATTTTAAAATATTTAACTAAAATTCCTGAAACAATTCACTGCAACTTCCCTATAAAACACTTTCTGGAAGAAAATGCAACAAGGCGCTGATATATGTGAGACTTTGAAATGTTGACTTGTCTCCTTATGATGCTTTTTTTGTGAAAATACATAAAAGCCCCTACGCTAACTATTTATTCCAGTACTACAATTGTATCAGGATTGGAGTTTGAAATCTGAAATGACTGATGAAAAACTGAAAGGTGAAAGACTGGGAAGCAATGGTGCTATTATGTACCTACGGTGAGGACTTTACACAAAATAGCCAAGCCAGACTCCACCAAATCTTGCTTCTATTGGATTATTTTAAGTTGCATTTTAAAAACAGATATTTTTAAAAAGTGGAGGATGGAAATCAGTACGCAAATGTCTCTCAGCCAACTGTGGCTGTTGCGTGGCAGATCTTAAAAGTGGTCTCACCAAGCCCTTTTACCCAATCACCCCTTTGGCCTGTATTCTCCAGTAGGACATTAGAGTTCAGCGGGGAGTCTTAGCTGCACACTATCACTTTGAAAAACGAGGTTAGCGGGTCCACAAGAGAAGCCACTTCTCCGGTATGAGAAAACGTCTCAACTTGCTTTTGCGTAACTATTTTTTGCAAGTGAGGGTAAGGTGGAATTTACGCCTCTGTGAATGCATCCAATTGAACCAACTGAAATTCTACTTCAATTCTAAAACTTGTATCAACTTACATAAAGCATAGTATAAGGCATTAAATGTAATTAAGGCATGTTACTATATGTAACAGCAGTGACTTATCACAGTATGTAAGAAGTTATATTTCTAAATAATGCTAATTTGTACTATAACACTTCATTGAACTACAAAGTGCTTTCAAATTATCAATTGAAAACAGAAGCAGAAGTGAGGTTAAAGGATCTGTCTTAAAACATTCTTTAAGAGAGAAAAATTATTTTTAGCTTTCACCTACTCCTGTGTTCTAGTAGTGATCAAGTGCCAAATTTTCAACTGTACCACATTATCTTGGTGCCTTAAAAATCTAATTTATTTCTTAGCCTCTGTCAGAATTAAACATGTTCCTGTTGCCTAGCATAGGTGCCAAATGTGTTTTTTTTAATAAAAATTTCAAAAAGGAATGTGAAGTACTTGCTATCAAATAATTTTAGAATCAAACTTTTTGGCAACTAAGTAATTTGGTGGTTCACAGTAGTATATTTTCTTTTTAGACATCTGATACCACCATCATTCTGCTTCTGAAATGTAGCATAACTCTAAATAAAAATTACTTAAAAGATCCAATTCAAACACATCTATTCTTGAATAAGAAAACCCATTGTCTAAGAGCTTCCTAAACACACACTTAAATTCATTTTTTTCCTTTAAGTATTGATAAAACAGACTTATGGGTCGAGTGCTCTTTACTTAACAACCAGCAACTGTAGGGATTTTTTATATAATCCACTTATAAAAGCTCAAAAGGTTCTAGGTAGAACAAACACAGCATCTCTGATCACCTCACATCCTGCCTCTGCAGTGGTAACTGAACAGGCTTCGCCACACTCCCGATGCAATGTGAGGAGCTAACTGCTACGTTCTGTGTGGAGCAGCAGCTGGCTGAGAAGCGCCATACGGTCTGCGGCCATCCTGCTGGCCAGCATGCATGCCTCTGGAGGGAGCAAGGCCATTCTCCAGTTCTCTGTGCTGTGATGGGGGTGTGACTCCTGAATGCAAATGTGAAGAGTCCACTGTTGAATGGTGGTGACTAACATCCACTTTCGCTAAAATTTCATAGTACAGCAAATAAAACACTGGTGTTATTATACCTACTATCAACATTATCACCACAGCTGTCCACCACCCTATTCCCCAATCTGCTCCATAATAGGGATCCTTACGTTTTGTGTTTTTGTTATCGGGTTCAAAACGAATTTGCTGTGTGGTCAAGGCAGACACCACTTCATTAAGGTTCTCCTTCTTGGTGTTTGTACACTTCACTATTTGTTCTATGTCTCGATCCACTTCTTTTAAAAAACTACCAGCTGACTCACTGGATGAAAGACAGTTGTTTGCTGGCAGAATTTCCTGTTGTTCTGGTGCATACTGAGCAGGCGAGGGCTGTGAACCCAGTCTTCCTTTTGGAGGATAAAGTGATTCAGTCAATGAACTAAACTTTTTCACTGGAATTTTGATAGCTCTAAGGGCAAAAATGTCTTGATCGCTGATGAGATTGTTAAGTCTCTTGATGTCTGCTACCTGTGAGAAAGAAAGATGCAACATTCAACTGTATTCTAAATCAAACTAGATGTAAAAATCATTATTCATCCCGCTTACTTTTGGAAGGAAAAATTGAGCTTAGTTGTTAATATTAAATTACCATGTTTAGAGATTTGAATTTTGATTCACAAGCTTCAGGAAATCACCAACTCTTTTCCATAAGCTCTGCTACGGCACACTATTCAGTAGGTTTGGTCCTGTGCGGCTCCCCCAGGTACGTTGGGCAGAAGCACCACAGTCCTGCGTGCCTGGGAGCAATGTGAAGGGAGGCTCAGATTACTGGGCAGACGGGCTTTACTCCAACTGGCGTAGCAAGCTGACACTAACCTTTTAAAAGTCCTACCTTATCAAAACTAAGATACCATCAACTCTAAGACGTATTAGACGTATCTACTTCTAAGGAGGAAAGAAACCACTAAATATACTGAAGGTGCCAAGGTTCCAACTTCAAAGGTATTAAAATGTATGAAAATATGCAATAAAATACAATAATTTATTTTCCTTAATTTGTCCTTTGAAGCCACTTTTTCTCTTGCCTCCTCAGTGTAAATATATTACTCATCTAGCGCCAGGATCAGCCACAGGTGTGTCTCCATATCCTCGCGGGCCTCCACCTGTCTATGTCCTCTGTCCCTGTGATGAGGCAGAGGAGCATTTTTAGATCAGCAATGCCACAGCACGTCTTCTCAGCACCCTTCCATCATTCACCCCGTTCGTCTCTCCCATCAGTGGCTTAATCAGCTCTAACTGTCAGAGGGGTAGTGTGAGTCTAGGATGAAACTTAAGGTTTCTGATAGTTCGGTCAGCTCTGTGGATGATGCCGCCATTTCCTGAGGCGGAACAAGTGCTGCTGAGTCAGGAGAAGATGAGCACAGATTTTAGCCACGATGGCGGTGAGGTGCTTCAGATACACAAGCGGAAAATGTCAGACCCTCCAGCTCACAGGCAAGGCCCTCCCTCATTCTGCTTTATCACATTCGAGCTTTATCACAAGGGAGACTCCCCTACGATGCAGTCCTACTGTCCTCTGGCTGTCTCAAATCACTCAACTCAGTCTGTGCTACCCACTACAGGACTGAGAATGACCTGAGACTCAGCATCACCAGAAAGACAGGCAGAAGGTGAAGAGAAGATCCCCGACGAATGCCAACACTTGGACTATGCTGGGTATGAAAATTCCGCAGAGGGGACTTAAAAAGAGAGGCCAGAAAGCAGGATCCTACCACACTGGCTGGAAGCAGGAAAGGTGCGTGTGCAGCACAACTCACATTTCCCAGCTGTGTGGCTGGGGTAGCCATTTATTTATTTACTTATTTTTCCCATAAATTTATTGAGAAACAAATAGCAATGAGACAGTTTCAAACCAAACTAGTAGGACAGTTTCAATAATTAACACATTGTATACATTCTTCCTAGTGGTTATTTGCTGTACAAGATGCGGACATGATATCCTATTTACAAACACCATTAGAACAAA
>NW_004524766.1:2687283-2703671 GCF_000260255.1 Octodon degus | reverse complement strand
TTTTCTAAGGAGTCTCCATACTGATTTCCATAACGGTTGCACCAGTCTACATTCCCACCAGCAGTGGAGAAGGGTTCCTTTTTTGGGACAGCCATTTAACCTCTCTGCCATCCAGGTTCCACACCTGCAAGATGTCAGCAACAAAACCACCTAGCTTATCCAGTAAGGGTAGATATTTAATAAATTACAATGTCTGCAGAACTCACTGGTACAGTGATCTATAGTATGCCATATAAATATTAGCTGTCACTATTTATTAATAAGAAAATCAGCAAAGGACAGAACACAGGACATCAAGCAGAGTTTTTAGGAGGAAGTGATAGAGAAAAATCAGGTGTAGATTAGTGATCAATGAAGAGCAGAATGCTGGAAAATTCTCTAGCAGAGTTGTGTGGAGCAGTGGATGAAGAGGGCTATTACTTAGAGATGAGACAGTAAACATAAGGGCTATTTGTCCTCTTATTACTTTGGAACCCTTTTTTTAAAAAGCAAATGAAGATTCACTGACAACCCCCAAAGCCTGAACTCCTTCTCTTCAGATGCTCTTTCGTTTGGTATTGTATTCTTGCTAGTGATTACTGAACACTCTGAATCAGGCTTCCACGGGTGAGGTTCCACCTAGATCATCTGAGTGTTTTCTGCTTGCCAACTTCCTTGGTTACATGTAGGATTCCAACCCTGCCCTGTTTTATTCCTTTCATCACTTTTATAATGGACACATTCTTAATAATTCTTAAGGCTATAGGTGGAGTACAGCACTATTTACTGTATTTCTAAAATAATGACAAACCCTTTTGTAAGGTTAGTCATCCATTGCTAGTTGACCTCCCATCAAAAGGGAGCCTGCGTCTCTTAATCCCCTACTTCTGCTGGATCAACTTTCCCACCAGCTAAGCCAAGCCCATTCTCCTTTCCTAAGCTAACCAGTTTTCATAATTCTTCCTTTCAAATGATGAATCAGCTCATGTACCCTGTGATTTCCCCAAACGTATTTTCTTTAAGCTTCTGCTCTCTCACAGACACAGATTTTAATGTAGTCCTCATCATCTTCACTTAAATTATTCCAACAACCTCTTTACTGGATTCACAAGTGAGGTCCTCCACAGGTTTGTTTCTCTAGGGTTAAGCCTCACGAGTGGTTCTCCTATTATATAAGATGCCCAAAGCCCTCATCTCAAGTCAATCTGTGCCACCCATTTTGGAAAAAAACTATTAAACTCTCTCTGCTATTTCCCATTTTCTTCCTTGACATCTCCACATGACTGTCACATGCGCAAAACACTTTCTCTGCTTCACTAGACTTACGACCTATTCTTAATCACTAAAACAGTTCTTCAAATTTCTCTCCTAAGAGTGTTTGCCAGGTGCCTCAGAGGGAAGCTAAGTCACTCTCCACTAGAGCCACTGCACCACCCTCTTGATCTCTGCCCTGCTTCTGGCCTTGCTTCTCTGACCCAAGACACATTCAGCCATTTATTTCTCAGTGATCTCATATTGCATAGTAGCATAAATAATATGTAAAAGGTTTCCAAGTATAAAAATATTTTAGGCCAGTGAGATGGCTCAGCAGACTAAGTGTCTGTTCAAGCAAGTGCAGGGACCAGGATTTGATCCTCGATACTGTATGCCCCACCGGTAATGGAGTCCAGGCATGGTGGTATACACTTGTAATCCCAGCTCTGGGGAGGCTGAAAACAGGAGGGTTACTACAAGTTCAAGCTGTGTAGTGAGACTCTATACCAAATACATTTAAAAAAATTTTTTTTTTTAATTCATATAATGAAAGGTTCTGCAGGAAGATAAAAATATTAGGAAAAGTAACAATACAGGATTTCACATTATTAAATATAGAGTTTTTACACATAAACACACACACATAATTTCTACTTGTACACACACATACACACACATACATTTTAAGTGAGGATTCCAGGTAATAATTCTTGCAATATTTAGAATGCTATGTGCCCAGAAGATAGCTCAACGGCCTAAGTGCCTGCCTGGCAAGTACAAGGTCTTGGGTTCAATCCCCAGTACCAAAATAAATAAAATGAAATAGAATAGAATAGAATTCCATGGACATATTTAAGGAGTAGTCTAAAAGTCTTATTTTTAAATATCAATAATGTCAACATTCTGGAAATTATATCCTTTGTAATTATTTCAAGCCGTTAGGGAGCATTTAAGAAGTTCACTTAAAAATATACAAGGAGATAGACAGTAGATAAATTTAAATTCTATTGGGTTGACAGTATGAGAACATTAAGTTAGAAAACCAGTTTTAAATCAGCTCAAATATCAATGCATCTGCCTGACAATATATTCTGCTAAGGACCCAGGATGGACATGACACAGTAAAATGAGTTTAGTATCAATTGCTCTTTAAATGTCTTTTCTTTTTATATAGTGTAAATCCTCTTTTGGGAATTACCTAAAAGAAAGTAGATACCACCACCCAAGCTATGATTGTAATGCTAGTCACTGTGTAATATGAAACAGAAAATTCTGATTAGTTAGGAACAGAGGAATCACTTAATAAATTTGGTATGTCCATATATTACTATACAGCTACTTTATTTATTTATTTATTTATTTATTTATTTTTTGTGGTACTGGGGATTGAACTCAGGCCCTTGTGCTTGCCAGGCAGGTGCTTAAGCTGCTGAGCTATCTCCCCAGCCCCTTATATAGCTACTTTAAAAAGTTAGAATCAATAGAGTTCTGAGGGATGACTACGAGAGCTGTCCATGGTATACTAAAGAAATGAAGGGGCTGGGGAGACAGCTCAGAGGCATGGGTACCCGCCTGGCAAGCAAGCACATGGTCCCGAGTTCAATCTCTGGTACCAAAACAAAGAAAAAGAAATGAAAACTTCAAGTGGCAGAGTAACATAGATAGTATACACCAAATTTTTAAAAAATGAACCACAGCCTAAGTATATATCTATAAATATATATAACATTTACAGATACAAAGCTACAGAAAGAGGGGCTGGGAAGATAGCTCAGTGGAATAAGCACTTCCCTGGCAAGCACAAGGGCCTGAGTTCAATCCCTGGTTCTGCTAAAAAAAAAAAAAAAAAGCTACAGAAAGAAATGCACCAAGAAACAGCACTGGCTATCTAAGGACCTGGGACAGAGAAATACTTTTCCTTATAATCTACATCCTCTTACTACATGAATAAGATAATGTAGGGGCCAGGGAGATAGCTCAGTAAAATAAGAGCTTGGCTGGTAAGCACAAGGTCCTGAGTTCAATCCTGGTACTACGAAAAAAAAGTAAAAAAATAAGATAATGTATTTGGGTATTTTTCAATATTTAAGATAATATATTCAGAGATAAACAGAAATTAAAGTATTTACTTAAAATTTGAAAAAATTAATATCTATCAATATCATATAGATTTCTATGTAAAGGGTAAGAATAGAAAAAAGGAATATGATGAAATCACATGGAATTTATTCCCACTTGGGTTGGGCTAATGCACGAATAATTTATTCTGGACATTACATAAAACAAATTAAAGCTTACCGTACAGCAGTACTGAAGGGCTATTGCGTTTAAGGTGTCTCCTTCCTGTATGTCTTTTGTTAGTAAGACAATGTCATCAAGTCTGTCTCTTGATGTGCTTCTTCGAACTTTCTCTTTCCCTCTGGATCGAAGCTCATACACTTCGGCATCCTCCTCCAAAATAGCACTGTCCAAACCACTAGACTGTGCTCCAGGGAGAGGAAAACTGCGATTCGGATGCCTCCCGGCCATAACGTTGAAGTCTGAAGGGGAGAGAAAGAAAGCAGACCACTTTGGTATGTAGCTGGTTCATTTGACTGATTTATACACATCCTAGACTATTTAAATAATGCTTTGAGTTATTTCAAACTTTAGGTTTCCAAACGCTGAAGTGCAAAAAATGCTCTGCAGGCAAGACCCCAGCACAGGAGGAAGTGGTAACGCACAGCTTCGCACAATGTGAGGTAACCACATCTTACCCAAGCACACTGCTATGTGTTAGGAGGTCAAAAGTCGAGTTCAACATACTCTCAGAATGTGAAGAAATTAGGAAAATAATGTTTTAGATGTCTTAAAAATCTGTGTCCATATCTATAACTTAAAAGAGTCCTGATGTCAAAATATATTTTATACACACGTACAAAATATTTCCATGAAATTTCCGTTTGCTCTGCATTGTAAACTTACAAGGGACTGAAGCATCACAACACTGTTTACCTTGGTCACAATCTCTACTTAGTGTAATATGTGACTTCTTTATAGCTCATGGTTTGCTCTTGGCCAAGTTTTCTTCCCTTGAAAGCTTTTCATCCAAATTAAGATTCCTCTTCAGATTCAATATATGGTCCATAAAGACCGAAGAGATTTTCAGTGACCATTAATACTTTAGTGAAAACATCATAAGACGAGTGAGAACTGGTTTAACTTAAAAACTGTTATCAATGAACACTTCGCACTTACTTGCATAGTCACCCTCAACACCTTCATCAAGTAGATCTAGTCTCATTAAAAACAAATGCAAGAACCTCAAATTCAAACTCTGCCATCAAGTATAGATGACAGCTTGCTTTCAGTTGTTATAAACAATGTAAAACATAAAAGGCATTTCGGTGATAAATAATTGGAATTTTTTTTTTTATTTTAGAGAAAGATCTACAGGGTGTTCAGGGTCTCACTACTAGATTGGACTCTAATGATCTGCCTGTTTACAGCCTCCCAAAACCTGGTATTACAGGTGTGCGCCACCACACCCAGTCTCAATTGCAGTCTCAGCCTGCCCTGGGGGCAAGGGTGTCACTGTAGGCTGGGGATCAAACCTAACTGGAACTTTAATGTAGCTCAGATATGAAAAGAAAAGTTAAAGAGCCTGCAGAGATTTCCAATTTGCCTGACTGAGTAAAGGCGGTGCTTTCCCCAAGAGGTGGAACCTAGGAGGGGAGCATGTACAAAAGTCTCCAAGGCCAGCACAAAGCACTGTCTTTCAGACAGAAAGCTATATAGTGACAACCAGAGGAAAGGTTTCAGTGAGAAATATAATGTCATGACTAAGCTGCACAAAGGTGAAATTGCAGCTGCTAGTATAGACGAGATTACCTAGTCATTAAATAAACGCCTCTCACTAAACCTTGAAGAAAAGAAGGCCCAAGACTGAGGCTAAAGAATTTCAAAACTCAGCACCTTGGTGAAGATAGAGGAGAGGATCTGGCTGGAAGGACAGAAAGTGTTTTCAGAGGATGAAGAAACCACATAAGTATTACAGAAACCAAGAAAGCAAAATGATGTCCTGAAGACTCAATTCTGCCTTGAACACTAAGGATGAGGACCAAGTGGAAAGGGGAAGGAAAAAGCCAAAACAAAACAAGAAATACTCAAGTCTGAATTTGTAAAACTGACAACACAATGTTCTCTAGGTAGGGACATACTTAAAAATTTTTTTCAAACTATTACATACAACTGAATTTAATCCTGAAAAGCCACTTTCTAATCCTGCTCTATGTCAGTGCTGTGATGCTTTAAAAACTCAAGAGATTCTATTAGTATACTAACAGCTATATATTAAGTAGATTATTCAACTGCTCCCAGAGGTTCTACACTATTTATCACCAAGAAGTATAGTTACTATTCTAACTTGACACTCATTGAATTAAAGAGAGCTATCCATGTGTCACAGTCCTCTTTACCGTAATCTCTGATTCCATGGACTGGAAAAAGGCACGAATCCCTCCTCAGGGAACCGCAAGAAGCCTGATTGTTACCTTCATCACGAGTGGCCCAAACAAAAACCATTAGGTGAAAAGGCTGCCGTCGGCTGAGTCTGCACCTGAAGAGGGTTCTCCAGACACCCTGAACCACGCACGCAGTCAGTGACAGCTGCTGGTGTCAGCCTGCCTGGGATCTACCGGCCAAGGGCAAGGGGGGAAAGACCCAGAGCCCAGGACCTACGCACTAGGACAGAACCACAGCCCCCGGAACCCCCAGGGGCCACTCTGGTTTTTAAAAGCATCCCTCTCCCTCCACTTCTCACGCCTGGTTCTTCTTTCTTTCCCTGCTATCCCAGCAACGACGAAATCTCATGTTTTTCTAGCCCAGCATCACACCTGGGCGACGCGCTCGAGATGCGGGTCTCGGGTATCCACGACAACCCAAAGTTGGGCGGCAAGGCCCCGGAGCCCCGCTGGGAGGAGGGAGTCGCTCCCGAGCCTCAGTTTACCCCCAATCGGTGTGACACACAGCTCGGGCCGGCTCCGAAGGTCCTGCCGGTCTCTGGGCGCTGGGCGGACCGCGGACCTACACCGAGCCCCGCAGCCGCCACCGCCGCCGCCGGGCCTCACCTCGCGCGGAACCCGAGGCTGCATCCAACCCCGCCGGCCCGGACCCGCGCACCGCACCTCGCGCCGCCATCTTCACCTGGCCCGTTAGCGGGGAACACGCAGCGAGGGAACGGATACCAGGGCCGCCGCAGGCGCCGCCGACCCCACGCAGTTCATGACGGAGTCCCTGGTCGGCGCAGAGCGCGACGCCGCCCGCGTCCCTGCCCTCAGGACAGTGCGCCGCCGCCACGTCCGCAAACCTGCGGTGCGTCATCGCGTCAAGTGGGCGGTGGTGGGCGGGGCGGGGGCGGAGGGCGGAGGCGGGGCGCGAGGGTGAGCCTGAACAGGACCGCCAACCACAGGCCCAGCCTGGCGCGCAGGCGCCTGGAAGGCTGAGGGCGCGGGGCGGGGCTTAAATCACGGCGGGGGGGCCGTTGACTCCAAGCCCCGCCCCCAGTCCAGCTCCTGGCCCCGCCTCCTCATCTCCGGGGGAGGGGGAAACTCCTCTGAGCTTCTGGTTCCCGCGCGGGTTCTGGTCCCCTGGCGGTTTGCAGACTGCACGGTTGGCGGAGACTGTCCCTCACAAGTGCACTGCCGAGAGGGTGGTCCTGAGGATCTGTGGGACAGGGGACAGCCGTCGTGCATTTCTCTGTTTGGGAAAAATGGGAGTTTTCTTCAGGCCGCGCGCCCGCAGGAAGGTGCAGGCTGCTCCGGGCCAGGCCGCTCAGCCGAGTGGGCGCGGGCTTGGCGATCAGGGGCGAGAGAAGGCTGCCGCCTAGAGGCCGGCCGCGGCATTGAGAACGTGCGCCCGAGCGCTTTCCATTTTCACTGATAGTCATTGCTTGAATTCTTTGCGATGTTAGTTTCTGTCTGCCTGCGTGTCTGCCTGCCTGTCTGTCTGCCTGCCTGTCTGCCTGTCTGTGTGCCTGTCTGTCTGTGTGTCTGTCTAAGGCTGTGCGATTGCGGAGCTGGGGATCGAACGACGGTCCCCTGCGCCTGATTGAGTTTGCTCCAGCAGGCGGTTTAAACAACTGAGCTAACCTGCAAGCCCCCGGCGTATTAGTTTCTGAGATAAGAACTTCATATAAAATTTTTCACACAAAGTTGCTAAATGAGTGTGATAAAATTTTGAATTTATGTAAATGAATGGAAAGTATTTTAAGAATCTATTGAAAGAAAAAATATATGCACACAAGAAAGCTAAGATAATTATACTAATTTGTATTAGGTCCTTGAAAGATTGATTTGTGCTTACATTGTTTGATCAATTTTGCATACCTATAGCTTATAATCCTAGCAGGTACTTTGAAGATAACTATACTATGCATTAATCATTGCTAATTTCCTACTATCTTGTTTTGAAATTCTGTATCGTTTTCATTGTTTTTTCTTTAAAATTAAAAAATGTTGACATCACGAGCATTGCATTTCGATGGCCATGCTCTTACTACAAGGTGCATTTTAGGCACGAGCAGCCCGGATGCTGAGGCAAAACCCTTCTTTTCAGAATCTTATGAAGGCTTTGAAACTTTGTTCTAAGTTATTTTCAAGGGGTCTGGTTTTTGATTAAGAAGCTCGTCGGCGAAGGTTAGGAATTGGTCTTTTATTTGAGGGGATAGGCACTATGCTCCACAGTGCCATAAAAAGCTACAGAAGACCACAAAAAAGTTCGTCAGAGCTGTTCCGTGTGCTGTTGGCCTGGTGACTCTCCTTTCTGTAGCTATTTATCATTGAGACGTTTTCTCATCAGAAGACAAAGAATATATTTCCTACTTGATGTGTAGGACTTTAGCTGCTCAGCCTCATGAATGTTAATGGGAACGAAACCTTCTTTCTGTATATAGGTTACTTTTCTTATTTTAATGTCCATAGGCAGAGGAATCCTTGTGAGAGCCTGAGTGAGGTTTCCAGCATATCTACATGACAGCTACCTATATCAGTTATGCATATTATCTCAGTGATGTCTGCATGCTCTTAAATTATTGTTTGTATTTCACAAAAAAATGTGGTAATTGAAATTCTTACCAAAAGGCCTTACTGGAATTACATTTTACTATTAGAATTTGCAAAGGAAGCAGCTAGCCATGAATTTTGGCTGAGCTCCTAAAAGCTGGCCCATGGGAACAACTGCTTCATCTTTGAGAAAAAGGATTCCTCCAAACCCTCAGCAAAGCCAAAAGGATTTCTCCTTTTTTTGAGACCTGGTCTGATGCAGTGTCAATTAAAGAACTGTAGGTGAAAGACTGTTTAGATTATAAAAAGATGTGTTTTTATCATAAATGGTTAGGTTTTGAGTTGCTCCAGTAAAAGCTGTGGAAAGGATATAAGCTGCTGCAAACTGTTAGGCGTGTCATTTGGAAATACAATATCTATCAAAGTAAGAAATGCAATGGATTGACCTCTTACATGCTAAGCAATTTTCTTGGGTTCACACATACATATACATGTGTAGGAGAGCTGACCGATTATTTAGTAATATTTATTATAGTAATAGCCAAAAGGACACATTCCAAATGTTCATCTGTAGCCAGCTACATAGTTCTGCTATGTTCAGGCCATGCAGCATTATATTTTAGACCAAAAGAATGAGTTAACCTTTATTTGTTGATTTACTCATTCTCTTATCTAAGAAGCTTTTGTTGAAGGAAGTGCATATGCACGATTGTTCTAGGCATTCCAGATACAGGGCATAGAAAGACAAAGGCCCCTAGGTGTGCAGTTTGCAGACTAGGCACACAGAAAGAGCTCTGCAACATAAGCTAAAGTTTAAAGTTTAAATAGAGTCCCGTTAGAACGAAATGTTAAATTGTTCTCCCACCACCACACATATTTCTGCAGGGAGCTGCATTTTTTTTTTTTCCAGAATGAAAAGGTACTCAGAGAACGTTCAACAGTGGCTGCAGTGGGGGCCGGGGAGATGGCTCAGTGGAATAAGTGCTTCCCTGGCAAGCGCAAGGGCCTGAGTTCAATCCCCGGTTCCTCAAAAAAAAAAAAAAAAAAAAAAAAAAAAAACAGTGGCTGCAGCGGACTAGATGTGGCAGGAAGCTGGGCATGAGATGCTTCCTTTTAGGTATCTCAGGATAGATTGAATTTTGATCACTGCATGATTAAGAAACACATTTTATTCTTTAGTAGCTCGGCTTCTTTTTTTGCAGAGCTGACCATTCCTATCTTTATCATTTTTGAGTCTGTTTGTACTTTGCATTCAAGTAACGAACGCCCCCTAAAATGCAAGGAAAACAGAACTTGAGTTCTTTTTATCTTTCTTCTTGGTACCCTCTGATTGCTTTCAATCTTGTTTTGCTTTCTGATCCTTCCTCTATCTTCTTATTAGCTTTTTTTTTTTTTTTCTAGTTCTACTTCGCAGAAGCAAACTTAGAAAACACTCTTGTACTCTGAGGAAATAAAGTAACCTGAGATGAATTTATAATTGGATTATCAGGTGAACATTGAAAAAAACTTCCCTCGTCTCTGTTCTCCAAACAATCTATGTAGAAAGAACTATTGTGTGTATACTCTAGAAGTCTTGGAAAAACAGACTAAATGATGTAGATACGCTTTCTGCTGGCAGACATACTAGATGCCCTCCCTACTTTCCTCCCTACTTTCTTTTCACCTGCCCTTTCCTACTTTCCTTTTCCTCTGTGATGTTAAACATGATGATTATTATAATCCCAGCTTTTCCATAATATAGATACAAGGAAGGGTCAAATATACCTTAGGAATCTAGAGTTGCTTATAGAGGTATTGAATATGATATAAAGTGACCATCTCTAATGACTCCATCAATGTAGACTTTATGGAATGAAACCTAGCCTCTTACACCCTCTTCTAAATTCCTCAGCTAGGCAGTTAGCACATGTAGAAAGGAACACTTGTAGGCCTATCATTAAGTAGGCTGTCGCTTCACACAGTCTGTACCATAATGGTGGTCACAGAGGCAAACTGGTGCAGGTGGACGTGTCCAGAGACCGCAACCTGCTCATGCTTGTGCCTACTCACCCAATACCCAAGCTGGTCAGGTAGACCACTACACTGAAAAAGAAATCCGTGAGGCATGACCAACCTGTGCAATTGGAAGAATACAGAAGTTGATCACACAGAAAGAAAAGCAAGTAAGAGGAGGGCAGAGGTGGCCATCTAGTTAGGGTTTGTAGGTCTTCCGTCGTATACTCAGTCAGGAAAGTTAGGAAGGGAGGAGCACACAAGAACAGAAGAGGCAACAGCAGCTTCTTATTCTGTTGTAGATCTTTTCAGGTAGTTTGAGACCACTTCTATGGTGGTCCTCAGCTTAATCAATAGTATCTGAGAAGCCAAACAAAAAGTTGAAAAGCAGAGTTTCCTTGCCTATATGAAAAATCATAGAATAGTGAGGTGTCCATACGTCAGGTGAAGGCAATATCTATCTGAGAACCTAGAGTTGACAGCTGATCACTGGGCAAATATTAAGCAGCTTTAGGCTCAGGGATGTATATGAACAAAAAGGTCCAAATCCTTGCTTTTGTGGCGCTTACATTCTTGGGGTGGAGAACAGATAAAACTACAAGGCCTTGAAACATTCATGTGTTATGAGTTGATAGTGGATGGATAAAAAATTAAGTGGGGCAGGGACAGGAAGTCTGAGATAGCTGTGTAAACCATGACAAGGCTTTAGGCTTTTACTCTGGCCAACCCTGGAAATCTGGGGTGTGTTCAAGCAGAGGAGAACACGATCTAGCTCTTCAAAGGTTCCTGGGAGGAATAGAGTGCAAGCCAGAAGGTGGCCTAGGAGACAGCTGGAGGAAGAACCCGGGCAAGGGGAGGCTGACAGGCCCCAGAGAGGAACACTGAGTGCCACACTGATGTGAGCTAAAAACACTGGATTACAAATAGTTTTTCTAAAGCCCCAATTCCACAAGGATATTCAATGTTGTTTTTAAGAGATGCTTTTCACGGGCTGGGGGTCTAGCATCAGTGCTTAGTGCCCATGAGGCCCCCAGTTGGATCCGCAGCACTATAAACAAAGCCAAACAAAATCAAGATTTTCATCCATTCTTTCGGGCATACGTGGATAGGGACTCTGTGCTTAGGGTCTCCTTTCCCCAGTCATTGTAAATAAGAGATTTACTGCTCAGCAATTGCTGGATCTAAGTTTCCTTGCTCCTTTCTCGATCGCTTTTCTTTCATTTATTGTTACAGTTGAGCTGAATTTTTCCCTTTCTTTCCAACCTTTAATCCTATCTGGTTTCTAAATCTCTTGAGAATTATTTGCAGCAAAGAATGCCTGCTGGTTCAAAGAAAGCTTCACACTAGATTAAGAAAAAAATGTATAGAAACTCATTTTTTTGATTTGTTGTTTTGAAAAAGACTTGTTTTCCTTTGGAGTGTTTTTTACTTCTAAATTAATCTACTATTTTGTAGGAGAATCAATTTTGGTTCATTGAAACTTGCTTAACTTTCTTGTAATAATCTGTCCTTGAGTTCATGCTGCAAGTTTGGTTGAACAGCGTAAGTCGATATGTGAGTGTTTGTTTTATAAGGTTTCTAAATGTTAGCATTTTAATCATTTCTCTGAAAGATAAAAACTTTATTGTATAAAAAAAAACTTTAGTGTATAAATCTTCTAAAGAAAAATTTTAGGTGTTATTTTTGGTTTTGTAGAAGATATTTATGTAGGCTTTATAATTAATACTGATGAAGGAGAAAATGTTCATTTCAGAAAGATGCTTTTTTGTTATAAAAATGCTATGGTTGCTTCTAAGGCAAAGCTATAATGCCAATACATGATCTATTCTAATAAAATTGACATGGTAGCCCTTTTTTTTTCTTTCTTTTTTTCTTTCTTTCTTTTTCATACTTGAGATTGAGCTCACGACCTTGTACTTGCCTTTATTTATGTTTTTGTTTTGCCTTTTTTTGGTTTTGTTTTGTTTTCTTTTAGTGATTGAGCAGGATAGAGTTTAGAAGTGGATAAGGTAAGTGTTACTGTTCATGTCCAGATGTCTCCCTCCCAGCCTCCTCCCTTCACTCTCTGCTTCCTGGCCACCATGGCTAGAGCACCTTTTCTTCTTGAGACTCAACAAGTTACAACGTGATCCTAAGTAGACCTCTTCTTCCTTTCATTAGGCACTTGTGTCTCAGCCATGAGAAAGACACTGAGACAGGAAGAATTTCACACCACAGGGAGGATGATGAGTCCACCATACACTTCTTCACCTTCCTGCCCAGTCCACCTTCTGTGAGTCAAGTTCACCTTCTCAATAGCTCCTCTTTACTCATTAAAGTTCTAGTTTCAGCCCAGCCAGATAGTTCAGCAGATTAAAGCACCGGCTTAGGCAGACGCAGGGACTCCCCTCCTGCCCCGGGGCATGCTGAGATGGTGACTGAGACTAGATGTGGTGGCGCACACCTGTAATCCCAGCACTTGGGAGGCTGAAAACAGGAGGATCCCTACGAGTCCGATCTGTGTTGTGAGACCCTGCAGACCCTGTAATAAATCCATTTAAAAAAAAAAAAGAAAATGAAGTTCTAGTTTCATAAAAGCTTGAGGTAGAGATCGCTGTTGTATTTGGGGGGTGTGTGTAGTGAGAGCACACAAATGCATCACTACAGAGCTGGAGAATGTCCACGAGGAGACGATGGTGAGGTGGGTAGCATCTACTTCTCCTAAAGCTTAGGCAGTCATTGGGCGGCTTCTGCAGTTGTGACTGATTCTTCTCCCAAGAAGTCAAGGCAGCCTGCTTAGTTGCCCCTATAGCCGTTATCAAAGTGCAGTCTTCTTGCCTCTACCAGTGTCTGTCACAGAGCCCTCAGGTATTTCCACAGTGAATGCTGTTTGCTGGTTCACTGTGTTGCTGCTGGTGTTCACTGGGAATCCTTGGCCTGAATCAAGGGAGGTCACTGAGCTACATTAATAATCACAGCATTTTCCACTCCAATATCCTCATCTAAAAATGAATAAAAATAAAGAATGTTCACTTAAAATGTTCCTTGATTAAGCAGAAAAAAGTATTCACTGTTTTCAACCTCAGTTCTTGAGCATATGAATTCTTATTCTTTTGGGTAAAATGGGAAGTATATACAATGTCCTGCTGCACAGAAAATTACGGTGATCATAGGGGCAAAAGCTCTGGTGTCTATGTGATTTGGGAACAGAACAAATAATTTTTAACCAAAGGAATTATTTTTAATAGAAAGAATGATTGGCAGAAAAATTATGGTCTGTCACATTGAATGTATAGTGGGTATTTCTTCAAAATTAACAAAGTAAGCCAAGCTAAGTCAGGAAAAACAGGACAGGGAGCCAGAAAGATAGCTCAGCAGGCTAAAGTGCCTGCTTAGGCAAGCTTGGGCAAGCACAGGGACTGCGGTTCATCCCCTGCACCACACGCTGTGCCAGCCCCACCCTCAGGGTGCTCTGAGCGGGCAAGTGAGTCCTGGCATGGGGGCACATACCTGTAATCCCAGCACTGGGGTGGCTGAAAACAGGAAGATCACTATGAGTCCAAACTGCGTGGTGAAACTTTGCAACAACCAAATACATTTTTAAAAAAGAAAAGAAAAGAAAAATAGGACAGTATTTGATAGTGTTTACAAAACTCATCCTCAAAAAAAATTTAGGAGACTAATTGCTTTTGTGTGGTCAGTACCTTCCCAAAACTTAAATAATTTTCTGACAAGATTGATGACAATATTAACAATATGTTTTGGGACAAGTACCCAACACCCAAAATAAAGGAAGGAAAGGTTTATTTAGCTCTCACCTTGTGGAGGTTTTGGTTCATACTCAGCTGGCTCCAAGGCACAGTGGTACATGGCAGAGAGCAACCATTCATGACGGCAGCAAAGAGCAAGGGCAAAGGGCGAAGCAGCAGCTCAGGCGGCTAGCTGGCCTTGCTCCCCTCCTCACATCGTAATGCAGAGCATCTGCCCCAGGGCACTCACACCCATAATCCCAGCATTGGATCAGGAATGAATCACAACTCCAGAAGCCACCCAATGGCTGCATGAGGCTTTGTGGGGACAACTAGACACAAACCATAGCAATCACCTGATGTAATTTGCCAACATTTGAGAAATCTGCACAAATCAGTGAGCCAATATTTTTCCAAATAAGTAATATATAATATTAAACCATCATATACTAATGAAACATCTAATCAAAATTTAAGATAAAGGGATTTTAATATAACTAAATGAAAAAAGATTATTGATATGGCTTCAAATATAACATTGAAACTAACCCTTAAGAAAGTATGATTTATTCAGTTTTGATATACTATCAAAGAAGAATAATCACAATCACCTGAATAAAAGTGTTAGAATTGCTTTCTCTATTCTACTTATATTTCTGTGGAAGGCCAGAGGTGTATTGTTTTATTTTGCTTTATTTTGGTATACTTAGGCCAAAACAATATGTAGGAAGCGTCGTAGTTACTTTTCTTTTTCCTGAGACAAAATACCTGACACCTGAACTTACACACAGAAAGTCTCATTTCAGCTCATAGTTTATAGAGGGTTCAGTCCATAGTCAGCTAGCTCCAAGGCAGGGCACATGCAGAAGGGCATCCAGAGCAAGCAGTAGGCACAACAGCAAGCCCGCCTTGCCAGTCTCCCTTTACATTCCTTCCAGGCTGTAAGCCTATTGGTTGGTGCCAGTCATAGCCCAGGGGGAGCTTCTGTTACCCTCCCTCTTAATCCCAGTGTCACGCCCCTAATTTGTATTTACACACCATGATCTAGCCACCTTTAAACCCCTACTTATGAGGTCATGAGGCTTTGGGGGACACCTAGACACAAGCCATATAAGCAAGAGACCGAATACAGAACAAATATAAAAATACCCCTCCTTAAGAGCTGGTGAATGACCATAGCAGAGTTGCAAGATATAAGATCCACACACAAAAATCACCAGTATTTCTATGTATTAACAATAAATAATCTGAAAGTAGAATTAACAAAACAATTTTATTTTTAACAGCATTGAAAGAACAAACTACTTACAACTATGTCCAGCCAAAGAGGTACAAGACTTATATATTGAAAACTACAAAACAAAGCTAAAGGAACAATAAATAAATGGAAAGACATCGTGTGTTGCTGAATTGGACGACTGAATATTGTTCAGAAGATAATACTCCTTTAAAATATCTACAGATTCAATATAACCCCCATTAAAATCCCAATAACCTTTTCTTGAGAATTGAAAATATTGGTCCTTAAAATTCATATAAAATGATAAGGGTTCCTAAATGGTCAAAATTTCAAAGAAGAACAGCAAAAATAATAGAGGAATATCATTTTCTACAGTAATCAAAACAGTATGTGGCTGGCATAAGGAAAGACATATAGATGCATATTACGGAATTGAAGTTCACAATGAAATCCACGTCTTTGATTCCTTTGTTTGTTTTGTGATACTAGAGGTGGAACCCAGGGAGCACTGTGCTTCATCCCCAACCCTTGTTTCTATTGATTTATTTTGAGATAGGTTCTCACTAAGTTGCCCTGCGTGGCTTTGAACTCATGATCCTCCTAAAGCATTTTATAGGAAAACAATAACTTATTTAACACATGATGAAAAAGCTGATTCTACACATATGAAAGAATGAAGTTGGACTCCTACGTTGAATAAATTATACTAGGTGAAAAATACTAGATACAAAAAAGGTTACGTATTGTATGGTTCTGTGTACAAATAATGTACAGAGTAGCCAAACCCATGGAGACAAAACTCAAATTAGTTATTACCAGGGGATGGGGGGAAGGGAGAAAAAGGAAGTCATTGCTTGATGGTTACAGATTTTCCTATTGGGATTCTAATCTGGAACTAAATAGTGATGGTGATTTCATGATATCATGAACATACTAAATGCCATTGAATTAGTATAGTTTATTTTTTTATTTTAAAGAGAATAAAAATAATAGATAAACATTAGAAACAATACAGAATTTCACTAAACAAAATGATAAAAATTGGTACATCTAAAAAATATTAAGGTTTTGGGGAAAGTGATCGATGATGTAGAGTGTGCCTAAGGAGAGTCACAGGGAGAGAAAACACTCTCTCAGGCTTTCACAGAGAGCACA
>NW_004524766.1:2685869-2687020 GCF_000260255.1 Octodon degus | reverse complement strand
AAAAAAAGGGGTATACAGATGAATGTCCATTTTGTATCTGTGTATTTAAAGTGGTTGGGATAGATATATAGTTACATTCTCTTAATGAATAGAATGATTTGTTCTAATGGTGTTGGTAAATAGGATCTCAGGTCCACATCTTATACAGCAATTAACCACTAAGAAGAATATATGCAGAGTGTTGCTTATTGAAACTGTCCTACCAATTTGATTTGAAACTGTCTCATTGCTGTTTATCAATAAAACTATGAATTAAAAAAAATATTAAGGTTTTGCCTTCTGAGTACTTTGCTACAATTAAACCCAAATCTATCTTCTATTTTTCCAGACATTAAAGAGCTTTGTAAAAAGATGAACAGCACCAATAATCTCACTAGGTATTTTTGTTTTACAAAATATACTTTCATAAAAATTTATTGTTCAAGTTTATTTTTTAATGTATTTAGTACAGGGTCTATAGGGTCTCACTACACATATGTGACTCATAGTGATTCTCCTGTTTTCAGCCTCCCAAGCACTGGGATTACAGGTGCGCGCCATCACACCCCGTCTCAATCGCTGTCTCAGCACGCCCTGGGGGGCAGGGCCAGCAAAGCAGACCAAGGGATCGGACCTCTGGCAGCTGCGTTCTGCCTAAGCATGTACTTTAGTCCTCTGAGCTATTTGGCTGGCCCTATTATTCATCATAACATCACATTATATGAATTTGTTTTTCACTGAGCAATTCAAAATACATATTTTGAATTGCTGTTGGTTTAATTTTTATCATTATAAACATCGGTAGCTTGTACTCACCTAATCAAACTTAGTCACTTTCCTCATTGCTGGAACACAATAAATGTTACCTATGACTTAAAGGAGAAGAGATTTATTTTGGCTCGCAGTTACAGCCACCGGTCAGCTGGCCCCGTACCAGAACAGCATGGTAGAAGCCAGGGGAAGGACAGCTGCTCAGGAGTGGCCAGGAAGGAATGATGGAAGGGACATGCCCAAGAGAGATGTACCCTTCTAGGTCACACTTTGTCCATCCAGGCCCACCTCGCACCAGCAAGCCCTCCATGGTGCCTCATACTCCATTTATCCTATGAACACCCTGTCTATGAGTGAGTGAGGCTATAGGGAACGTTCTCGAATCAAGCCATAACATTACA
>NW_004524766.1:2665197-2684949 GCF_000260255.1 Octodon degus | reverse complement strand
TAAAATTCAGGCATCTTGGTCCTTGAAATGTTCCCTAGAAACAGATATGCATAGCCACATATACTTTCACACAAGAAACTTAACATTACCCAATGTGTAATTTATATAATATCCAAGATTGAGCTTCGTCTTGTATTTATTTTCAATTGAGGTCCAAGACCTAATGAAGGCTCAATGATTACGTTTCTCTGCCATGTTTCTTTAGTTCCTCTTAAATTAGAGGTGTTTCCAGCTCCCTTTCCCCCTTCTTGATTGTTTTATTTATTTATTGTTTGGCCTGACATGACATATTTTTGAAGAATCTAGGGTGTTGTTGTTTTGCAAAGGGTCTAAGTTTGCATGTATTTGACTGTTTCCTCAGGCTTAGGTTCAGGTAAAATATGCACTGGCAGTTACCCTACCCGGGCCTGAATGTTGGACACTTCAGCGTATCCTACCAGAAGGCCCGTGACTTCTAGTGCCTAGATTAGCCAGCCAAGAACTATTATGAGGAGATCATGGTTGATTTTATGACTCTGATATCATTACCAATATCCACCACATGTGGGGAGAGACCAGAGATGGAGCCCAAAACTGCAGTGAGAATTCCTGTAGGGGGACCTGCACATCCCACTCCACCAAACCACACAGCAGAGTCAGAGAATGACCTGGACAACTGATCAAGGAGTTTGAGGAACAGAGGGGATGGTACCTAACTCACCCTGGGAAAGGCAGATGGTGAGCCTGATGCTGTCTTGCTGGCACAGCAGCTTGGGCCAATGTGTCGTTCTGAGAGTCATTTATAGGGGGCTGGGGAGATAGCTCACTAGAATAAGCGCTTGCCTGGCAAGCGCAAGGGCCTGAGTTCAATCCCCGGTTCCGAGAGAGAGAGAGAGAGAGAGAGAGAGAGAGAGAGAGAGAGAGAGAGAGAGTCATTTATAGACAGGACAAGCACTCTAAATTTGTAAAACCTTACCGAGGGAAGATTACTGATAGCATTTGGGGTGGGCTACCAGGAGGTAGATACTGAGAAAGTAGTTCATTGCAGATGGCCTTCCCAGAATGCTTAGAGCGCTCATGTCAGGAATCCCCATACATGGGAATCTCCAAAGAACGCATTTGGGGAAGAATTTTTGTTTACCTCTTCTGTCTTTTTTCTTGCTTTCCAGCTCCGCAGGACTCATAAAAGATCATAGTGCAAGGGGATAAATATAAGAGTTGGGAGGAATTGAGAGAGAAAAAGATAATCATGTTCTCTTTCTCTGTAGGTTTTACAATCACAGCCAAGCAAGGAATTAGATCTCAAAGCTTAAGTGGGAGATGAAGCTGTGGCTTGTACTATCTGGGAAATGAGGGGTCTTGTTGATAACAGAAAATGAATGTAAAACTTGGGATCTACCTGGGATCTCATGCTAGGATAGAAGAGAATGACTAATAGTGCAGAGTTAATAGTGGTGAGAAAGAATGGAATTGTGTTAACAATGAACTGTCCACTTGGGGGCCGAATTCTTTCCCAGATTTTCTCCTCTGGCTAGTCTTATATCGAAGTCTGGGAAAGAACTCTTTTTCAGGGACTTTTGCGTTAAGGTAGAAGATATTATTTAAGGGTTATTCTTCTCCTGGGAGATTTCTGGAATTGTATGGTGTTTTGTCTTTGTGTGAACTGAAAATAGAACCCTTCTAAGCATTAGGTGGAGGAGATTATCAGCGAGATGATTAAATGTTTTTCAGTTTTGCTACAAAATTGTCCATTGTAGGTGGAAGACACGTAGAGTTGTCTGAGCAGAGCCAGTCATTGATACTGAGCATCCTGCGGCTGCTGAGCTCTGGGGACAAGATGACACCAGTCCTCTCCCCACCCCACCCAGTGCTGGGCCTCACTCAGGATGGGCCTCACAGGACGGGCCTCACTCTGAGGGCAAGTTGTTTTTGTTTTTCAGTCTTGTCCCTTTTAGCCTGTAATTCACCACTACTTTCTCCTCGCCCTTCAGCGCAGTCCTTAGGATAAGCCAACCTCTGATCTTTGGGCTGTAGCTTCTATTTCCCATGCTGTGCTGTCTTCCTAGGCCCTTGCTGAGATGTGGTGCTTGATTTGAGCTGTGGCGATCCCAGAGTCCAGATCTGCCTCTGTCCTCTTCTTATTAGTGTGAAGCTTCACTGGATTCTGCCCCAGCAGCCCCAAGCCCGCCCTCTCAGACCCAGCAGTCCCTCAAGGGCTACAGAATCTGCTTCTGGGCACTCTGCTGACATCACCATTTGGAGATGGGATCTAAAAGCCAAACTGATCTGGTGGACAAAGTAGGCCCAACAGGAGCAGGACATTTTGAGATTATGCCACTTGAAAAATCTTAATTAAAAGGGGGAAAAAACACATCAATTGATTGATGTGTTTGGAAATCATTCTGTATGAAGTGGCTTATCAACTTAAAATTTAAGTAAAATAAATCCAAATGAATTATATTTCCTTCCTTTGAGTGATAATGACAAAGAACAGAACAGATTGCCTTTTCAAATTAGGAAGAAAATTGTACATTAGTTCAAATTGTGTCACACTGCTATTATTCAACCCTTTTGCCATATTTAACCATCTTAAATAGGAATCTATTAATTGCGTGTGGCCTGGCCTAATACTGATGTTCTAAAGAGATTTCTGATGATATTGTCTTGCTGTAAATGCTTTTCTATTTGAATGATAATATGTTAGTCTAGTTACTTTTATTTTTTTCTTTCTCTCCCACCCTCAGTCTTAAACCCAGGGTCTTTTCTCTGAGCTCTATCCTTACCCTTTTTCGTCATTTGATTTTGAAACAGGGTCTCACTAAGTGCCACGCTGCTGAAGCTGGCTTGAGCCTGCAGTCCTCCTGCCTCAGCCCTCCAGAGTGTTCTGTTACTTTTAGTTACTTCGTGCTACCAGGGGAGTGCATTGGCTGCTGGTGACGTCAAGGAGAACTTGGAAACTGAATCTGGGCAGAAACATGCGTCTGGTTACAATTTCCCTTTTCTACTCTCCACTTGGACAATTCAGCTTGAAGCTGCATTTTTCTCTTATTCTGTTCCATGTGGCGGCACCATCTCCGCCTGAGGATGAATACTTTCAGTGCCTTTCATATCAAAGCCGCAGTTTTCACATTCTATTCTATTGAATCTGCCTTTTGGCAGTGGATAAAGGTTCACAGTCAACGGCTGTGCTCATAATTGGTTTTATTTGGGAAAGATTTTCTTTTGAAGTGGTGGCCACCTGTGCTTTTATAATTATCAGAAATTAATTTGCTCAGCACTCCTTGTAGGAAATATTCACAATTCAAATCCTTGCTTTTGGAAGAAAAAGAAAAGGAAAGATCCGGGGAGTGTTAGGGAACTGCAGTTTATTTGGAGTGTTCCCCGTGGGACTGCTATAATGCCAATGTCACACTGAAGCCCTGTTTGTCTGCATGTACTCTTTCAGGTGCAATCTTAAGAATCCTTTTATTTTCTCAGAGTCCTGCACAGAAGAAAACTTCAAAGGATTCTTAGTTTGTAACACAAGTGAGACAATTCCAGTGTCAATCCTCTGTTATGACCTGACTCCTGAAAGTTGCAGATAAACCGCGACAGCTTTCTGCAGGGTAGTCTTATAGGCATTGCAATGTTATTTGAAAAGTACAGCGCTCCAAACTTAAGTATAAAACTGCTAGCAGAGATGTCTTTGTGAAGGGGATGAGACGCCCACACTGGAGAAAAAGTTCTCCAGGCCCTGCACGGTGCCCAGGGGTAGGGAGCCATCAATCAGACCTCCTTCCTACTGGGTTATTTTCCCACCTACTGTAGGAAGAGACACTGGGGGCTTTGTTTGCTGCGGCTTTGTTTGCATGCAGCCGCTGGTAAAAATCAACATGACCTCAGGGTGGCGAAACCCTCGGTGGAGCTTGGGGGTCCTGGGAGAGCAATTCCTTTCTGACACAGATGACTTCATCAGGGTCTGTGCTGTCAGCTCCTCCTGTTTGTGAGCGCTTGGATGCCCACAGCCGCTCAGGACTCAGCTCGGGGGTGAGATTTTCAGGGAGACCCCTCAGCCCTGGAAAGAGGCTTGTCAGGCAGCGCTGTCGGCTTGAGAAGTCCTCACAGTGTCATCCCTAGGCCATCTTCATGAGCTCTGTGCTGAACTTAGCCCAACAAGAACCGAACATGTACTCAGCACGGCCCTGTGCTGGGAAAGCAGGTTCTTTTTGTGACTCAATGCACCAGAAATTCATGGTATAACTAAAAAGTTTCTGAAGAAAACAGTAAATAGAAAAGGCAGCTTTATGATTTTATATTTACTGAGTGGGAAAATACTTAAGTAGGGCTGTTGAACAGGAATATTTGGTACGCATAATGCGTTCCCTGGTTCTTATTAACTGTATGTCAAGATGACATCTATAAAAGTGGGATCTAAGGAATTTTACCTCAGACATATATAGATTTTTATATCAAAAGGTTTTCATCAGATCCGGTATTTCCAAGAAAATTAATAATTTGAATTCAGTATGTGATATGTTTGCTACAGACAACAGAATGTTCTTGGGAACTTTAAATTCTTTTCCATTCTATTGCCAAGAATATAAATGCAAACTCTTCACAAAATAATTATGCCAGGAGTAGAAACCTTATCATGTATCTCTCATAAATAAAATGTAGAGAGAAATCCTAACCCTGGCCCAAGTATTACTTGATGTTAGGAATGAAGGACTTGTTTGCTCCGTCTTCTCCCAGGCTCAAAGTAATAAATCTCAAAAGCTTCAATATTGACTCAACAAAGTGAATTGCTGGCTTATTTCAGAGAGCCGCTGACAAGGGGACAAATGCTGCCATGGTGACATCTGGAAATGCAGGGTGGTCACTGAGGCTTGCCGGCTTCCTCCCCTCCCTGAGCAAAGTGACGAACCGTACCACATACAGCTTGCCTAAGCCAGAGAAGAAAAAGAAAAGAAGGTTTTTAATTAGCTGTCCTAAAGGATAAAAAATTCTGTATCTATTGATGCTTGCTTTACAGGGAAGTTCCTTTGTGAATATGACAAAAACTGTTCTGATATAGAGAAACCATTCATGATTTTAAAAGTTTTAATGTTCTCTGTAAATGTCTTGTAAAAGCATCTCTGAAGGTGAACTCTTTTATGCTTGGGAAAGGCAAAACAAAATAGTCTCTTCTGGACATAAAATTGAATTCCGTTCGTTCTTTTTTAAGTAATGTAATAAAATATTACATATGGTTAGTAATAAAACTTGTAACCAAGTGCTACTATGATCTATAATTAGATTTTTAAAAAGATGAGATTGTTAGGCAGCAGCACATACACTTGTCTATTATTTAATCTTTCATTCATTTATTGCAATTAAAATGTGCTCTTTTTTTTGTTAGTAGAAAATAAAATATAACCATATATATTAAAAGCAAAAACAATTCAGATCCTAACAATGAAGAGAAGGTATGTTAAATTTTTAAGTGGGAAAATGTTTTAAAATACCTATTTTTAGTGTACTTATTTATGAATAATTAATATAATGTTTTCAATATTAGATTAGTTAATTCAAGAAAAAATGTTTTCAAATGCCATTTTGCAGACAAGGAAACTAAAGAGTGCAAGGCTAGTAAATCTAGTAAATCTATTTCGATTCCCCTAACCAATGTGTACTAGACTTAACCAGAGAAAGCTTTTAGATTTGCTCTTCTGTCATTCAAATCAAAACTGCATTACTGACTGATTTACAGCCTCAGACATCATATTCAGACCTAAATATAGGTTATAAGGAATTAAAATATTCACAACAGGATATACTTAATCTACTATAGTATTAATTTAATTTTTTATCTTATTAATTTTAGAAAAATTAAATATTAAACATACTGAGTTACAAAGGAAGGCATAATTAAGAACAAAATGTGAAGTATTATTTTAATTAAAAAATAAGAGAAAAAGACTTTTGTTGCTGTTCTTTCCATTTTTAAAATTAAAAAAAATTTTTTTGATGTATTTAGCACAGTACAGGGTCTTACTACACAGGACTCATAGTGATCCTCCTGTTTTCAGCCTCCCAGGCGCTGGGATTGCAGACGTGCACCACCACACCCAGTCTCAATCGCTGTCTCAGCATGCCCTGGGGGGAGGGGGGCTGGCATGGAACACCAGGGATTGAACCCCAGCCGCTGCGTTCTGCCAAAGGAGGAGCATCAGTCTGCTGAGCTATCTGGCCAGCCTATTCGATGTCTTGCAATCGTTTTTTTTTTTTTTTTTTTTTTTTTTTATAACTGGGGATTGAACTCAGGCTCTTGTGCTTGTCAGGCAAGTGCTTATTCTACTGAGCTATCTCCCAGCACCTGCAATCACATTTCTGATTTAAAATTCTCAAATTGTACCTCAACATCTCGTGTATGATGCTCTGGGGTGACCTCTCACTTGGCTAACAATCTTAAATTAATTTGTGTAGAAGCCAAGGAATTTAGAGAGTTTTGACAAGCCACATTAGAAGTTTAAAAATAGTCATGAGAATTTTTAATAAATTGGGCACTGACAGGAAACCTACAAATAGTCTAGCTACAATCCAAAGTTTTTGGAAGACCGGAAGCTAATAGAAAATGACTCCTGAGGCCCTTCAGCATTTCCCTCTGGCTTGCCCCATAGGAGGCTGAAGTAGCTTTCACCCCACTCTTGTACTCACCCAGAGCCAATCAGAGCCAACTAACTCCTTCCTGGGAAGGTGTGTGGTCATCTCTGGCCTGTGTAACAAGGGTGCCCTTGTGCCATTTTATTTTGTGATGGCTTTTCCCTCACAAGCTTGTACCATGTCACTGTCCTGAGCTGTGCTGTCAGCTTCATTTCACTTTAATGTGTAGAGGTTTGACCATGAAGTCTTGCTGCGATGTAGGAAGGACTTGCCTCTTGAGGGCCAATTGATAAGTTGGTGGTCCTTATAAGCATCTAGCTTTGTCATCATCTCTGATCAGCCTTACGTCTGGAGGCTTGCTTGCACCCCTTGGAAGGACTTGCCTCCCTCATCTTTCCAAGGCCTTCTCCAGTTTTTCAACTCTTGACACATTGCCTTTTGCTGTCTTCATTGGTAGAACAACCACAGGGGATGGAGTCACATAGGTTTTCACGTGAGTGGTGTCGCCACGGGTTGCATAACTTCTGCGGTCCTGTAGGACAAGCATGGACAGGCCTGGCCCAAAACCTCACGATGCCAAATCCCATGGAGACAGATTTTCTAGTAATCACCAGACAAGAACTCATATAACTGATTTTAGCTTCAAAGTCAGGCTTTAACTCCTTTATTTTATCTTATTTTTTTCAGTACTGGGGATTGAACTCAGGACCTTGTGCTTCCCAGGCAAGGAATTATTCTACTGAGTTTTCTCTCCAGCCCTTTAACTCCTTTAAAATGGATTTCCAAAAGTGGTATTTTGAATATTAATAGGAATAAGATAGGGAAAATTTTCTTTGACAAATAAATTCATGAAATAGTAAATTAAGTAAATTTAAACTGATTCATTTACTATAGTACTTAGATCTTTTAATATTTTATTGTGCTTAGTGATTTTCTAAGAACGTTTCCCATACACGTGGTGGGATTACCAAGCCTCTTGCCCTTTGCAAGTGGCACATAGCAATAGCAGTGCTGAGACGTCTGGCTTGATGATGGATTTTAATTTTGTTTTTGTTTGGTGTTCACATATGAGCAGTACTACTGTCTGCAGTCTCTTTTCTACGTGTCCTATGTCAATACGTTCTTCTTTATTGCAAAGCACATCTCCTGGGATGATTCCATTGCTTTAAGGTAGCTTAAAACATGGGTCTCAAATCATATTTAATGATTTTTTTCCTTCCTTTTTTATTTTTTTAATTGAGAAATAAATGTGAATGAGACAGTTTCAAAGCTGATTAATAGGACAGTTTTGATAATTGATACATTGTACATTGTTATCTTCTCAGTGGTTATCCATAGTACAAGAAGCAGACAGGATATCCTGTCCAAATACTATCAGTACAAATCTTTCTTCTCATTGAATTAAGCGAAAGTGGCTGTATATTTATCCTAACTATTTTGTATATATAAATACAAAATGATCTTCCCTTTGTATCCTTTTTTTTTGCCCTGTCAGAGGTGGATATTCTATTGGCATCTAAATACTATAAGTATTTGAATTCAGCTAAACAATGTAACACTGTCTAGCAGTCTATAATATTAGTGGGTTATCCTCAGAAGTTATTGACTTGAGGCTTTTACAGCTCATCGTATTACTATGGCTTTACTTTATATACTTCATTTTTAAATCTTTTCTGCTGGATGGTTAAGACCAAGATAAAGCAAGACCTATATAACAAGAAATGTAACTTTTGCATCTGACAAGGTCAGTCAAGTACTCTCAGGATTTATCCTGTAGATTTTTTTTTCTTCTTAAAACTGATAGATAAATTTGAATTGTGTACAGCATGAGTGGGAAGTGTTTGAATTTAGGGTACCGTGTTTGCTCTCTGTCCCTTTCCGAAGCATAATTTTCCTGGATGCTGAGAGCTGAGAGGGAGAATGAGAAAAGAAGCATCGCTTTCCTTAACCGCTTGAAGCCCAGTGCCCTCTGTCCAATCTGGGTTGGATCTCTGCGCAGCATGCGCAACACACAATCCGCAGTGGGAAGTACACTCTGACTTGATCAAACATATGCTCAGTGACCTGCGTGGGCTCTGTCGTCTCAGAGCGTGTTTCCTTACAGCAGGTTCATCTTTAACTACCCACTGAAGCTGTTTCCAGGAAGTATCCAACCTCCTATCCCTGGGTTCTCCCAATAGCACAGACTTCTCACTTGGTTCAGGTGTTGGCAAGATGTTGCTCATGAGTGGCTGCACTCAGCCTGTCAATGCTAACATCTTTTCCCATCATTTTTCTTTCCTATCAGTGGTAGGGGCAGGGCAGATCAAGAAATCATTAGGGAAATGAGTTGCCAATCCTCTTTCCCTGCCACAATCTCCAATCTCTACCACACTTCTTTTAGAAGAGAAAGAAAGGCAGAGCCCCCTTCCCCACAGGACTTCTTAGGGCTGCTTCTGTCACTTACCTCTTCCTCTTGCAGTGGGATGGAGGTACGTGATTATTCTATATTCGCTTGTTGACTCTCTTAAACAGCTGTGGAGAAAGAGGCCTGGTGGTGCACACTTGTAATCCTAGCACTCAAGGAGGCTGAGGCTAGAGGCTCACAAGTTCAAACTCAGCCTGGGTAACTAAAGAATGTAGCTAAGCCTGAAAGTCTGCATTCAATCCCTGGTAGCCCCCACCCAGAGCTGTGGAGGCAGAGTTTTGAGTTGATCCCAGTCGGTGGTGGTCAATTTTCTTTAGAAATGTTGTACTTCTTGTCTCTTTGGTCTCAGCGTAGGCCTAATGTACAAGTTCTAGAGGAGCCCATCATAGCTCATGCACTACATTGGTTTATAGTGCTATAAAATGTCCACAGCAGGCAGACAAAAGGTTTAGTTGGTAGATAGTTGCTATTAGATTCTTTTTGGAAGTTAAGTGTGGAAATTTGAGGCAAGTTTGTTGAAGGTCAGGGTTTTAGATCAGAGCAATAAGAAGTTATCCAGAATCTAGTAGCAGAAAATGCCCGCTCAGGCCGTATCCTTCCATTTCTTAGTTACTCATATAACAGTCCCTGTTACTAACAGAAATAACAGAAATAACTGGCGACTGTGATGCATAGCTGGTCACTATGATGCATGTTGTAAGAATCAGTTCCCAACTGACAAGCCTTTCTGCCTCTGCACATCCTGCCTGATTAGCCCTTATAAAACCCTAGGTCAGCAGAGATCAGGGCCTGGTATTCTGGGAATGACCCCAATCAATGCCTGTTTACATAAACAAATCTGCCTCCAAATCCTGGGTGTCATTCCCATGTTTATGTTTGCCATAGCAATATAGTAGTTGTGAAGTTCAAAAGGAGATTTTGATCAGAAATTAGGCAGAGCAAAAATAAAGAGTAGAGGCTGGGGAGATGGCTCAGTGGAATAAGCACTTCCCTGGCAAGCGCAAGGACCTGAGTTCAATCCCTGGTTCTGCAAAAAAATAAGTAAATAAATAAATAAAAAATAAACAGTAGATTACTAAAACAAGGGCCCTGAATAGGAAATCATCTAGATTTCTTGCAGAGTCAGGGCTAGAGGATATATACCATGTGTTACAGAGCAGGACCTCAGACTGGACAGCAAGCTTCCTGAGCGCTGAGACCATTTTCTTACTCATCTTTACATTCCAGAGTCAGGATTATGGCATCACCATACCATGGGAAGAAGACAACAAGCAGGTCTGCCCACAGAAGCAGTGGGCCTTCCAGTTTCATTAAACAAAGCATCACATTTCCAGCAGCATGTTGGAGTGGTTGGTCCCAAGATGGCCCTGCGTAGACCCCTGCACTGCACTAGCTCAGATTTTCCGAGGAATTTTGCTCCTCCAAGGCTCTTTTTCTGATCCAGTAGCAGAGTCATAGGCTTCCACTATGCTCCATTGTTGAATGCGTTCTCAGATCCCTCTGCGACAAGGAATTACTTCACAGATTCCGATTGTGGCCTGACAGAGGGCTCCTCCTCACCCTTTCACCCGGTTTCCTCTCACTGCACAGAGGTTTCTGGGTCGGTTCTGTGCCCCTGACTTTTTAGAACCTGAGTTTACACTCGTGTTTCCATCATGATGATCATCAGATGATGATCAATGAGACTGAGAACATTACCGCATCCTGCTAAGCAAGTAGGGTGGGCTGGAGGGACCGGATGCCTCATTCCTGGATCCGGAAGGGTCAGTTCTGGCTGTGAGGAGAGGAGCCTGGCTCTGGGAAGCCTTAGAAAAATCCCTGTTCTCTTTTCTCGGTCTGGGGCCTCAGGACCTAGCAAGGAAGTCTTTGGTAGGAGATTTGGGCACTTAGGAAGACTATCCTAATTCTTTTTTGCAGGGTGAGGATTGGAAGAGAGCAGGTAAAAGAAGGTAGACACTGCTTGAGCTTGGTTCAGCTGCTTTAGGGAAGTTCTCTTATGCTTGCCCAAATTAAACATGAGGCTCTAAAAGACTGTTCGGCATACGAGTTTAATTAAATTGAAGGAGGAGGAAGGTTGTATGGCATCAGTACTTTTCTTGTTGGATTTAAGAAACTAATTACTCTTTTTTTCCCCGCTATTTAGGACAGGGTCTACAGGGTCTATAAGGTCTCACTATGTAGATCGGACTTGTAGTGATTCTCCTGTTTTCAGCCTCCCAAGTGCTGGGATTGCAGGTACACCACCATGCTCAGTCTCCATTGCCATCTCAGCTTGCCTTGGGGGCAGGGCCAGCACAGCATACCTGGGATCGAACCCCTGGCTGCTGTGCTCTGTCTAAGCAGGCACTTCAGTCCACTGAGCTATCAGGCCAGTCCTGAAACTAATTGCTTTTAACTGTGTTATATTTAGAGTTACTGAAATGATTTGATGAAGATTACTTTTATATGCTGAGGCAGGAGGATCACCAGCTCAAGTCCAACATAGTGAGGACCCTGTGTCAAGATTTACAGCATTGGCAACTAAGCCAACTTTGTCTTCAGAATCTTTTACTTTCCTTTCACCCCTGCAGGTGGCATCTGGGTTGTAGGTTGAATACATATTTTATTCCAATATATTTTACATTACATGTTAATGTTATAAACATGAGATTATATTTAAGATTTTATTTATTTTTAATGTATTTGGTACAGGGTCTCACTACACAGATCGGACTCGTAGGGGTCCTCCTGTTTTCAGCCTCCCAAGCACAGGGATTACAGGCGGGCGCCACCATACCTAGTCTCAATTGCCATCTCAGCGCACCCCAGGAACAGGGCCAGCACAGCACACTGGGGATTGAACCCTGGCTGCTGTGTTCTGCCTAAGCAGGCACTTTAGTCTGCTGAGCTATCTGGCCAGCCATTTTTATTTATTTATTTGACACAGGGTCTTGTTACATAGTTCAAACTAATAGAGATTTTCCTTTGTTAGCCTCCCCAATGCTGGGATTACAGGCATGTGCCACCACACCCAGTTTCACCCCTGGAACTATGGCATGTGGTACTGAGGATTGGACTCAGTTCCTTGAGCTTGCCAGGCAGGTGCTTCAACTGCCAAGCTATCTCCCCAGCCCAAGAGATTTTATAGAGTAAGAAAACTTTTGTTGTCATAGTTTTTTGTTTTGCATTATGATTTTTCATTTGACCTTTGGGGTGTCTTAAATTCCAGCTCTGATAGTGCAGAATTTGAGACACTGCCTGTCTGTGTCCCCGTTAATACGCTCATGGATTTTCTGCTTCCAGACGCAGCTCCGACCTTTGGAGCGGAACCTTCTAGGACAGCTGTCCAGTCTCCTCAGGCGCCTCGGTCACCCGGGATGCTTTTCTCGCTAGCTGTAGCAGTGCCTGGCGGTGTGGCACGTTGATTCTGAAGTTTCTGTGTAAGAACTGTTTTGTGGTCTTTGCTGTCCACTGGTGGGTAACTGTTGCAGCCTTGAGATGCAAGCTGGTCAGCACAGCACTCAACTCCAAGCTCTTGGGTTCCTGTTCTGATTCACTAGGAAGGGCACTTAGATGCACTGCTCAAGGAGACTTAGAACGAGTCCCGCTTCTGTCTTTGAGCGGTCTGCTCTTCAGGCTTTTTTCTCCAGAAGGAGTGGTGAGATAGTGTTGGTCCGCTCATCTTTCATAATTCTAATGATGGTGGATTAATATATTGAAGAGGATATTTACTCATAGCTGCTGCTGGGTCTAGCCCTTGAGCCTCTGCTTCTACGTCCTGGGGGGTGGCCCCACCACCAGTAGGAGAGGGCTCACCTCGTGCCAAGTACAGGGCAAGGAGGAGCTGCTCTTCACGCAGGATTGAGTTCGGTTAATCCTCCTGACAGCCCACGAGGCAGGAATTCATCCTGTGTTATAAATGAGAAGACAGTACCTCATCCCAGATGTGGATCTCAGTCCCAGGTTTGTGTGTGTGTGTGTTGGGCTGTTGTGAAAGCCTTCATCTCTAAGATTTCATGTATATGTGTTTGAAGCCTCCCATGCACACCCCAGGGAGTGCATCAGTGAGGGCTACACCGTTACTTCCAGGAATGGGACAGGAGTCCACAGGCAGCTTTCCTCTCCAGAGAGACCGGGACCTGCTGACCGTGAATGCCCCGCTGTCCACGTGGGGTCCTGACGCCCAAGGGAGCGGCTAGAAAGTGGAGCCCGGGAAGGAGGAGAGCGCCCAGCCCCGCAGGGATGCTCCGCGGGTGGGCTCGGCCGGAAGAGTCCACCCGGGCGCTGCGCGGGGTGTTCCGGAGGAGGAAGGCGCACCCCCGCCCGCGGTCAGGTGCGCGGGCCCGGGCGCCGCACGCGATTGGAGCAGCGCGGGGCGCGGGCGGGGCTGAGGCCTGGGGCGCAGAGGCGCGCGGGCGGCGAGGCGCGCGGATGTCGGCGTCCTCCGAGCCAGGTAGGCGGGCGGGGGCACCTGTTGCGGGCGGCGCGGGGCTGCGGGGTGAAGGCCCCTGGAGAGCAGCGGTCAGAAACGGGGCGACGAGGACACGGGACTGAGGTGGGGAGGCGGCGCCCCTCGAGGAGTCCCGCTCGTGTCCCCGGGACCTTGGTTTAGGGGGTCAGCGGTTGCGTGTTGTTAAGAAGCGCACAGGTTTTAAAGATCGCGAGCTGTCGTGAAGTCGATTGTTTTTGTTTGTTTGTTTGCTTTTCCACCAGGCACTGGGCAAGCTCAGGGGTGCAGTAGCCCCATCCCTCCCCTTTAATTCTGAGAGAAGCCCCTCCCCCCAAGTCTCCCAGGCTGGCCTCTAATTCCTAATTCACTGTCTCCGTAACTCAGCCTCCCGGATGGCCAGGATTACAGGACTGTGCCAGTGCCAGGTGGAACTTTTGTTTTAAACTAAGAACTTTTCACATTTAACGAGATGCACAGCCTTTAAAATGATATAATATTTTTGTAAGTAAGCAGTACACTGTCCAATTAATTTACTTTTGGTACCGGGAATCGAACTGTGGATCTAGCTCTTGGCAGGCAGGCGCAATGCCACTGAGCTGTCTCTGCGGCAACGCACTCTTAGAAATTGGTAATTAAAGATGCATATTACTGAGAGAACTCATCAAGCTGAGAAAGATACCTTAAGCAACACCGCATTATTTTAAAAATTCTTGCCAAAGTTTGATTACTTTAAATGACTAACATGCTTTTTTCTTCCTTTTGTGTGTCATTCTTCAAAAGATTTAGATCACATTTAAAAAAAAAAAAAGTGTGAAAGAAAAGAAAAACAGCTCCTAGCCAGGACGCAAATAAATAGCGGCGGCTTCTTTGTGGGTAATTTTCTAGGTTAAGTGGCACATTGTCAAACCTATGCTGTTGGAGAGAAGCTGAGGCTGTGGGGAGGGGGTTCCAGATGCACTGCGGACTGTTGCAAGAAAACAAATGCGTGCTGTTAGGTCTAACATCCTGGCTCTGTTACCTTCTGGTGACTTTGGACATGGGGTTAGGTGATTGCAAAGGCTTTTATGTAAGACATCCGTGTGTCTGTCTAGACATCACACAACTTTTAACTTTTAAAAGAAGTAACCAAAGTATAATACACTGAAAGGACGACTTACTATTCTCATTTCTGTGAAGGATGAAAGTAGGTCACCTCCTATTAGTACCTGTTAAGTCATGAATGTAGAAGTCTTGTAGATACACTGTGCATATGACACTTCACCATTATACGTCATATTATCACAGTTTCGTAAAACAGCGGCACGGACGCCTCCCCGTCAGCCAGAGCTGGTGGAAAGCTCTCTGCCGAGTGCTCTGAGCGCCTGCTTATCCTGGAAGCTGTAATGGCTTACAGGAACCCGGGCTTAGCCTCCACCGAGAGACAGAAGTGTAAATCACATGAGGACACTGAGCCATGCTGCTGTCCGACACAGAGATGATGCAGTGGTCAAGATGCACAGTTCTTACTAGTGATTCTGGTTTTATGGTCTCTGTGTGTTTATCCAAATGAATTGCACTCGTCATCAGACACTGACAATACAAGATGCAGTATACTGGGATGCGAGTACTTTTATACTGATCAGAGTAACTGTTGGCAATAATGCGGGAAGAAAGAAGCAAAGCTTATTAAGGTGCCAGGTGGAACTTTTAAGTGTGCCAGCTGTCTCTGTTTGGAGGGTTCCAAGTGCAAGAGTGGAGAGTGCTGCACCCATTGAGGCAGAGTTAGCTGTGGCCGAAGTCTTCATTCATCTTCCCGTGGAAATAGTTGGAGCATTTGTTGGGTGGGTGTACACTGTACACCCGGAATTCTCCTGAGCCCTTTAAATGGAATAAATACATCTAACCATGAATTAGATAACATCGTCCTGCTAGGCATTTGAGGGAACTGAGCACCTACAAAGAAAACACTTTTGGTCTTAGATTAGGTGTGCGGTCTTATGATGTTCAGAAATTCAAAGGCTGTGAACACGCATGACCTTCTGTAGCATGGGGAGAGGTCGCAGAGCCAAATGGGGCAACTATCTCTGAGGAGACTGGGACCCAGAAAAGCTAAAAGGTCACGTATGGCATTTTCTCAATTGTGAGTTTAGTGACCTTTATCTTCTTGGAAACTACAGAGAAGCAGCCCTCTCATTTTCTTGTTCAGTACTGGGGATGGAATCTAGGATCTTCACACTGAGCTACCTCCCCGTCCCCAGCCCTTTTTATTTATTGTTTTGAGCCAGGGTCTAGCTGAGTCCCTAAGCTACCCAGGTTAGGCTTGAATTTGTGATCTTTGTGCCTCAGTGTCAATAGGGCTAGGACTTCAAGTATGCACGACTATGCCTGGCTGAGAAGTGTTTTAACTGGAAACTTGTTCATTAATTGTGTGATTTATTGCCATTCAATCACATGCCACTACATGCCTTTTCTTACACTGGTGCCTCTTTTCATTGAAAATTTCAGGGTTGCACCAATTAGAACCCCAGATTCTTGAAGACAGTGATTATATTGTGTATTTCTCTTGTATCTATATGGTTTCACAAAGTTGTTAATCTGTCGAATAAATGGCCTTGTTAATCTGTGTGCCTGTGACAGCTCATTATTTTATATACGAGTACCTATTTGCCTAGTGGAAGCACTGTGAAATCGGTTTTACTTCATTTAGTGGGCAATTGAACAGTTTATGAAGTTTATCTCCTTAGTGACTGTATTTTTTGATTATAAAGTATAAGGTATTGTTATGGAGATTGGGATGGATATGTCCCCTCACGTGGTAAGGATTACACAGCTAAGTTCCCCCATCTCCCTGTCTCCCTGTTTCCTTCTCCCTTTTTACCCCCTCTCCCCCTCTCCCCTTCCCCGTCCTTCACCACACATGCCTGTGCGCATGCACATTTGCTCTCTCTGGTTCTCTCTTTCCCTTGTCCTCTTCTGGTTTGACTGGGAAGGAACATTTTTTTCTGATTGTAAAGATAGTGTCACCACACAGGAATTACAGACAGCATAGAAGATGAGAGCATCCCAGAAGCTCCCTGTTCAAAAGTTTTGGGGAACATCCAGCCTGAGAGATGTCTTTCTTTCCTTAACTCCTGTTGAATCAAACTGGGAGATGAATTATTTATTGACATCATTTACAATTTAAAGCTCTATTTAGTCTTATATTCTGTCACTTCCAGGCCATTGAGACTTTAGGTAAATAAATAGACTTATTTGTTGAGATTTGCAGATGCATGTATCACTGATAATGCAGACGGGACTCCGTGGAGAACCAAATGGTAAAGAAAGCCATCTGCACCCCATGGTGGCTTCCATGCTCTTGCAGGCCTGGGAGCACCTTTGACAGGTGGGGGCCCCCATCAGGCCACACAGGAAGCCACAGCACCCCTGCTCTGTGGCCGTGGTGGGGAAGGGGCAGAGGAGAAGGTGGAGCAGTCACAGGAGGCGGGAGTACAAAGGCTGTGTTTCTGATTCGGCTGTGACACACTATCCGCTTTGAACCTGCCGGCGGGGACTCCCCCAGCTGCCAGGCAGGTGGTCAGGGCCTTTTCTGGTGCAGTCAGGCAGAAATCTGCCTGCGCCCAGACTGAGGGCGGGAGGGGTCGGCCTTGCGCCTCTCTTCCTCAGGTCTGAAAGCCTAGAAGGGACCCTACTCCCATAAAGGAGAGATACTGCTGTTGGAGTCCTTGCCCGTCAGCGAGTTTCGCAGAACTAGTCATAGAGTTCCTGGTGTGAAAGGAGGCTGGGGATCTCTGAGAGAGGCCTGGCGGCTCTTTTCATACACATGGACCTGTAATTCTGTTGAAAACGTGTTATAAAGATCCTGTTGATTATTTTAATTTCATAAACTAATTTGTTATCCTGAACTCTTTTCCCTCAGGCACATTTCTTGGCTTATGCTATAGATATGAGCGTAGAGTTTGGTCCTGCTTCACTCTTAGGGGCTTAGCATGGCTTTAATCCAACCATCTGTTCACTCTGCACATCAGCATATCCAGTGTTGGTACAGGCCAAAGAAATTTCCCACATTCTGTAGGTTAGGGAAAGCGCTACCTTTATGAATAGATTTCCAGTGATTCGCAGCTAGACAATGGCACAGCCCTCGAGTAGGAATGCGTTTCATTCTCTGAAGCACAAGGTCCCTTGTCTGTCTTTAGTTTTGCTGAAAGGCAATTAGCATTTCAACTAGCCAATGTGGTTACATGCAACGAAGTACTTGGGTTTATAATTTGCGGCTCTCCGTCTGAGGCTGTGGAGTGCCAGTTCTTATATAATCCTCCAAGTAGCCTTCTCTCCAGCATAGTTATTGTTCCTGGTCTTAAACAACTAATCAACAGAGAATTTTCCTTGCCTTCAACTGTAGAGTGCCATGGGGGAGGGAAAGTAAAGTGCCACGCTGATAAGAGGATGACTAATTATAAATAGTCATTTTTGAAATTTGGTACAGGTTGAGAGATCTGAAATAGCTTCCAATACTCCAAAAAGGCATTGTGTGGCACTGTTAATAGTGTGTTTCTTCACGCAAACTGCACGGTACACGGTGACTCAAAACTAACATTGAAGAAGCAATTCCAATTATTTATATTGCCTTTATGAAAGAAAGAATTCTGTAGGGATATGAGTTAAAGAAAAAGATTCTTAAAGTGTTATAATAAATGAACAGGTGCCCTGAGGCATAATGTAAAAATAATCAAAGGTTTTGTATTTGTGTGCTCATTGAAAATAAGATTTTGCCAGCGTTAGTCTTGCATTTTGGTAATTAGATTTGATAATTTTGGTAATCAATAATTTGGTAATTAATATTAAAATACTTACGTGTATTCTCCTAGTCTACTGCAAAAGCCATTGTGTTTCCATAATTCTTTTATTGGGATAATGGGAATGCCATTAGCTTTGAACCTATGTCGTGGGCAGTAATCAGTTTAGCTCATCTTTAAGACAATGCTGTTTTTGTACAGTTGCACTTATGTAATTATTTGGAAGTAAAATGATACATTTCTTACTCTCAGTGTTAAACAGAAAGAAAGAATAATAGAAGTGTTTTAGATATGGTCCTTGGAGGTGCTCAGTTATAATTTTGGAAACAAGACTACATTTTCAGTCTGAGACTAGATAGAGGAAGCTGCACCTACAGCTAGAGTTATAGGGGCCAGGGAGATAGCTCAGTAGGATAAGCGGTTGCCTGGCAAGTGCAAGAGCCTGAGTTCAAGCCCTGGTTCCACCAAAAAAAAAAAAAAAAAAAAAAAAAAAAAAAAAAAAAAAAAAATCCTTAGAGTTATAGTCAGTCATATCTTCAGCTAAATTCAGCATTGTTGCTAAGCAGGCATAAAATGCAGAGGATTCACTGGTCCTCTTCACTCTCTACAGTGTTGAGGAGGAGGTGGGACTTGAGCTTGAGTTCAGGGAATGGTGTAAGACAGAAAGGTCTAGAAAGTTCTGAGGAGTAACGTAGATAGAAGGCACAGAGTTGACAATCCAGTTGTCTTGTCCCAGACACTCTTTAATTCCGGAAAGAGATAGCTGGAAGTACTTTAAAAAGATAAGTTAAGGTAAACATAAATTAGGGTATAAATCACAGCTCATGGTCCTTTGTTTTTAGCTCCCTTCACTTAGCAGTGTGTGTCTGTAGTCCTAGAACTCTGGGGCTGAAAGTTCAAGCCCAACCTGGGCAATGTAGTGAGAGTCTGTTTCTGCAGGAAAAATAAAAAACAGGGCTGGAGATGTAGCTTAGTGTGAAGGCCCTGGGTTCTATCCCCAGTACTACCCCTAAAAAAGATTCACACATTTATCATGGATCAGTTTTATTCAGTTACCAACCGATGGATGTTTGAGTGATTTCTACATTTTAGCTACTATGATTGATGCTGCCATGAAGATCTGTGTACAAGTTTTTCTGTGAACCAGTGATTTTAGTTCTCAAGGTTATATATCTGGGAGTGGAATTGCTGGGTCCTATGGTCACACTATATTTCATTTTTTGAAGGATTGCTAGCTGTTTTCCAGAGTGTATCTACCATTTTATATGCTCACCAACAGAGTATGTCTACCATTTTATATGCTCACCAACATTATGTGAATGTTCTAGTTTTGTGCCTTCCTTGCTAACACTCATGTGTGTTTTTGGTTCTAGCCAATTCAGTAAGTGTTAAGTGAGATGTCATTGTGGTTTTGATTTCTATTTTCGTAATCTATAGTGATGTTGATTCCTTTGCTATTTCATATTTCCTTTGGAGAAATGTCTAGTCAAGCTCTTTGTTAATTTAATTTTTTTATTAAAAAAATAAAAAACAATAAAAAT
>NW_004524766.1:2664150-2665097 GCF_000260255.1 Octodon degus | reverse complement strand
AATTTTTTTATTAAAAAAATAAAAAACAATAAAAATGATACATAATTTCAAAAAAAGATCATAGGAAATTAACAATAATTATATTGTATATTGTAATCTTCAAAGCAGTTGTTCAGATTACCAGACATAAGCATGCAAAATTGATGAAACAACTAGCCAATAAACTAATAAAATTAGTAGTACAATTGTCTTAGCTATATGGGAGATATCTTTGTCTGTCTGTCTATTTATAGTTTTTTTTTTCCCATTTTCTTCTTTCTCTTTTGTCTTTTCTCCCATGCCAGTTGTTCTTTCTTTTTGAGCAGTTCCCTTTCACAGTATCTATTATACCTTTCAGTTTCTTCCACTAGGGACACAACATGATGTTTACACAGGTGGGTCTGATTGATTTCATTTATAAGTATGGTCTTTAGTTGTATCCATTTACCTATAAAACCCTCCGGTTTATCTTTCTTTATACCTGAGCAGTACTCCATTGTGTAAAAAGATAACATCTTTTCTATCCACTCCCAATGATGGGCATTTGATTTGTTTCTAAGATTTAGCTGTGACAAATTGTGCTGCTAAAAACATGGATGCACTTATATTATTGTGCTATGATGTTTTTAGTTTTTCTGGAAAATACCTATGAGGGAATGGGGTTGAATGGGACCTCTTATTGTAGTTTTTTAAGGAATCTCCACACTGATTTCCACACTGGTTGCACCAGTCTGTACTCTCACCAACAGTGGAGAAGAAGTCCTTTTTTTTCCCCCACAGCCTTACCAGCACTTTTTATGGGTTGATTTCTTAATAATAACAATTATTTTGGGGATGAGTTGGAATATCATCCAATGTTATTTTGCATTTCTTGAAGGACCAGTGATGCTAAACATTTTTTTCATATATTATTTGCTGTTTTTATTTCTTCCTCTGAGAAGTGTGTATTCATTGCAGATGCCTGTTTT
>NW_004524766.1:2661575-2662750 GCF_000260255.1 Octodon degus | reverse complement strand
GTGCTTTAGACCACTGAGCTATCTCACTAGCTCCTGTCCGCATTCTTTTTATTTTTCTCTCTTGTATAATTGCTCTGGCAACTGCTTCTAAAACTATATTGAAGAGGATTGGTGATAGTGGACATCTTTGTCTTGTTCCTGATTTTAAAGTGCTTCCTTTCAGTTTTTGACCACTTAGGATGATGTTAACAATTGGTGTGTCTTAGATGGCTTTCATGAGATTGAGGTAAAGACTATCTATTTTGATTTTCTGTTGGCTTTTTATCATGAATGAGTGTTGGATTTTATCAAAAGCCTTTTCTGCATCTATTGAAGTGGTTGTGTGATTTTTTTCCCCTTTGGTTGTATATTACTTTTATTGATTTACATATATTGAACCATCCCTGCGTTCCTAGGTGGAATCCCGCTTGGTCACTGTGTATAATCCTTTTGATGATACGCCGCATTCTGTTTGCTAGTATTCTACTGTGGATTTTTGCATCTGTGCTCACTGGGGAGATTGGCCTGCAGTTCTCTTTTTTCGTTGGGTCTCTTTCTAGCTTTGGTATCAGGGTAATACTTGCCTCCAGGAATGAGTTAGAGAGAATTGCTGCCCTTTGACTTTCATTAAAGAGTTTGAGTAGTATTGACATTAAATCTCTAAATTTCTTGCAGAGTTCAGCTGTGAATCCATCAGGACCTGGGCTTTTCTTTGTTGGTAAGTTTTTATGTTTTCAGTTTCATTGATTAATAGTGGGTTATTTACAATTTTTATATCTTCTTGATTCAGCTTTGGTAATTCATATATTTCTAAGAATCTATCCATTTTTTCCTGTTTTTTTCCATCCTATGAAAGTAAAGATTTTCAAGTAGGTATTGATAATCTTCTGAATTTCTAGAGGATCTGTAGTGATTTCACCATTTTCTTATTTCATGAATTTGAGTTTTTCCTTTCTTTATTCTGATAAGGTTGTTATGGTTTGTGTCTAGGTATCCTCCCAAGGCCTCATGTTGTCATGAGGCATCTTTCTGGAGTTTGTGATTGATTATCCTGGGTCTGGGCGCTGCATCTGCCCTGGGGCAGATAATTTACATTACAGTATAAGGAGGGGAGAGAGGCTAGCTAGCTGCCTGAGATGCTGCAGCTCCCTCTGCTCTCTGCCCTTTGCCTCTACCATGAAAGTCTACTTTCTGCC
>NW_004524766.1:2658272-2659135 GCF_000260255.1 Octodon degus | reverse complement strand
TAACTGTGATCTAAATAAACCTTTCCTTCCTTCATTTTGAGTGTCAGCTATTTGTCCCAGCAACAAGAGAAAAGTAACTGAGACAGTTGTCTAGACAATTGTTTATCAATTTTACTTATTCATTCAACAAACCAACTCTTTGATTCTTTAATTCTTTGCATTGTCTTTTTAGTCTTCATTGTGTAAATTTCTGTTCTGATCTTTGTAATTTCCTCCTTTCTTTGGGATTTAGACTTGACTTGCTCATCTTTTTCTAGAAGCTTGAGGTATGGGATTAGGTTATTTAATTGTTCTTGTCCTGTTTTCTGATTGTTAGGTACGAACCCACGCAATTGACCAGACCAGGCATTCTGACGCGAGAAGAAGATTTATTGGAGGTAGGAGTAAGGGGTTTGGCTGTCTAGCAGACCAGGACAGCCCTGAACAAAAGGGGACAGGGGATTTTATAGAGTTTTTAGAGGGGGGTGTTTGTGGGCTGGAAGAGCTGAGGGAGACGTAATCTTGACAGGGCTACCTGGTCTGCGGGCAACTTTTAATGTTAACAAAGGAGAGTTTCTGTGGTTTTCTGCCGTGTCAAAATCAGGTGGACCTGTTATGTGGTATTGGCCCCAGCTTGGTGCCAGGGGCAAGTGAACCTTGGAGTGAGGGTGAGGGTCCTAGCTCGGCTGAGGGTCCTCACTTACCACTGATATGAGAATTCACTGCTATACATTTCCCTCCGGTGACTATTTTCATTATTTCCCACAAATTCTGGTAAGTTGTATCTGAATTTTCATTTGATTGTAAGTGTTGTTTAATTTACTTTTTAATTTCATCTGTGACTCATTGGTTTTTCAGGAGGCTGTTATTTAATTTCCATGTGT
>NW_004524766.1:2655301-2657779 GCF_000260255.1 Octodon degus | reverse complement strand
GGGGTCTCACATTACACTTACATTATTGCTTATTTGATATTTCATGTTTATAAATATTTGTCTTACATAGGTGGGTGCTCACATATTTGGTGCATATATATTTACGATTTTTATCTCTTCCTCTTACAGTTTTCCCCTAACAAGTATGCAGTGACCTTCCTTATTTTTTTAATCATTCCTGGTTTGGAGTTCACATTGTCTTCAAACTGTATATCTGCCCCAGCTTTTTTCTGGGTTTCTGTTGTATGGTGTATTGTTTTTCATCGTTTAAATTTGTCTATGAATTTCTTTTTGTGCTAAATTTGTTAGACACGGTTTTGTATACAGCATATTGTTGGATTTTGCTTCTTGATCCATTTTTCCAGTTTTTTTTCTTTTGATTGATGAGTTGAGGCCATTTCCATTAATGGTTATAACTGATACATATTGGCCTATCTTTGTCGTGTTATTCTCCTTCAGTTGGTTCTTTACTTTTTCCCCCCATTTAATTGCTTGCGCTACTTGGTGGTTCCTTTCTATTGTTGTTCTTGGAATTACGGGGTCATTTTTATCTGTTTTCAGAATCTGTTTTAGTGCTCTGTGGGGTTGGTTTGGTGGTCATAACTTTCTTTAGTTCTTTGTCATGGAAGTATATTATTTCTCTATTAATTTTGAAAGATAGTTTTACAGGATATATCAGTGTGGGCTTGAAGTTGTTTTCTTTCAGGACCTGAAATACTTCACTCTAAGCTCTTCTTAGCTTGATGGTTTTTGTTGAGAAATGTACCATGATTCTGATGGGCTATCTGTTGTAGGTGGTGTGTGTCTTTTCTGTAACAGCTTTTGATACTCTTTTCTTTGACCGAATTTCTGGAAGCCTTCTTAACCTCAGAACTCAGATTGATTATTATGTGTCTAGATGTTAATTTATTCTGATTATGGCTCAAGGTCTCACTGCTAGATCAGACTCGTAGTGATCCACCTGTTTACAGCCTCCCAAGAGGTGGGATTACAGGCATGTGCCACAACGCCCAGTCTCAATTGCCATCTTAGTGTGCCCTGGGGGCAGGGCTGGCACAGCAGGGCTAGGGGTCAAACCTCAGGCCTCTGCACCTGCTTGCAGGTGCTTTACTCTGCTGAGCTATTTGGCCAGCCCTTCTCATTTGTTTTGACTCCTGCTTTTCTGTTGACACTTACCAGTCTTATATTGTTTTTGTTTGCATCATCTCACAGCCATTGAATTATTTCCTGCTTTTTTTTCTTCTATTTTCTTTTATTTATTTTTTTCATAATTTTATTGATAAACAGATAGCAATGAGACAGTTTCAAATCAAATCAGTAGGACAATTCCAATAACTAACACACTGCATACATTCTTCTTAGTGGTTAATTGCTGTACAAGATGCGGACTTGAGATCCTATTTACAAACACCATTAGAACAAATCATTCTATTCATTAAGAGAATGTAACTATATATCTATCCTAACCACACAGATACAAAATGGACATTCATCTGTATCCCCTTTTTTTGTTAAGTTCCGTTATTTGAATATTATAGGTGTGTAAACTCAGCAAAATATTCTAAAAGAGTCCAGTAGACCATAATAGCATTGGGTCTTCTGTTTAACTGGCAATGCCAGAAATTATTGACCTGAGTCCCCCACAGCTCAACATAACAGCATGGTTTTACTTCCTCTATTTCGTCTTCATACTTTTCTACTGGATGGTTAAGACCAAGGTATAGCAGGACCTATGCAACAAGAGTTGTAGCTTTTGGGTCTGAGAAGGTCAATGAAATTCCTGCTTTTTATTTTTAAGAAGTATTTCCTTTTGTGATCACTAGCTTCAATCCTGTCTTCAAAGTGCAAAAGTCTAACTTTGCCTGTTTCTTTCAAGCAGTTTCAATGAAATTTTTTTTTGTACAAGGGATCAAACTCAGGACCTTACGCCTGCCAGATGGGCAATTACACTGCTGAGCTATCTACCCAGATGAGTGGAATTTGTAATTTCCTGGATATCTCTTTGAATCTGCGTCATGCATTTGAATTCTTTCCTATGTTGTTCATTCAAGATTTCCTTCACTTTTTCTGTGCTCCTCTATTTTTTTTAAATCCATGTCTTCATTATATATGTTAAGCAATTCTTTCAATATGATTGTCATTTCTTTTTTTTACCTCAAGAGATGATTTCAGATCTGATTTCATTTGCAGCCTGACAGTTGTTTCTTTACTTTATTTGCTACCATTTCAGTAACTTAAGGTGTGTGACTTAGAACTTTTCTATGTTGATGTGTACTAGACTTGTTCTAGGTGGGCTGGAGGTCAGAAATTAGATTTTCTTTTGTTTTGACATTTTTTATTTCAAAAATTTTTTTTAGTTTTCTTTTTTCTTTTAATTTTTTAATAGATTGTAAATTGAAAATAAATTATTTACAAACATAAATGAATATAACAATAAAAATTGTCCAAAATAAAAATGAAGAAAGAATTTACAGATCA
>NW_004524766.1:2653399-2654473 GCF_000260255.1 Octodon degus | reverse complement strand
AAAAATTAAGATTAAGCAATATTCAAAAAATTAAATACTAATTAATTAAAAATTAAATGTTTCAAAACAATTGAACTAAGAAAAACTTTTCATGATAGCAAAGAAGTACTAAGAGTAAAACATAAGATAAATACTGGAATGGCAAATAAATGACCAGCACTTCTAATAGTTTGAAGATACGATATCGCAAAAGTTCTAGCGTGATGTGGACATGCATAATGACCGTGACAGTTACTGGTGGCTAGGCGTCACTTGTGGGACTGAGCTACAGCTATTTCTTTGAAATTCCCCCTGTAGACTCAGGTGGAATCATGACCCATAGGGTGGAAGAGAAGTCCATTTGTATAGTGTGCTGATGGAAGTATTTTGCTGCTGAACACAAAAGAATAACTGAAAGACTACTATTCTATATCTGTTATTCTCCTGTGTTTAATTGTTTGCCCTATTTGATGGGTTCTTTCTATTCTCATTCATGGGGCTGTGATCAATTTGCTCCTTCTCTAGAACCTCATTTAGTAGTCTGTGTAGGCTTGGCTTTGTCATCATGAAGTTCTTTAGTTGTTCTTTGTCACGGAAGTATTTCACTTCTCCATTATACTTGAAAGAGAGTTTTGCAGGGTACATCAGTCTGGGTTGGAATTTGTTTTCTTGCAAGACTTGAAGTACTTTGCTCCATGCTCTTCTTGACTTGATGGTTTGTAAAGAGAAATCTGCTGTTATTCTGATGGGTTTTCCTTTAAATGTGATCTGTTTCTTTTCTTTAGCGGCTTTTAATATACTGTTCCTATGCTGAATTTCTGGTATCTTGATTGTTGTGTGTCTGGTTGTGGTTTTAATTGGGTTGATGTTATTTGGAGTTCTGTATGTTTCAGTTACAGGAATGTCAGATTGTTGCCCCATATTTGGGAAGTTTTCTGCTATTACTTCTGCTCATATTCTTTTCATATCATTTGTATTGGCACCTTCGTTCTCATTGATGTCTATTAGTCTCACATTGTTCATCTTTGCATCATCTTGCAGATGTTGAATTATTTTTTTCCTGCATCCTAGTTGTTTTAAAGAAATCTTTTCTTA
>NW_004524766.1:2650956-2652669 GCF_000260255.1 Octodon degus | reverse complement strand
TGGCAAGATGTTCTGCGCCTGAATCAGCTGGGTGGGTCTTGCCTCTAGCCTCTTTGCAGGGAGTTCTGCTGAAGGGTTCCATGCTGGGCCTGCACTCTGGGTCAGTGAGGATCCGGTGGGCCCCAGGAGGTCTCATTCACACACGGGGCCTGCGCTCCGGGTCAATTCAGGATCTGGCGGCCTGGGTCCTCTCACTCACTCGCCGGGCCTGTGCTCTGGGTCTATTCAGGATCTGGCGGGCCCCAGATCATCTCACTTACATGACAGGCCTGGGCTCTGGATCTATGTCTAGTTTGTTTTCTGTGATGACCCTGGTGAGTTTTGGTAGTGGGTAGCTGTATCACTAGTAACAAGGCCTCTCCAGGAATAATCTGTACCTCAGGTTACAACAGGTACAATATCCTACCTACAGTAGTGCAATTACCGTAAAACACAGTGTAGAAACTAATGAACTGTGTCCTTTTAGGTTTTATTTATTCTTTCAGGTTTTTGCACTAGGGAGACAATACGATGTTTGCACATGTGTGTCTGATTTATTTCACTTATGAGTATAGCCTTTAGTTGCATCCACTTACCTATAAAGTCTCCCAGTTTGTCCTTCTTTATAGCTGAGTAGTACCCTATTATATAAAAGTACCACATCCTTTTCATCCATTCCTCAAGTGATGGGCATTTTGGTTGTTTCCAAGATTTGACTATGACAAATTGTGCTGCTATAAATATGAGAGCACATATATTACTATTTTATGATATTTTTAATTATTTTGTGAAAATATCCAGAAGAGGAATATATATATATATATATCAGGGATCGAACTCAGGACCTTGTGCTTGCCAGGCAAGCACTTATTCCAGTGAGCTATCTCTCCAGCCCAGAATGGCTGGATTGAAGGGAATTCGAGCCCTAGTTTTTTGAGGAGTCTCTACACTGATTTCCATAGTGGTTGTACCAATCTACATTCCCACCAGCAGTGGAAAAGGGTTTCTTTTTCCCCAAAGACTCTCCATCATTGATTATTAGTTGATTTCTTTATGATAGCCATTCTTTCTGGGGTGAGATGCTATCTCAATGTTCTTTTAACTTGCCTTGCTTGAGTGGCCAGTGCTGTGGAACATTTTTCATGTATTTATTTGTCACTTACATTTGTTCTGCTGAGAAGTGGGGCCATTTTTGGATTGGGTCTTTAAATTTTGAGGACTGATTGTTTTTAGTTCTTCATACAATTTTGATAGAAATCCTCTGTCTGAGTGATTGGTGGTTATGATTTTTTTTTCCCAATTTGTGGATTGTCTTTTCACTCTGTTGGTGATTTCTTTTGACATGCAGAAACTTCTCTATAAGAAGAGATCCCAATGTTGATTTTTTGGCATATTTTCCATGCAGTTTGGTTTTTATTCATGAACTGTCTGCCTACTCCTGTGTCTACAAGATTTCTACTTACTTTCTCTTCCAGGAGAGCTAGTGTTTCTGTTCTAATGTTTAGACTTTTAATCCATTTTCACTTTAGTTTAGTGCATGGTGACATCTGGGATTAGTTTTAGTTTTTGGCATGTGGAAAGCCAGCTTTTCCAGAACCATTTGTTAAAGAGGTTGTCTTTCTTCCAGTGAACATATTTGTTTTTTTTTTTTTTTTTTTAATTTTATTTATGTGTGTGTGTGTGTGTGTGTGTGGCCAGCTCAGCCCACCAGGGGGCGGGGCTGGCTGGCATGTG
>NW_004524766.1:2649155-2650856 GCF_000260255.1 Octodon degus | reverse complement strand
TGCTGGGGGATTGAACCGCTGTCCCTGTGCTTTTGCTTAGCTTAGCTTGTTCTAAGTAGGTGCTTTAGACCACTGAGCCATCTCACCAGCCCCCAGTGAACATATTTGACCCCTTGGTCAAAGATAGGATTGCTCAATGTGTTTGTAGTTGTATTCACATCTTGTAATGTGTTCCATTAATACTTGGGTCTGTTTTTTGCCAGTACTATACTGATTTTGTCACACTAGCTTTGTAGTATTATTTCAAATAAGGGATTATAATGCCTCCTACCTTGCTTTTGTTGCCCAAGATTGCTTTTGCTATTCTAGGTCTTTTCTGTGACTCAATTTCTTTTTTTCTCTTTTTGGAGGAGGGGACTGGGAGTCAAACTCACAACTTCATACTTGCCAGCTGTGCTGCTGATCTATATCCCTTCTATGTCTTTTCTGGATCCAAATAAATTTTAAGAATGTTTTCCCTAGATCTGATATACAGACTTTGGCCTATAGTTCTCTTTTTTGGTGGATTTTTCTCTGGTTTCAGTATCAGTATAATACTTGCCTCCAGGAAAGATTTTGGGAGTATTGCCTTCTTTTCCATTCCACTGAAGATCTCTAAATATCTTGTAAAATTCAGCTGTGAGTCCATCAGGACCTGAGATTTCCTTTGTTAGTAAGTCTTTTATTACATTTTCAATTTCATTGGCTGATATTGGATTGTTAAGAGATTTTATATCTTCGATTCAGTTTTGCAATTTTTAACCTATTTAGGGAATCTGTCCATTTCTTCTGTGTCTTCAATCTTGTGAGAGTAAAGATTTTTTTTATAAATTAATTAAAGTATGGTTCATATATTCTACGTGGAGCAAGACAGAGACTTAAAAACAATTTTTGCCAAAAATACCCAACAGAAAACAGTTATACAGTTGGATTATAGATACCCAGTAGGTAAATGAAAGCAGAACAAAGCTTGAATCACGATTTTGTGGTTTATTTTTATTATTTTTTCCATAATTTTATTGAGAAACAAATAGCAATGAGACAGTTTCAAACTAAATTGGTAGGACAGTTTCAATAATTAACACATTGCATACATTCTTCCTAGTGGTTAATTGCTGTACAAGATGCGGACTTGATATCCTATTTACAAACACCATTAGAACAAATCCCTCTATTCATTAAGAGAATGTAACTATATATTTATCCTAACCACTTTGAATATACAGATACAAAATGAACGTTCATCTGTATCCCCTTTTTTGTTAATTTCTGTTATTTGAATATTATAGGTGTGTAAACTCAGCAAAATATTCTAGAAGAGTTTAGTAGTCAATAATAGTATTGGGTCTTCCACTGGAGAGTAAAGATTTTTGAAATAGTTATTGATGATGCTCCGAATTTTTACAGAATCTATAGTAATTTCTCCCTTTTCATTTCTTGTTTCATGATTTTGAGTTTTTCTTTCTTCATTTTGGTGAGGTTGGCTGGGGGTTTATCAGTTTTATTTAATCTTTCAAAGAACCAGCTTTTGGATTCATTAATTCTTTGTACTGTTTTCTTTGTCACAATTGCATTGATTTCTGCTCTACTCTTTATAAGTTCCTCCTGTCTCTGCGCTTTGGGTTTTGGGTTTGATTTGCTCTTCTTTTTCTAAATTTTTTTTTTTTTTTTTTTTTTTTGGCAGAACCTGTGTATTTTAGGGAAGGGTCTACAGGGTATTCA
>NW_004524766.1:2634860-2649055 GCF_000260255.1 Octodon degus | reverse complement strand
TTTTTGCGTGTGTGTGTGTGTGTGTGTGTGTGGCCAGCTCAGCCCACCAGGGGGCGGGGCTGGCTGGCATGTGGTGCTGGGGATTGAACCGCGGTCCATGTGTTTTTGCTAAACTTGTTCTAAGTAGGTGCTTTAGACCACTGAGCCATCTCACCAGCCCCTGCTCTTCTTTTTCTAGAAGCTTGAGGTGCACATTAGGGTATTTATTTGTTGTTGCCCTGTTTTCCTAATGCGTGAATTCACCTCTATAAATTTCCCTCTAAGAATTGCTTTCATTGCATCCCACAAATTCTGGTAGGTTGTGTTTGAATTTTCATTGGATTTTAGATATTGTTTAATTTCATCTGTGACCCCATTGGTTGTTGAAGAGGGTGTTACTTAATTTCCATATATTTATGAGGTTTTGGTGGTTTCTTTTGTTGTTAATTTCCAGTTTGATGGCACTGTGGTCAGATAATATGCATAGGAATTTCTTTTTTCTTGCGTATACTTAAGCATGATCTATGGATTAGTATATGGTCTATTTTAGAAAATGTTCCATGTTGAGCTGCAAAGAATGGGCATTCAGATGTTGGGTGGAACACTGTATATGTCCACTAAGTTCACTTGTTCAAAGGTTTGGTTCTGTTATGTTACTTCTTTGTTAATTTTTTTTGTCTGCTTGACCTATCTTTTTGAGATAAGGGGTTGTTAAGGTTCCCTGTTAAGATTGTGATATTGGTTATTAGATTTTTCATGTCCTTTAAAATTTGTCTTATATGGTTGGGTAGTCCCATATTTGGTGCATACCTATTTATGACTGTTATCTGTGCCTCTTGGATTTTTCCCCTAACCAGTATATAGTGACCTTCTTTATCTCGTTTGATCATTCTTGGTATGAAGTTCAGATTGTCTGCGAACAGAATGGCTATCCCTACTTTTTTCTGAGGTCCTGGAGCATTTAGTATTGTTTACCATCCTTTGACTTTTGGCTGATGAGTTTCTTTATGAGTTAAATGTGCTTTGTGTATACAGCATATTGATGGATTTTGTTTCCTAATTCACTCTGCAAGCCTATTTCTTTTAATTGGTTAATTGAATTCATTTACATTGGTGGTTATAATTGATATATATTGGCTTATGCTTGCCATGTTATTTTCCTGCTTTTGTTTCCCTACTTTTCTCCTGTTTTTAATAGTTTGCCATGTTTGGTGCATTCTTTCTATTGTTGTTCTTGGAATTGTGTGAATTTTGATCCCTTCCTAGAATATCTTTCAGTACTCTGGGTGGGATTGGTTTAGTCATCATGAATTTCTTTAGTTCTTTGTCATGGAAGTATTTCACTTCTCCATTAAACTTGAAAGAGTTTTGCAGGGTATATCAGTCTGGGTTGAAATTTGTTTTCTTGTAGGACTTGAATACTTTGCTCCATCCTATTCTTGACTTGATGGTTTGTGAGGGGAAATCTGCTGCTATTTCTGATGGGTTTTCCTTTAAATATGATGTTTCTTTTTCTAGTGGCTTTTAGTATGCTGTTCTCATGCTGAATTTCTGGGATCTTGATTATTATATATCATGGTGTAGTTTTAATTGGGTTGATAATATTTGGAGTTCTGTATGCCTTGGTTCACTGAATGTCAGATTGTTTCCTCATATTTGGGAAGTTTTCTGTTGTTACTTCTGCCTGTATCCTTTTTATGTCGTTTGTGTTAACTCCTTCATTCTCATTGATGCCAATTAGTTTTATGTTGTTTGTCTTAGTATCATCTTGCAGCTGTTGAATTGTTATTTCCTGGATCCTAGTTGTTTTTAAGAGATCTTTCATTACCTTTTCAAAGGTGTTCAAGGTCTGAATGTCTGTCTTCACTTTCATTCAAACAGTTTTGCCAACTTTTAATGGGGTTTTTAATTTCTTTGAATCTGCTTAATGCATTGTTTCTTTCCTATATTGCTTATTCAAGGTTTCCATCATTTTTCTGTTCTCTATTTTTTAATCAGTGTCTTCCTTAGAAATTTTTAGTAATTCTTTGATTATAGTGATCATTTTTTTAACCTGTGAGATTATATTTGATGTGATTTCCTCTGTACCCTTCTGCAGTTGTTTCTTCACCTCAGTTGCTATTATTTCAGAGATTTTAGGTGTGTGACTTCCAATTTCTTCTATGGTCCTGTCTCCTGGGTTTGTTCTGGGTGGGCTCGGGGCTTGAGATTGCATTTTTATATTTTATTTATTTTATTTTAATTTGAGGAGTAGAAACAGAGGCAAAAACAGAGAAAATGACAGAAACAGGGTAACGTGCAACAATACATGTTACAGATTTTCAAAACAGGGATAGCTAATTAACAGTGGTTGCTATATTATCTATTTTTTTTTTTCATTTTAATGTGAAAAAAGATAAGGCCCCTTGCCCTGCTGGAACTTCTTCCTGCCTGCCTACTGAGATTGCATTTTGCTCCTTCCTTTTGTCATTTTCTATTTCAGAGAGAACTCTTTATTTTGATTTCTGTGATACCTTCTTGTGAAAGTTTGATAGTAGGGAGCTGTATCACTGTAGGCAGAGCCTCTCTGTAGAGTCTGTTTTTGAGTACCTCTCCTGTGTCAGAGATTTTTGTTTTGTGTGTGTCTCACAATTTTACCTCCTGTATTGAGAGTGGGGTATTGGTTTCTTGTTGGCACTGTCCTTCATCCTTCAGTGTAGAGCCTTGGTGAGGTTATTACCCAAGCACCTCCCAATATTCTTACCTAAGGGAGAACATGTGGTTTAGGCAGATATTGTTTCCTATTTACAGTAATGCAATTAGCAATAGTAATAACAGCTAGTGAAATTTAGAAATTGACCAACTTTTGTAACTAATGGGTTTGTACTTTAAACCATAGGAGCAGACAATACAGCTGTATAACAAAGCAGATCTTAAATTGGTAATTTGTATTTAAATTAGTTCCCCTAAGTTTTGTCTGGGCACCTCCCCTTCATGCTCTGGAATCTTCCAGGAAGACTAGCTCACCCCGGTTACCTGCTGCCACCTCTGTACCTCTAGGATGCTCTTGTAGGTCTGGGCCACAGTCTGGGCTCCGATGCACCAGCAGTAGCCTCAGTTCACTGGGTCTAGATCTATTGAACTTGAACTCAACTTTCTGGACCTGGCTTGGGTCTGGTTGCTGTGTGTGGCTCCTTCCAGCTGAGCCTCATCTGAGTGGACAGCTGGGCCCCTCTGGCTCCCAGTCCTGTGCCTCCTTCCTGGTAGGCCCACTGGGGTCTAGGCAGAATTCTTGAAGACATAGGTAGTGGGCAGAGGTTTCATGAATAAAACCCTGATCACACAGGAAATACAAAAGATTAATAACTGGGATCTCATCGTATTAAAAAGCTTTTGCACAACAAAAGAAATCACCAACAGAGTGAAAAGAGAACCTAAGGATGAAGAAAGTTTTAGCCAGCTGTCCTTCAGACGAAGGACTTATATCTAGAACATATAAAGAACTGAGAAAAATTAGATCCCCAAATGTAAAGATCCAATCCAAAATTGGATATTTGAGATGAATACACAGTTCTCAGCTGAAGAAATACAAATGACAAATAAATATATCAATAAAAGTTCTACATCATTGGTTATTAGAGAGATGCAAACTGAGACAACACTGAGATTCCATATCCAGAAAGAATGGCTATCATCATTAACCAGTAACAAATACAGGCTGAGCAGCATAAAGGCAGAACAGGAGGAGCTGCTGGAATGCTGTTAGGGATGCTGTTTGGAGAAGCTATGCAGACAGATAGTGAGGTTAAGCTCAATAGCCCAAGTTGTATGGTAATAACAATAAGCTTGTCTTCTGGATGGTTAACAACCTAAGTTTGCACACCAAAATTAGAGAAAAAGGAGGGCCACAAGGAAAGCCAACATTTTGGCCCTAGCCTTATAAGGTCAATTAAGACTCAGGACATATGAAAACCAGTACTGTAACATCATGTAACTCAGTAGTGTCCCAAATTTTCTGATCAAGGAGATTATGGGGCCAAAGGGGAAAGTGATCGATGATGTACAGTGTACCTAAGGAGAGTCACTTGGAGAGAAAACATTCTCTCGGGCTTTCACAGAGAGCACATTGGCCAAGCAATGGCCGTGACTCATCCACATGGCTGACACTGACAAAGGCTCTACATTCTGAGGTACAGGATCTCAAGATAAATCCTGAGGGGATTTCGCTGACCTTATTAGACCCAAAAGCTACAACTCTTGTTGCATAGGTCCTGCTTTACCTTGGTCTTAACCATCCAGCAGAAAAGTATAAAAACGCAATATAAGAAGTAAAGCCATGCTGTTATGTTGAGCTGTGGGGGACTCAGGTCAACAATTTCTGACATTGCCATTGAAGCGGAAGACCCAATACTATTATGGGCTACTGGACTCTTTTAGCATATTTTGCTGAGTTTACACACCTATAATATTCAAATAACAGAAATTAACAAAAAAGGGGATACAGATGAATGTCCATTTTGTATCTGTGTATTCAAAGTGGTTAGAATAGATATATAGTTACATTCTCTTAATGAATAGAGCGATTTGTTCTAATGGTGTTTGTAAATAGGATATCATGTCCACATCTTGTGCAGCAATTAACCACTAGGAAAAATGTATGCAATGTGTTAATTATTGAAACTGTCCTACCAATTTGATTTGAAACTGTCTCATTGCTATTTGTTTATCAATAAAATTATGGGAAAAAAAAACAAATACTGGCTGAGCTGTGGGGAAAGAGGAGCTGTTCTCCACTGTTGGTGGGAATGTAGGCTGGTGCAACCACTGTGGAAATGAGTACGGAGATTCCTCAAAAAAACTAAAATTAGGTGTCCCATTCGACCCAGCTATTCCTTATCTTCTTCCTGGAAAAATGAAAAACTTCATACCACAATGATTTATGTGCACCCATGTTTATAGCAGCACAGTTTATAATATCTGAATTGTGCAAACAACCCAAATGCCTGTCAGCTGAGGAATGGATACCGATGTGGTATTTTTATATAATAGAGTACTACTTGGCCGTAAAGAAGAGTAAAATTGAGATATTTGTAACTTGAATGTAACTTGATGCCACACTCTTAAATGAAATAAATTTGACTCATGTGTAAACATTGTATTGTGTCCCTGGTGTTAGAACCTGAAAGAGTAAATAAGGGCCAAAATGTATAATAGATATTGTAAAATAGGAAGAAATTGTTCAAAAGGAAAAAGACCTAGGGTGGGGGAAGGGAAAAAAGAAAAAAGATTAATAAAAGATCTTAAAATGGAAAGAAAAGCTTTGTAAATCAGAAGAGACAGATGGGTTGAAAGGAGAAGTGATTGGGAAAAGTAGAGAAATAAAACTTACTATGTACAGGTACAAATTCCCTTTGATGAATATGATCGCTACATAAATCTTAAATGTACCAATAAACTTAGTTGCATGCAAAAATTTGTTTATGTAGTTCAGATACAAATTCTTCATCAGATATATGACTTGCACATATTTTCTCTCATTTAGGTCATTTAAATCGAAAGAGTTTGAAATTTTGATGTCAGTTTATCAAATTTTTCTTTCCTTCTTTGTGCTTTTGGTGTCATCTCTAAGAAACCATTGCTTAATCCAAGGAGATATTTATTTCTACCCGACTTCCATAATTTGCATGCAGATAGTCAGTTGTCCGTGTACCAGTTATGATCAGAGGAGGCTGGTCGTGTGCAGGTGGTGGGCTGTAGACAGCGTACTGGTTATTGGAGAGATGGCTCTTTCCTCGTTGATGGCTTGGAGCTGTCTGCACAAGCCAGCTGATCGTACAGGTCAGCTTGTTTTCAGTTCTCAGTTCTACCACATTGATCTGTTTGTCTACCTGCTAGTGATTCACAGTCTGTTTTTCTTTTGGTTCTGGGACTCAAACTCACGACCTTGCGCTCGCCAGGCTGGTGCTGTGCTGCTGTGCTACATTCCCAGCCCACAGTCTTGAGTGTAGTGTTAATAATCACATCGTTGCATATTAGTAACTGCTTGTACTTTACAGATGAGTTAACTAAAATTCATGAGAATGAGCAAAACTCTTAAAAGTCTAGTCAGTGTGGCCTTTTTTGGCTTTAAATTCAGTGTCCAAAGTTGTCCACACTGTCACAAAAATACTTTAATGGACTTTAAAATTAAATTCACTTATATCTCCTAATGTAAATAAACATATTAACATAAATGCACCTATGTTAGACCTTTCTGTTGAATTGTGTTCTGCTGACGGCCTTACTATAACAATATTTTCAAGCCTCAGCAAGGAATTCACTTCTTTTGAACATTTGCTTTCACAGCTGAAATACTTGAAAATAATTTTTAAATATCAGTGTAAAGCACTTTGATATTCACATGGCAACTTTATGTAGTTTTAAGTTTTGTACCTGTCTTTACAGTAAGCCAGGAAACTGAGACAATTATACAAGCCTTTAGGTGACTCGAGTACAGTAGCTTTTGCAACCCACCAGTTTCCCCCTACTTGAGTATATGATGAATAGGCTTTTCCAGAAGCTGTTGTAGCTCCCAGTGGATTTTCCATTGTTCCCTTTTTATTTCTAGCTAATATTCATGAGCAATACTGTAAGAGTTAGTCATTCACACGTTGTTTATTCAAACACTGTAATACGGGTGTCAAATCAAACAGTTGCTGCTGATTTCAATGCTAATATTTTAGTAGCAGTATATCTCAAAATATATCTCCATTTGTAGAGTGATTTTTCAGGGATAGTTCAAAATCTGTATGATTTCCCGGCATATCCATTTGAAGCCCCAGCCTCAGCCATCTGGCCACCTGGCACCTGCGCCCCCCTTCCCTGGGTGAGAGAATGGGACGGTCACACAGCTGGCAGGGACCTGGGGCCCTCTGTTTGTGTCTTTCATTCTTCTGCTCTCAGAATATCATTCTGGCTACAAAGCCATCTTGCCTGAGTGCTGGGATTACAGGTGTGCGCTACCATGCCCAGCTGTAATGTGACAGGTAGTACAGATACAGTGATTTTCCTTATTATCTTTCTTATTTGACAACTAGTAAGATTCTTCTGTTGATAGAAAACCTCTCTATCTCAGGTCCTTGTCTGAAGTGGGCATAATCCTAGCTTCATATCATTGCTTTGTGGATTAAATGAGTACGCACATGTAGTACAGTTAGCAAAACACCAACCACTGAACTAGTTAGCTGCAGTTACAGCGGCTAATTTTGCACACATAAAATCCAGATCAGCCAGATGTGGTGGCACATGCCTGGAATCTCAGCACTTGGGAAGCTGAGCCAGGAAGCGCTCCACGAATTCAAAGCCAACTTAAACTACAGAGACAGACTGTCCCCCCCACAAAAAAAAAAAAAATCCAGATACCTGATGCTTAAGGCGGCTGAAGGTTACTTATTCCTTAGTTTGTTTTCCTCTTCTGTGTTCCCAGAGATGAAAATTTACTTGTCCGCGTCCCACACAGTGTCTGCTTCCAAGATGCTTCACTTGCTGGCGGGGAGGTTGATGCCCACTGTCAGACCCTCTCCATGGAGCAAGCTCCCTGGTGGGCAGACATGCGCTTCCCCGTGGTGCCTGGGTCCTGTGAGCAAGCAGTAGAGTTACTTCCTGTGTGTTCTGTTGGCCAAGCAGCCGTAGAATGTGGATTTAATAAGAGGGGCACACTCATCTGCTTCTCAAGTGTGTCACAAATTTATGTGATCATTTCTTTTTTTGAGATGGGGTCATCTCTGTTTTCCAGGATGCCGTCATACTCCTGAACTCCTCCTCAGCCTTCTGAGTAGTTGGGACTATGGGTGCTGATAATGTTTAAAACCAGAAAACTGCTGCCACTCACAAAACAGCAGATGGATTAGCTGTATAGACTGTTTTAGAAGAACGACTTCCATCTATTGTAGACAATGCATACATTTATTAAGTGAAAATTTTAACTAAGGCATATATATGCACATATGCATATATAGGCGGTAAGGTCAAAATATGCAGTGACCATTCAAATTTTTTAAAAAGCACTGCATTAAGACTCATTTTGAGACCGGGAATGGTGGCACATGCCTGTAATCCCATCTCTTGAGAGGCTGCAGGTGGATTACTACGCGTCTTATCTAGTAGTGAGACCCTGAACACCCTGTAGACCCTTCCCTAAAAATACCATTTTGCCTCTTGTTGAAGTCATTATTCTGGAAGTCCTCTTTTATGTGTGTCTTTGCAAGATAAAAAAAAAAAAATACAGTGAATGCTGCCCCTGAGTGCCATCCAATGGAAAGACGGACATAAAAACCTTATGCCATGTTCTCATCTCCCTTGTTCATTGGATCTGCCACCATGCAACTTCTTGCTTTTCTCCGAAGTCAAAATGACCCAGAAAGGTGCATATTCTGAGTTGATTCAGACATTGAGGCAGCCACGTGAGTGCCATTAATGACATTCATCAAAGAGGACTTCCAAAACTGCTGCACCACGTGGTAAGAGTGATGGAATGAGTTATTCGAGGCAAGTTTTGAGGGAGGTTAATGGCAATTCTAGTAAATTTGTTAAAATGTAGTCTTCCTGTCTTTTAATCACACTTTGTAATAAGATGTCAAATGAGTTATGAGAAATTATCAAGATGTAGACTTTAAAAGAAGATAACAGAAAACCACAACCATGACTTTTGAATTCCCTCACACTGAACAATTGTCTCGCATCAGTCATATAAAAAATTCAAAGGAGTGAAGGATGAGAGATGATTTTCTAAGCAGGGTCTATAGTGGGAGATCTGTGGAATTGTGAGCATGCCCTGCCCCTGCCCCTCATGTGTGCCTGCAGTACTTCAAGGGGGATGAGAAGGGCTTCAGTGAAACTGCCTAGAGTGTGACTTGTATTTGGGGATGGCAACAGAACAGTCCTGATTAAGTTTTGAGAGTTGAGGTGGCTCAAGGTAGCAGGCTGATGGGCTGAGTCCAGGAAGGGTTGCCTCACCTACTACAGTGGAGCAAAGTGAAGCGAACCTGAAGACAAACTACACAAGCCACACAAGAGATGTTAGCAAGAGGTCAGGATCTTACCAAGATGGCAGTCTGTCTTTGACAGGGAACCCCATGGTAATCAGCTGTGGGCATATTGCCAGGACAGAAGCTAAGGGGGATGTGGATCAGCCAGTGAGAGAGGCATACCCTCTGTGAGGGCAGTGGGATGGGATGGAGTGGGAGGAAGCCCCACTGAAAGGTCTGTGGAGCCATCAGAGGTATAGGACCCCTGAGAAGGACACAGCGCCATGGAGAGTGAGTCATCGCCTGCAGTCCAGTTGAGTATGAGCCCTTCTAGCCTCTTTACCTCCTCTTACTCCCGACTTCATCCAACCACCTAGTCTGCGCTTAGTGGGCCTGGCAATCCAGTTGGTCAGGTAGGGGAGGGAGAGGACTAGGTAAGCAAAAGGAAAAGAAAGACAGCCTGTTCTCCAGGTAAGCCACCCGCTTGTCAGAGGCTCTCCTTAGGACAGAAGAAGTTAGTGTTGATTTTAGCTTGGAGCTTCATTATTTTGCACATTTCTTTTATTGTGAATGTCTTTTTTAAATTTTATTTTATTTTGGAGCATAAAAACAATAGCAAAAAAAAAAATAACAGAAGCAAATATAAAAACAGAGTAACATACAACAATACATATATAACATTTTCTTTTAATTATTATTTTTTTGTGTGAATGTCTTAAATATGTGCAAAAGCACAGAGAATAGGACCTCTTTGCACTCATGCCCAGAATCAGCAGTGATCAAGATTTTGAGCCTAGGGAGATGGCTCAGTGGAATAAGCACTTTCATGGCAAGTGCAAGGGCCTGAGTTCAATCCCTAGTTCCGCAAAAAAAAAAAAAAAGATTTTGTCATACTTGTTTCATGAATGTCTACATATTACAGAATGTGGCTGTAAAATCTGTTGGTATTTTCTTACATAATCACAATGCTATCATACTACCTAAAAAGTTAACAGCAGTTCCTTGGTATCATTCAATGAGTCTACTTTCAAATTTTTTGTCTCAGAAATGTCTCTTCATAGTTGGGTTTTTCTAATTATATTTAAGTAAGTTCTAAATAATCTATCTGATGGACTTTTTTTTTTTTTTTTTTTGTGGCCGGCTCAGCTGGCCCTGGGGACAGGGCTGGCGCAGCATGTCGTCCTTGGGTCGAACCGCGGTGCCTGCACTTGCCTAAGCTTGCCTAAGCAGGTGTTTAGTCTGCTGAGCTATTTTGCTGGCCTTCTGATGGACTTTTGAAATTTCTCAGGATCTCCACCACTCTGATATTCCATAATTTGTTGTACCAGTTTGGCGATTTGTTCTATAGAATGTCCATGCTCTGAATGTGTTTCCTTCCTTTGGGATTATTTCTTTGTTCTCCATTCTTCTTGTAAACTAGAAGTCATCCTTGGTTAGGATCAGGTTCTGCTTTCTTTTTGCAAGAACACTACATTGGTGGTGTTCTGAACGTCACACCGCATATCAGCAACCACATTATCGTGGCTCTGTCCCCTTAGTGACATTAGGATTCAGGAGGGTGTAAGTAGCCAAGGGCAGATCCCATGACTGGTGAATTTCCCTCCACTTTCCATATAATTGTTTCATCCAACAGTACTCTCTTCATTTATGATTTTATTACAGTACATGCAGATGGTTTTTCTGTCTTTCTTGCCATATTAGCTGGAGGTTTTCCTTGAGGAAGAGCTTTTTCCTTTACAGATAGGCTATTAGGTTCCCTGAAAAGGAGATCAATGAGGATAAGTAGGATAAATGTTTAAAAGGAATTTAACTAGGATAAGTAGGATAAATGTTTAATTCTTTCCCTTTAAATATTAACTTCAAACTAAGAAGTTGTTGCCCTAGTTCCTTGCATGGTAGCATTGAGACTTATGATCCTTATAAACATGTGGCTTTATATTCAGTGTTTCAAAGATCGTAGTCATTACACTTTTAGATACTCAAAATTTTTAATTTTGGAGCAATGGGAACCTTTTCCTATTCCTCCGGCATCTGCTTATTATGACCATCTTAATCTTTAGTAACTTCTTAGCTGGCTTTTTGCATATTGGCCTTCCAAGATAATTATTTCTGTAATTTGCCAAGTTTTCTTTTCCTGGGGAATAGTGTTTAATGACAAAAATTTGGATGTTTGTGGTGCTTATTGTTTCTGAGTTGTCTTTATTTCTAAGCCATTTCAATAGACAGAGAAATATGTATTTCCACAAAGAAAAATTTTGTGAGATGATACTATTTCAAGTTTAATTTTAATCTTATAGAAAGTTTACATAACTTCTCAAATTTTATTATTTTCTTTTTTTATACGTTTAGTACAGGGGACACAGGGTGTACAGGGCCTCACGATATAGGTAGGACTCATAGTGCTCCTCCTGTTTTCAGCCTCCCAAGTGCTGGGATTACAGGCATGCGCCACCATGCCCAGTCTCAATCACTGTCTCATCATGCCCTGGGGGTGGGGTTGGCACAGCATGCTGGGGATCGAACCCTGGCCTCTGTGCTCTGCCTAAGCAGGCACTTTAGTCCCCTGAGCTATCAGGCCAGCCCTTTATTATGATTTTCTTCTCTTTTGTACAATTACTATTTGCTTGTAACCTCCAAACTCCCTGTTAATTTTGCTCAACTCACATGGAACTCCAGATTTCAAAGAGGATCAAATGAAAATGTAGTGAAAGCATAGTGTTAGAAGAGCAAAGGAACAAAAAGTATTGGTTTCATAAATTATAAGAAACATAAAGAAAATAATAAAGATACATTTTTAGAAATCCAAGTGTCAGTGTAAATTTTAGAATTGAACAAAGGTGCACTAATAGTATAAAGTGAGGACAGAGTGAGTGATACAACTTTCATGTGTTCTGTACCCTGGGCCTGCTGATCAAAGGGAAAACAGTAAAAGAAGTGAGTGCCAGGAAGTGCACAGGAGTAGTGAAACACTCCCCATATTTCAGTGTAGGACACCAGTTCTCCCAGGACGAAGCCAAAGATGGGAGGTGTCATCGTGATGGACGTACACCATGGATGCCAGTGAAGGCTTTCTTCACACTTGGGAGTTTTCTTCAAAGGTGAGTTAGGTTCAGAGTGTTTTCACAGAAGGATGTCAAATCCATGCCTGTGAGGGGAATCTATACAAATCTGTTTCCAAATGTGCTTCATAATGGAATTGTTTGTCTCATCAAAAGGTGGACTTAGACACATTTAAGGATCATGGCTTGGAGCTTATTTGAAAAGTTAAGGGTTGTAGTCAGCAGTTTGGAAGACTGGTAATTGCGAAACTGCATCTGTGCAGAGTGAACATTTAAATCTAAGGTGGCAGCAAAGGAGAGAGTGAAGGTGGAAACTGGAAGACCAAGCCAGGCCGAGAAGAGGAAAGTGTTCATCAGGAAGAAGAGCAGGGAGGGCAGAGACCACAGGGAGAAGAATGGCAAAGGCAGGAGGAAAAGAAAAGGAAGAGAATGATTATCTCCAAGAAACGGGGAAGAATGGAGTCAGAAGCCGAGGTGGGGATTATTCATAGAGAGGTGTAGAACTGCTCCATTGATGGAACTAGATAGAGGAGAGGATTTTGAGGTCAGTGACCTCTGTGTTTGGACTAATACAAGTTTTAGGGTGAACAGTTGATGGATATTCTGGTACAGCGACAAAAACAAGAACAATCTGTCACGTGTGCTAAGATGCACGATTCATTTTTTAGTAACTGTTCAGACAATAGTGTAAAAGGCATAGTAAGGAGTAAAAGCCTTTTTCAATAGCTTTTAGAAAAAAAAACTCACTCAAGTGAAGTTCTATTGAAGGGCCTTGGTTTTATCATCTTCACTGTCATAAACCCAGACATTAGCGTCCGGTAGATAGTAGTGATAAAACATATCTTTTGAATGTCATCGAGTGATGAGTGACTTGTGGACAGTGCTGCAGCACATCAGCCGTGTTGCCACGCCACATGTGAGTGTTGGTTAAGCTCTTTGAAACTTGTGCACATGACCGTAAGGACAAGTGAAAGGAGTTGTCAATAAGCTCTGTAGCTGGAGACAGCTGTGCAGAGACCCTGTTGCCTGAGGATAGCACTAGAGGAGAGGTGCAGGTCGTGGTGTCACTCATCTCTGAATGATCATGCTGACCTGTGCTGGGAGGGGGCCAGGCTGCGAGGGCCATGCCTGAATCCGTAAGCTTGGACAGATGCAGGGGCAGCCCATTTTCAGGCAGGACCCCAGGCACAGAGCCACGGTAGCTGTCAGACCTCTGCCACCGGGGAGACTTCAGCCCTCCTTCAGGCACGCAGAAGCTGCTGCAACCTGGAGCATATAAACAGGGGAGTAAACTGGACTCCATGCTGGCATGGTGCATGGCGTATTCAGGATGGAATTTAATTTGGAGAGCAGTGAACCAGGGGTGTTGTGGGATAGTTCATACTCACTTCATACTGAGCGTTCCTTGTTTTGTCACGTCACAGCTGCAAGGAAATTTTAATCAAATGTAACCAAATCATACTGCCTAGGTTAGGGCCAAGTTCCAGCTTTATCATCTGCTTTTCCTTTGGTGAGTGGCTTGGTGCCTCTAAATTTCAGCGGGGCTCTCTGCCTGTTTTTCCACCTCATAATGTAGGGTTAAATCGGCTACCTCAAAGGGTTGTCATGAGGAGTAAGTGAAATGATGTGACACAGTGCAGTGCCCACCAGGAACCATTCTGTAGGCGCGTGTTATCATCACTTTGCCCAAAGTACATTATAGCATAAAATTTTTACAAGGACATTTCCAGCAAGGGCATTATAGGTCAGAATGATTTTTATTTTTTCATTTTATTTTATTTTTTCAATAATTTTATTGAGAAACAAATAGCATTGAGACAGTTTCAAAACCGATTAGTAGGACAGTTTCAATACTTAATACATTGCATATTGTTGTCTTCAGAATAATTTTTAGCAGTTCACAGGAATTCACTTTCAGTGTCGTTCATTAACTAACTTTGAGTCACCTGCACCTTAAGCATAGTGTTTGAGTGGGTTTCGGCTGCGCTTAGCACAGTTCATGTGAAACAAACGGGGTTCCTTGAAGAGTAAGAACGACAGAGAAAGATTTAATTTTTTTTTTTTTATTTTAAAGAGGGAAAAAGGGGCTGGAGAGATGGCTCAGTGGTCTAAAGCACCTACTTGGAACAAGCTTAGCAAAAGCATCAGGGACCGCGGTTCAATCCCCCAGCAC
>NW_004524766.1:2609573-2634707 GCF_000260255.1 Octodon degus | reverse complement strand
AAAAAAATAAAGAGGGAAAAAATAGAAATAAAATAACAATAAAAAAGAATTTCAAAACCGGCTAAGAAGACAGTAACAATAATTAAAACAGTGTATATTGTTCTCTTCATAGTGGTTATTCAGAGTACAAGATACAGGCGTGAAATAGTGTCCAAACAGTGTTAGCATAAGCTTTTCTTTTCAGTGAGCTAAAAAAAATTAGCTGTATAACTATCTTAAGTATTTTGTGTGTGTGTATGCGTAATATATATGTATTCAATATATATTTATAAATATATGAAAGATGTATACATATATATGTATATATATTTTTCCCTTCCTTTCCCCTTTACCCCATTCCAGTTTCTCTTTGCTTTTGAACATTTTTCTCCCCAATTCACAGTGTATATTTTACATTTTAAATCTTATTTACTCATTCAGTTTCTCACACTAGTGAAACAATACAATGTTTACATATGGGGGTATGATTTATTTCACTTATGAGTATGGTCTGTAGTTGTATCCGTTTACTTATAAAAACCCTGAGTTTATCTTTTTTATAGCTGAGTAATACTCCATTGTGTAAAAATAGCATATCTTTTTATTCATTCCCCAGTTGAGGGCCATCTTGTTTGTTTCTAAGATTTAGCTAAGACAAACTGTGCTAATGTAAACATAGGTGTACATATATTACTGTGGTATGGTGTTTTCAGCTCTCTTGGAAAAATATGCAGGGGGGAATAGCTATGTTGCATGGGACCTTTAATCCTAGCTTTTTGTGAATACTGAATCTCCACTGATTTCCATATTGGTTGTACCAGTCTACACTCCTACGAGTAGTGGAAAAGGGTTCCTTTTTCCCTCCAGCCCCTCCAGCATTTGTTATTGGTTGATTTCTTGATGATAGCCATTCTTCCTGGGGCAAGATGGAGTTTCAGTGTTGTTTTAATTTGCATCTCTCAAATCACACATGATGTTGAACATCTTTTCATATACTTATTTGCATTTGTATTTCTTCATCTGAGAAGTGTGTATTCATCTCAGATGCCTACTTTTGCATTGGGTCTTTGAATTTGGGGGGCCTGCTTTAAAAACAATTCTTTATATGTTCTAGATAGAAATCCTTTGTCTGAAGGATGGTTGGCTAAACTTTTTTTGAATTTGTGGATTTTCTTTTTACCCTGTTGATGCATTTCTTTTGATGTGCAGAAACTTTTAAAAAAGTTGAGATCCCAGTTCTTGATTCTTCAAAGTATCTCCCATGCTGTTTGGTTTTTCTTCCTGAACTTTCTCCCTACCCTTATGTCTTAGAGATTTCTGCCTACTTTTTCCTTCAGTAGATTTAGTATTTCTGTTTTAATATTAAATCCTTGATCCATTTTCACTTTAGTGCATAGTGATAGACATGGGTCTAATTTTAGACTTTGACATGTGAAAAGCCAGTTTTTCTAGCACCATTTATTAAAGAGGCAATCTTTTTTTCCAGTAAAGATTTGGCCTCTTTGTCAAAGATAAGATAGCTGAGTGTTTGTAGTTTTGTCTGCATCTTCTAATCTGTTCTATTGATCTCAAGTCTTGTTTTTCTTTTTAATACAGTGCTGATTTTATCACAGTAGCTTTGTAGTATAATTTCAAGTCAGGGATTGTGATGCCTCCTGCCTTTCTGCCATTTTGATTGGGATTACATTAATTCTGTGTAATAGTTTTGGTAATATGATCATTTTCACTGTGTTGGTTCTTCCTATCCATGAGCAAAGGATATCTTCTCATTTTCTGATAGCCTCTTTTATCTCTTTTTTCTGAGTACTCTAATTTTCTTTTTTGAAAGTTTTTAATTTATTTGATACAAGGTCTCACTATGCAGTTTAGACTCGTAGTGATCCTCCTGCCTCAGCCTCCCTAGAGCTGGGATTACAGGTGTGCACCACCATGCCCAGTCTCAGGGCTGGCATGGCATGCAGTACTAGGGATCAAACTCAGGACCTTATATTTTCCAGGTGGTCACTTGACTGCCAAGCTATCTCCCCAGCCCTAATTTTCAGTGTATAGATTTTTTTCTTCATTTCTTAGATCAATTCCTAAGTATTTCAGCTTTTTACATGTGCTTTCAATTATGTGGTTTTCCTAATTTCTTTCTCACTGAGTTTGTTGCTTGAGTTTAGGAATGCTATTAATTCTTGCCTGTTGACTTTATATCTAGCTACACTACTGAATTCAATCTGGAAGTCTTTTGGTGCAATTTTTTAGATCTTCTGTGTAGAGTTTCATGTCATCGATGAACAATGATAGTTTCCCTTTCTTTCCTGTCCTTATTCCCTCTATTTCTTTCTCTTGTTTGATTGCTCTGGCTAATGTTTTCAAAGCTGTATTGAAGTGATGATAGTGTACATCCTTGTCTTGTTCTTGATTTTAGAGTGAAAGCCTTCAGTTTTTGACCATTTAGTATGATGTTAGCTGTTGGTGTATTGTAGGTCACTTTTATCAGATTGAAGTGAAAAACCATCTGTTGCAAGTTTATGTAGGGCTTTTATCATGAACGGGCATTGGTCTTTGTTGAATGCTCTTTCTGCATTTATCGAGGTGATATGTGATTTTTGTCTTTGAGTCTGTTAACACGGTGTATTACATGCATTGATGTGTGTATGTTGAACCATCCCTGCATCTCTGGGGTGCATCCTACTTGGCCATGATGTGTCATCTTCTTGATGATTTGCTGCGTTCTGTTTGTAGCATCTTGAGAACTTTTATGTCTATATTCATGACAGAGATTGGCCTCGAAGTTTTCTTTTTGGTTGGGTTCTTCTCTGGTTTTGGAATTGGTACTTTTTGCTTCTAGTAATGATTTTGGAAGTATTAGTTCTCTTTTTATTTCTAAGCATTTCAGCATTAGTGATGTTAGTTTTTCTTTAAATTTCTTGTAGAGTTCTACAGTGAATACCTTATGGCCTGGATATTTCTTTTATGGAAATTTTTAAAATTACATTTCAATTTTATTGATTGATATCTGGTTAATGATATCTATTTAGATTTTTTAAATATCTTTGCTTATTTTAGCAATTTGGTTGTTTCTAGGAATACATCCATTTCTTTTGTGTTTTATATGTTATTAAAATACAGGTTCTCATAGGTTTTGGTGTTCTTCTGAATTTTGGTAGGATCTATTGTGATTTTGTCTTCTTATAACTTTTTTTGAAAATGTGGTTGGTATAGCATCTCACTACGCAGCTCGGACTCATAGTGATCCTCCTGTTTTTAGCCTCCCCAGCGCTGGGGCTACAGGTGTGCACCACCACACCCAGTCTCAGTTCTTGCACTTGCCTAAGCAGGCACTCAGTCCACTGAGCTATCTCACCGGCCCTTCCTTCTCATTCCTAGTTGCTTGAATTTGTGTCCTTTTCCATTTTTTCATGAGGTCGACTAATTGTTTATCAATTTTATTTATTCTTTCAAAAAAATCAACTTTTCAATTCATTGATTCTTTGTATTTTCTTAGTCTCAGTTGTACTTATTTCTGCTCTAATCTTTATAATATTTTTCATGTATGACCTTTGGGTTTGATTTGTTCTTTTTACAGATGTTTGAGATTCAACATTAGGTGTTTTGTTTTTTTTTTTTTTCATCTTGTTCTGTTTTCCTGAGACAAGAGTTAACTGTTATGTATTTGCCATGTAGAACTGCTTTTATACTGTCCCAAAAGTTCTGGTATATTTTATTTGCATTATCATTTAATTATATGTTATGGTTTCTGTCTAGACATCCCCCTAAAGGCTCATACAGTCATAGGGCAGACTTTCAGAGTTTCTGATTCATTCACAGTCCATTGCTGGGAGTATGGCTGTGCGTACCACACATGCTCTGGGACTAGTAGCCTGCCTACAATATAAGGAAGAGAAACAGGCTTTCTCTCTGCTGCTCCTTCCTTTTTCTCTTGTTGCTTTTGCTGTTTTCTGCTGCCATGACCTGTTGTGTTCTGCCATGTGCCACTTTGCCTTAGAGCCAGCTTAGTATAGGATGAAATCATCCTATTTTGTCTTAGCAATGAGAAAATGGTATCCAAGATATTGTATGTGCTGTTTAATTTATTCTGTAACTGATTGGTTGCTCAGAAGGGACTTTATTTATATGTATTTATGTAGTTTTTATGCTTTCTTTTGTTGTTGACTTCTAGTTTCATTGTGCTATAGTCAGATAGTATTCATGGGATGATTTCAGTTCATCTTCATTTACTTGAACATGTTTTGTCAGCTAGTATGTGGTCTATTTTTTTTCTTCTGTATTTTAGGGAAGGGTCTACAGGGTGTTCAGGGTCTCACTACTAGATCAGACTCATAGTGATTCTCCTGTTTACAGCCTCCCAAGTACTGGGATTACAGGCATGCATCACCACACCCAGTCTCAATCACTGATTCAGTGCACCCTGGGGACAGGGCTGGCATGGCAGGCCCCCCGTGCCTGTTTGCAGGTGCTTTAATCTGCTGAGCTATTTGGCCAGCTCTTGGTCTATTTTAGATAACATTCCATGTATAGATGAGAAGAATGTGTATTCTGATGTTTTGGGGTGGAACACTGTGAATATCCATCAAGTCTATTTGATCACAGGCATAGTTTAATTCTGATTTCTTTGTTGATTTTGTGTGGTTGATCTGCATATTTGTGAGAGTGGAATATTGAGATCCCCCACTCTAGCAGCAGATCATAGTGAGTGAAGATAAACCTCCACAAAAGAGACTAAATGCAGAAAGAACAAGGAAGCTTTTATTTCAAGCTTGCAACTGATTGATGCCCTGGCATTGGTTCAGGACTCTCAAAGTTTTCAGTACCCACCTGAGCTTTCCTTTTAGGTCATATACTTTTCATGTTTCCATAGTAACCACATTATCTCATTGTCAAAAATTTTACCAAAATGCCACACAATTGTCACAAAGTTTACATTTCTTAGACATCGTTGACCATCTCTCTGTCCTAGGGCATTTTAGTTTAATGTTTATTTGTATTCCCCAAGTTGTTCTATTTGTTCCTATTTTATGACCCTGGTTTCCTCTAAGTGGGCTTATGGCTAGCTATGTAGGAGGGGGCGAGGGAGTTAGTTTATCTATAATTTAAGTGGACTACGTGACCCTCTTTTAAAATGGAGTCACTTTTGCCTCATCACCACTAGAATTGTGTTAGTGCTTATTTGGTTTTTTATGTCTGTTAAAATTTGTTTTGTGTAGTTCAGTGCACTAGTGTTTGGTGCATGTATGTTTCTATTGTTATCTCTTCTTCTTGGAGTTTTCCCTTAACAAGTATGTAGTGACCTTCTTTGTCTCTTTTGATCAGTGCTTTAAGTCTACGTTGTCTGCAAATGAAATGGCTACCCATGCTTTTTCCTGGGTTCCTTTGGCATGGAGAATTATTTTTTACCCATTTGTTTTTGAGTTAAATGTGTTTCTTGAATGCAACATAATGTTGGATCTTGTTTCCTGATTCATTCTGTTGGTCTGTTTCTTTTGATCTGTGAATTGAGGCCATTTATATTTCTGGTTATAAATGATATATATTGGTTTATCTTTTTCATGTTATTTTCTTGCTTTTGTTTCCTTGCCTTTCTCCTCTGTTTAATTACTTTCCCTGTGGGGTACGTCAGTCTAGTTTGAAGATGGTTTTCTTTTCAGACTTGAAGTTCCTCACTCCAAGCTCTCCTTGATTTGAGGGGTTGCACTGAGAAGTGTGCCGTGATTCTGGTGGGTGTTCCCTTACAGGTGATTTGTTTTCTTTCTCTATCCACATTTAATGTTCTGTTCTTTTGCTGTGTTTCTGGAATTTTGATTGTTATGTGCCTTGGTGTAGTATTATTTTGGTTATAGCTATTTGGAGTTCTAGATGCCTCATTTACTTACATGTGAAATTCTTTGTCCATATTTAGGAAGTTTTCTACCATTCTTTGAGGGAGTTTTTTTTTTTTTTTTTTTTTTTTTTTTATGTCCTTTGCACTGTTTCCAGCTTTTTCACTGACAGGACAATCTTAATGTTGTTCTTTGCTTCATCTGTCTTGTGCCGATTGGATTGACTTTTCATGGTCTCTTGCCATTTTTAAGATATCTTTCTTTTCATGGTCACTATCCACAGTCCTGTCTTCTAGATTTGATATTCTATCCTAATCTTCAATCTGTTTCATGTACCTTTAATGGAGTTTTCAGTCTCCTGGACTTCTGTTTGTATCTGTTCTATGGATTGTTTCTTTCCAATGTTGGACTTAACATGGGTTCTATTGTTTCTTGAGCTCATTTATTTTTTTTTCCCATCTGTGTCTGTTTTAGTACCTTTCATTTTGAATAATTTTTCTTTTTACACCTTAGAGATTATTTTTTCTATAGCTTTGTTCATTTGTTTTTTCACATCTGATGGTATCATTTCAGAACATTGCATTGGTTGACTTCTGATTTCTTCTATCTTATTATGTTTTGGGCTTGTTATTGCTGGGCTGGGAGTGTGGGGTTTGCTTCTGTGTCTTGTCATATTCAGTTTTCTATTGTTTTTATTTTTTTCTTTTCTGTATTGATGCCTTTAGGGTTCTTACGGTAGATAGCTTTATCCCTAGTATTGTGGCTTCCCTAGAAAATTGCTTTTCCCCAGGGATATCTTCTAGACATAGGGGGTTCTTGGTTTTGTGTCTGTCTACCCAAAGAATCTACCTTCCCAGTGTGTTGAGAATAAGAAGTTGTTACTTACTTGACTTAGCATCTTCCTTGTGATACTGAATTGTGGTGATAGCAGTGATCCCATACAATCACAGGGTGTCATACAGGAGTGAAAAAGTGATTATAGGAGGTATAGTAGCCTGCCTAAGGTCATACAGTTAATAGTAACAGTCTTGAGCAAAGCCTGGCTACTGACAAACTGTGGTGATTATGAGCCAGATCCTTTTAACTAAAGGACCAAATTGTATAGTTGTATAGCAAAATCCAGCATATACCAGGATTCTCTGTGCGATGATTTTCTTTTCAGTGGAATGTTTTCAACCTTTTATGAGGGGGAGATTAAGAGGGATGGGGATAAGATAGAGAGGTGAGTGGGGTTCCACCTAGTAGGAGCAAGGCTGGAGGCATAGAATGATCCCTCCATTTGGGGAAACTGGAGCACAGAAGAAAACAATGGTGGAGGAAGCAGAGGAGTATTAATGTGAACCAGGCAGAGAAGAGACAATGTTTATTCACCTAAGATAGTTGGAAAAAGAGAAGACAAGTTAAAGGGAGGAATGGTTTATTTAGCTTACAGTTTGTAGAGGTTTTAGTCTATAACTGGCTGGCTCCAACGTAATATAGCAGGGCAGATGCACATTGCAGAGGAAAAGCTTCCTGGTAAGCAGAGCAGAAGGTAGCAAAGGAAGCAAGAGAATAAACAAATCTCTTTCTGTCCCTTGCAGTATATCCAGGCTGCTGGGATTAGGACCGTGCCAAGCCAATCAGTGGGCTGATTTAATAATCACCCACACTTAATCCCAGCACCCTCAATCCTAGCATTGTACCATGAATCAATCATACTCCCTCTGAAATTCACCTACCTCTGAAAATTCCCCACCTGCATGAGACTTTGGAGGGACATCTGGTCACAAGCTGTAGCACAGCTGCAGCTAGCCTGAGAGCAAAATGTATTTTTAGGGGCTAAAGAATCATGAATAGTAAGTTAGCTTTCAATTTATGAGTCTTAATACCACAGTAAAATGAACTGAATAGAGAATTAGTAAAGATTATAAAAGGAATCAGTGAACTAGGGAAAAATTGTGAGCTCAGTAAATAAACCCAAGATCAAAATAACCAGATGAGGTTGGTAGTTGTGGAGATGGAGAGGCAGACTCGTGAAGTTCAGCCATGGCACAAGTTGCCAGATGGCGAGTTGTAGAGCCCCGTAAGGGCATTGCTGTGAAGCCCTCCAGCCTGTTCTTCAGCAGGGAGAAGATTGGCACTAACAGACTGACCCATTGGTCAGAATTTTATTTATATTGGTAGTGACTCACCTGTGGCTTATAAATGATGTTGTTGGGTATTTTACAGTTTGTTTTACAATTGATTCAAGAAATATTGGAGAAATAAGCAGCCAGTTGGGAATTGCTTGAGGCTTGGATAATAAGAAGAACCCACAATGTTGCTACAGATCTTTATAACCAAGTGTTTATTAACAGAAAGAAGAATGAGTTTAGGTGTATATATGACTTAAGAGATTTTAAGAACAAATTTGAAATTTTCAACCTTTGAAAATGTTTTATTTCAACATGTCTGTAAAATACAGTATTCCATCCTGTATTTCATTAATTCCGTTAGACACCCATGTCTGCCCCCTGGGTCTTCCAATGGGATGCCACTACAGATTTCATACAGCGCTTTAAAATGAACATGTCTTGAGCACAAGTCATATGTGAGAGTCTGTACTATGTTACCGAGATGCAGAAGCATCCAGAAAGAGCAAGGTCATGTCCTGATTGCAGTTTTGTCCTAAGGAGACAGAAAAAATGCAAACTGTGGTAAGAACAATGAAGAAAACAAAAAGCCGAAAGAAGGCTAGCAGAGGATCAGCTTCTTTACATAAAGGTCATTCCAGCAAGGGAGCATTTACGCAAAGACGTGAACGATGAGAGAAGGTCCTATGCTAGGTGGAAGAGAGGACAGTCATCAGCTTTGGGAGCAACCAGTTGTGGCGGAAAGGAGGGCAAGGGCTGGCGTCCTGCAGAGTCTGCAGAGGAGGTGGGATCTGCGTGTGCTGGGTCTTGGGCCATTGCATGAGTTCATATTTTCTTCCACATACAGTTAAAAGCCTATTAAGATTATTTCATAAAAACTTTCCCTCAGGAAAGTGTTAAACAAAAGTAGAAGAAATCACGGAGGGCACATAAATTCACCAACTCATACAAATTGGGACTGTGTTGCAGGTCTTTTGACTCCTGATTCGGTGCTCAGGTATTACTATTGTTCCTCTTCTCATTAGTGTATGAAAGTACATGAGAAATGAAGACACTCTGGTCCAGGCCTTTGTGTTGCTCACTGGGCCGCTGGGCCCAGAATGTATTCTTCCTGTTCAATACATGCATGCACTGCCTCTCCTTGCTGTCTCTGCCTTGAAAGGTGAATTTTTTTTAATGGAGGTGAAGAGTAAAATTTTTATTGGGGGGAAGAAAGCTTCTGTCTGAGAGAGGGACAGAAGGGGGCCCCGAGCTGTTGCTCTTAAAAAGTGAAATGTTGAAGCAGGCAAGTCAGCATAGGTCACTGAAGCTGTGACATCACAGTGACTTCCTTAATACCAAGCCCGTGGTTATGAGGACTTGTAAAAACTGTTCTATTTAGAGCCAATAGAAGTTTAACTGATGTTCAAAAAAAGTGAAGGTTATAAAAATAAACTAAGGAATACTCAAAGAGAGACTCCAAAGTGTTGAATTAAATTATTAGAAAGTAGAGCAAAAATCAGATAACTGGAAATGAGAATAAAAGCTAGGAAAATGGGCAAACCAATCTCAGACTATCAGTATCAAATAGGCACTTTAGGTGACAATAGTGAAAATGGAATGGGGCAGAAAGGATTTCTCCAATCTGAAGGACATAAATGCCAAATTGAAGGGGACAAAAAGAGCACTAATTCCTTACCTTTATGGAATTTCAGAACACTTGGGAACAAACAGAAGAGCCTTCCACAGGGGGAAGTGGTCAACACCAGCCAGCAAATAATGGAGCACATATGTCATACCAAAATGGTGTTGGATTTCTGAATAGCAAAACTTGAAGCTTGGTAACACCAAGGCTTTCAAAATTCTGAAACATTTTTTTTTTTGCCTTAAATTCTGTGCCAGTGAAACTATCAGTTAAGTGAAAAGGTACTATCATGATAGTTCCTAAAAAGACCCCAAACATCCTTGTACACCCTTTTCCAGAAGGTTTCAGGGAAATGGTTTCCATCATAACAAAGGAATAAAACAAACCAGGAAGGAAGTAAACATGGGTCAGCAAATGGGAGATTAAGTTCAGCAAACAATCACGCACAGACATTCACCAGAGAGGTTCAAGGGGGAGCCCAGGGTGACTGGTCCCAGGATGCAGAGGGCACCCCCTCCTGACTGATGCAGGTGTGCAGGCGTGTGGTCTAGGATAGTGTAAGGTGCATATTAGGCTCTCCCCTTCCTTGCAGAGTGAATTGATAAGGAACATGAAAGTCAGTGGAAACCATCAGCTTACTAATGTGACCTACAGCGGATGCTGTATTGATGAGACAGCGTAAGTCTTCCCGGCAGGAATGTCTGCCTGGAAACCTGCTAGCTGTCAGCCAATCAGCATCGGGGAAGGATGTGCTGATTCCTGTAGTTTATCCAGAAATGTTCCAGGACTTCATACACATGGTGAATCTTTCATACATACTTATACAAACACCAGCCTGAATTACCTTTTGAGAGACACTAGTGAAGTTGGCAAAGTTTGATGGTTTGGAGAGGCCTCTGGCTAGTGCGTCTGCTGGGAGGGAGGCTGGCGTCACTCCATCAGTCTTCTAGTGTTTGAATACTGTGTTACCAATATTCAGTTTTTTAAGGAATAAGATGAACTTAAGGACTAAAGTGCCTGCTTAGGCGGAGTGCAGCGGCCAGGGTTTGATCCTCGGCATACTGTGCTGGCCTCATCCCCGGAGTGTTGACATAGTGATTGCGTCTGGGCGTGGTGGCATGCGCCTGTGATCCTCGTGCTTGGGAGGCTGAAAACAAGAGGATCACTATGAGTCTGATCTGTATAGTGAAACGTTGTAGACCTTGTACTAAATGCATAAAAAAAGAATAAGATGAACTTAAAGTTTAAACATAAATGAATAAAAACAAATGTAATTATGCATTGTCTGAATAAATGATTAATCCCTTTATCATTTCAAGTATTTCCCCTTGCACGTACACTGTGAGACTATTCTCACAATGGGCAAGATGTGGAATTAATTTAGGTGTCAACTGAATGAATGGGTAAAGAAATAATTTTGTCAATTAGAAACTGTAATACATTGAGAACATTCCTTTTCTTTGTAACATTAGATTACTACTTTGTATTTTTTTTTGAAAGCTGAAAATTTTAATTCTATTTTGGTATAAAAAAGGTAAAGGTTAATGTTTGTGTAGTACTTGCTAAATACAAATGCCATAGGTTAGGAATTCTTAGTGACTGAATAATTGATGATATGAATGGTGAAACTTCTCTTATTCCAGAGGAGTAATTCTATAGTTTCAGAATGCCCCTTAGTAAATGTAATAGAATTCAAGTAATTCTAAACTTGAAAACCTTGCTCCATGAGGATCATATTTTCAGTATTAATTACCTGGTCACACCGTGGGAAGATGCTTACTCTGGGATTGACAGCACGACCTGCAGGTGAAAGGCCAGCGGATCCCTGCAGTTCTGCATTCGTGTTCCTTGTCTCTGCAGGACTGGCTCCCCTCCCTCATCAACACCGTACAGGTCCTCATTCTGAAATGTAATAAGGATGCTTAACTTTCACACTGAGGAGAAGTTTTTGTGGAAGTAGATTACTGCAAGATCAGCTGAGGGGGGCCAGGGAGATGGCTCAGTAGAATAAGCGCTTCCCTGGAAGTGCAAGGGCCTGAGTTAAATCCCCGGTTCCATACCCTGCCACCCCCTAAAAGAAGATCAGTTGAGTTCTTACGTTTTCTTTACATTACCATTTTGGAGGAGGTCTCAATTCTGTTTCTTAAAAAAATTCATCTTTATTCTATTCTGCCTCTAGCATAGTTGTTGAGACAAAATATGGGAGGGAAGAGTAGGGAAGGGGAGGTAAAAGGAATTACTCTATGTTATGTTAAACTAACTCCTTAAAGATGAAAGCAATCATTTTTTTTTACTGCAAGCATGGATTAATACACAAAAAATAAAATAGAACTTCCTGCTCTTTAGAATATGCTATTCTTGTTACCTTTCCTAGGTACTGTACCTTACAAATTGAGAATGACACTCTAGCCTACACAAAAGTCAGAATTCAGTGGTCATGGCATATTTTAGTGGATGAATGCTATCTTATACTTAATGCGGGCAAACAGAATAGGTTGTCAGAAAGCACCCGGGAAAACAGCAATAGGGCGGAATTGGTTCCGTATTGGTGTAAAGAAGCATGATGGTGGTCTTCCTTAGTGAGAACCTGAAGGGCATTGCCTTTTTCAGGAGCTGAGTCAATGTGGTGTTCTCTTGTTCTGCTGTGCTGTGTCCTGAAGACATCCTTGGTCTATCTAAGTGTCCTGAGTTTCCCTACTGGTCACCACTGATGTTGAGGTGGAGCAGAAAATATTAGACCATGAGTGCAGGCGGAGATAAGGATTGCATCAGAAGAGGAAAGGGCATCAGTGTAGGTTCTTTCACAAATGCTCAGAGAGGACTAATTCTTTTGAGTGTTAAAGTATGAGGAGGGACCTGACATCGAGCTCATGACTTGGAGATGGGTAGATTGATGCTGGAAGTGATGGAAAGGTCATTCCAAGCCAGGTAGAGCGAATCGTGTCTTAGTAACGAGAAAGTCCAGGACAAAGCTGGATGTGTAAACTTAAGCTTGGTTCCCAACACAGGGCTCCTTTCTGCCTCTTCGGCTCTGTTTTCAGCCTTGTGGGTTTCCTTGGTGGACTGTAGGGCACATTGGCCCCGGGCATCATGGTCCCATCCCCAGTGGAGAGACCACAGCCCTCTACATAAACCACAGTCTCAGGGTTCTGCCTTCTTGGCTTTGCTTTTCCTCCTCTGACCACTGTGCCTGTTCCACTGAGTATCTTCGAGCCAAGATTCCTATTTTCAATATTGCTGTGTCCCCAATGGCTGGCGCAGAGCACCGCACCACCCTGTCAGGCACTCCGTATGTTCAGGTTGTAGTACTTTGAAAGCTGCCTTCAAGTTTGCATTTGAAGAGCTCCTCTCATCTCTCCAAGATTTTAATACAGAATTTATTTTCTTGGCAGAATTAGGTGACTTGTTGGATATACTTACTATGATTATTGGAATTTAAGGGTTTATGCTGGCGTATTATCAGGACAATTAAAAACTTCATAGTATAATTCAGGAAACAAGCAGAACCTAAGCTGAATCATGTACCATCTCATTGTGATAAGCGATCTGTTAAGACACAAGAGATGGCAGGGGCGTTTTAATTTCCCGTGAATCACACCAAGCAAGAGTAGGAAGTGTAAGAACATGGTGTTGATCAGAAATGGGAAGATTTGAATAGTGCAGCCCTGGGCCGCTAGAGGAGGGGATGTCACGGATGCTGAAATTATGTCTTTCACAATTGTGATCTAATAGGAATTTGAACATTATAACCCTTAAAAATATGTTTAATAATGGTATTTAAAATCAGTGTTCTAGGCCAGGATATAGCTCAGTGACATAAGTGCTTGCTTGGCAAGTGCAAGATCCTGAGTTCAGTCCTCAATACTGCAAAGAAAAAAAAATACTAAGAGAAAAAATAAGACACATATGAGACACTCAATGCATAAATAAATAAAAAACAAAATAAAAGCTTGACAATAGGAAACAGGAAGATGGAACTTTCGTAGAAGGAAAGCGGTCCAGGAGATGAAGGCAGGGAGAGGAGAGGAAGGGGTAGTAAAAGTGAGCTGTGGCCAGGGACCAGCAGCCGCAGCGAATGGAACCACTGTATACTGCAGATGTGGACTAATGAAAAGGAAAACTAATTACTGAAAGGAAAAAGTAATATGAAATATTAGTAGTGTTAATACCTGTGTCAATCACCAACACTTGGTTTTCTGAGTTTAATAAGACATAAAGTTCCAAACACATTTAGTATGATAAGGGAAAATGTACCTAGTTACTCTGAAAAAAAGAGCTTTTTTAAAAGCTTTTTATGTAATTATGGCCATTTTCTAATGGAAAACTAATTTTCAAAGTTGTTTTTCATTTTGTAGCTTCTCCTGCATGCCAGCATTGCCCCTACGGCCTTTCTGGCCATGCAAAATGAGGAAAGTGAAGGAGGGGCCACGAACAATGATGTCACAAGCTTGATGCATTTCTGTCATTGCGTTGTGTCGGACTTACTGATGTGGGCCAACTTAAAATGAATTAACTGACCTAAACACGAGCTCTTCAAGCTCTAACTGCCTGGAAAGGGGCAAGAACGCAGCATTTGAGTTTACTGGTCCTGACATTAAAAGTTGTTAAGTGTTTAGTCAGGGGAATTGTGGCTACGTTTAAACACATAATGTTTATTGGAATATATGGTATAAATGTTTATAAGACTCAGAATTGAGCTTTATGGCAGTTTTTTGTATTTTTCATGGGTTTATAGTATTTGAATTTTGGGGAGCATTTGTATAAACAATCTGTCATGTTGTCTAAGCTGGAGATATGGAAGAATGGAGCGTAAGAGGCAGCATAGTGGGGCTTTGGGTGGGAAGCCTCAGGGACCTGGGTCAGGTCTGCTGAGCCACTTGGTTAGCTGGATGGCTGCGCGTTGACTAACTTGTCTGCTTAGTCTCCACAACTGCAAAGCATGGTCAGTGGTACTCTTGACTTTCGTAGAAATGTGGGGATTGCGTATTTCATACGTGTAAACTACCTAACACAGAACTATTAAAGCATTTGCTCTTATGAGTACTTTCTCTAAGTTATCACATTTTTTCTTTTGGATGCTGTCTTGGTTACTTTTCATTTGTTGCTGGAGAAAATGTCAAACATCTAAAATTAAGGAAGGAAAGGTTTATTTAGCTCACAGTTAGTTGAGTCCATACTCAGCTGGCTCCAAGGTAGAGTAGCACGTGGCAGAGAACAACCCTTCCTGGCAGCGGAAAACAGCAAAGAACAAAGGGAGGGGCAGAGCTGTGGCTGAGGCTAGCAAGCCTCTCTCCTTTCCTTATATTATAAGCAGGCTGCCCTGGGTTGGGGGTGCTGAACCCACACAATGTGCATACCCTCCTCTTGCACAGGATGAGGATGTTTACAAAGCAAGAACCCTGACTCCCTGGGAGTCACTTAATTAAGCTTCTGAACTTCTCAAGTTGACACAATGTAACAACCAGTACAATCCATCCCTTGTCAACTTGGCAACCAAACACATTTCTTTGAACCAATTTCTAGATATAAAGACATGCTTATTCTTTTTTTTTTTTTTTTAAACTGGGGATTTTACTCAGGTCCTTGTACTTGTCAGCGAAGCGCTTATTTTACTGAGCCATCTCCCTGGCCCGACACGCTATTCTTAACATTTTACAACTTGAACATTATAACATAGCTTTAACTATCTTAAGAATCACTATTGAGTCTATCAACATTATATTATATTAAAATCATAACATTCTGTCCCTGAACTCCCCCCAAACTGGCGCACATTGCTTTATACAAAAGGCATTTAGTGCATCTCTAAGAGTTACCAAGGTCCTAATAGTTTCAGCATTGCTAAAAAAGTGAAGTCCCATGTCTTCTCCAAGGGGGCCTGCCCCTTAGCTCAGTTCTTTAAGTATCTGCTTCAACAATGCAGTCAGGCTCAGGTTGCTGTGGTTCGATCCCCACAACTCCAGCAAGCCAAACCTGCCCTGAAGGCATTCAGAGCAAAAAAAAAAAAAAAAAAAATCTTATTCCATCTCTTCTCTAAGATGTAAGGCAAACTCTTAGCCGTGAGCCCCTGTACAAATGAAAAGTTACACACCTCCAACATTTAGTGGCATAAGAAAAGCATGACCATTCCAAAAGGTACGAACAGGGGGATACAAATCAGTGGGACCAAAGCAAGTCCAAAATCCAGAAGGACAAGCATTAAGTTCTGTAGCTCCATGTGGAACATCTAAAGCAATCTGTAACTCCCTGTGAGTTCCAGAGCCTTCCATGCTTCCACCCCTTTAGCACTTCTGCTGGTAGCTCCCATGTTTTTTTTCTCTGGGGCTGGCTTTGCTCCCTCCTCGTGTCTTTCCTCAGACAGTCCACCCCAAAGGTGCGCTGAGTCAGAGGGGACAGTGATGCTTGCAATGCCTGCAAAAGTTCTGGGCCCCACCTTAACACCAGTGGGCAGAAATTCTGAGAGGAGGGATTGACATTTCAATAGCTGCCTACATTGGTTGGTTTGCAGGCAGATTTTGGGCACTGCACAGCTGTCTGTGGTTCCGCCTCCTGTTGTCATCTCACATTCACTTTTTCTCACTCTGAATGTCAGACGTCTTAATTCCTTCAAGGTCTATCACATCTGTTCAAGGATTTGAGATTTTTTCTTTCAGAATCTCAGTAACAAGTTTTAAGTTACTACTTTGTTGTCTCTTCATTCTATATTATTTTTCAGAGCCCCTAGATATTTCTTGCCCACTTCCAGTCCTAAGTGGTTATTCTGCCTTAGAATTTCACAGAAGAGCTTCTCCACAGGGCTGTGATTTGACTCAGAACCCCCCTCACCTCCAGGAATCCTAGGAGAGCATTTTTCACCCACCTTTTGCTTTTTCCCTCTGTTTTCTTCCTGTGTTTTCTGTAAGGATTCCTGGATTACAAGACAGGTTACAGCTTGAGCCTGATGCAGGGAGGGTGCTTTATATCTTCTCCCACATCCCTTAGCCTCAGGCAGGCTTGCTTGGAGAGAAGAGACAGGTGCAGAACACACCCTAGGCCTCCGGAGCCTCCTCTCCCTGGCCTACTTTCAGACTCTGTGTCTCTCTGTCTAGAAATTATGCAGTTGAAAGTGTATGAGACTCAGTAGTAGAGTGAAAACTACATTTAAACCCTAAATGATTTCAAGAATTCATGCATTTGGTGATTCCTAAGTATAAAGCTATGTGTAGTTATGCAGAAATGCCAGATGCATGAAAATTTTATCACTCCCTTGGCTAAGGTAAAGATTAATAGGAAGCATTTTAGCTCTTGGAGTACATCATGTGACTGTCCTCTCAACGTGCGTGAACTCATTATGTTCCTGTGACTGCTCACACGCACCCACTGGAATCGTAATGATCCGTGAGGTAAATTGTCCCGATGTTTAGAGGTGCATCTGCATCACAGAACAGTAGGGCTTTCCGGGGGCCACTGTGGTGCTGCAAGCTTGAAAGCGCTCGAATCACACAGCACTAAAGGTAGGAACAGCGTTCATGGCTCATAGCACTCGTGTTGTAGGCAGAAAGCTGTAGTCAGGGAACAGAAGGTGGTATACACTGTTCTTATTTGCTCCATTTGCTTATTGTAAAGTAACACTGACATTTTCTAAGAAGTGATACTAGTATTGTAACTCAGAAAGTGGAAGAAATTTACATTTTCAAAATATATCTCAATAAAACAAAACAAAATCTATTTCAAAGAAGAAATCCTTGCAGTCCTTTCAATAACTAAAATTTCCCTAAAATCTCAAGACAAATATCAGGAAAGAAATAGGCACCAGTCAAAGAATCAGTTTGTTGTTAAAGCTTTAGCATCCACAGGCTTAGTTTTGGCTAAGCTAGACCATTTCTTTGAGGAACGTCAACATTCTCTGCCTTTCCATGTTTTTCTCAGACTAACATGGAAGTGTTGGTAAGTCTTTAATAAACTAATAAAATTGTGCTTATGAGTGTTCTGCCATAGCAGCTAAAGAAGAGAAAGTAAGTATAGTCCAAATAGTAACAGCAGAGCCATAAGAAGACAAGAGATAAAGGTTTTACCTTAGCTTCTGAATCGGATGGTTTACTAGTTGATGTATTTATGTCTTCGCTGTTTGCTGTCTGGTAATGCACTGTGTTTATGTCTGTGAACACGAGAATCTACAAAGAAAATGTAGTCAATATGACTTGGGATTTTTTTCTTTTTTCCTGTAGGGATGCCCTCTACATCTTTGTTAGTAAATCTTCTTTCAGCTTTACTCATCCCTTTAACATTTGGAGAAACAGAAATAAGATTTGCTGGGCACACAGAATTTGTTGTTAACGAGACAAGTACGACAGTTATCCGTCTTATCATCGAAAGAATAGGAGAGCCCGCAAATGTCACCGCACTTGTGTCGGTAAGAAATGATGATTCTTCTTTGATATAGATTTTGTTCTATTTTATTGAGATGTATTTTGAAAATGTAAATTTCTTCCACTTTCTGAGTTACAATACTAGTATCACTTCTTAGAAAATGTCAGTGTTACTTTACAATAAGCAAATGGAGCAAATAAGAACAGTGTATACCACCTCTGTTCCCTGACTACACATAAAGGAAAACATGGATGTAAAAAAAAAAAAAAGAACACCCTAATTTTGATTAGAGAGTTCTTGTGTAGAGTATGTTAACTTAGATCGAAGTTAAGTAGAATTTGCTAAGCTATTGATTTATCTTGCACACAGTTAATCTTTGACTGGATTGTGTGTAGTGGGGGTATATGTCCCTGTTTTTGATTAGAAAGTCATGTTGTATGACCGCCGAAGATATTCCTGTGTTTGTGGCTCAAGACTTGAAGTTTTTGTTCACAAAAATAAAAATTTCAGCAATAAGGTGTCTTGGAAACAGAAAAAGAAAAGCTACTTATGAAATCAATCCAGCGTCACAATTTTGTACACTGCTTTTGGCTTTTGTTGATGATATATAGGTATGTATTTATTGAATTTTTTTTCAGAACTGGGGATTGAACTCAGGCCCTTGTGCTTGCCAGGGAAGTACTTATTCTACTGAGCCATCTGTTCATTGAGTTCTCGGTTGCAGTTATTAAATGTTATTCTGAAGAATATCCACATCTATTTTGTATTGTCAAGTGATTTGCATCCCTTCATTTTTATGATTTTCTCTTTATTTCAGTGGCTCTTGGTAATGTCATTTTCTACAGCAATGTAAGAATAAGTCTTCTGGTACCCTTGACAATTTATTTTTATTTTTATTTTTTTCTCATTGAACTTTGTTTTAATGGGTCTCAAAATTCTGTGACAGATAATTTTGATTTTTAAAGTATTTAATAATTTATCTCCATAAATTAAAACTAACAGTTCACTAAAATTTCCCCACACATTTTCTTCATTTTGGGTACTAAATCATATAATACAGCACAAAATTTATACTGGCTTAATTACTCATTTTGAGTTCTTAAATGAAAAAAACCTCATTTGGATTTGCATAATAAATTGATACTTCATAATTTTATTTTTGTTACTTCCCTGGGAATCTTATTAGCAATGCTAATTTTACAGAATAGAATCTGAAACTATTAAGAGAAACATATAATCCTAAGTTTAGGATGCCAAAAGAACTGGGTCTTAATTGCAATTGCTGTAGGACGACATAAGTACACCTTCATGTGGAGAGTTCTGGAGAGAACAGTTTCTTTGAAGCTAATGGGAGAAGGAGTTGATTTCCCTGCGGGCTTCCAGTGGGCAGCATCTACCCCTTCTTTGGGAGTTTTAGCTGCAATTGTCTTCCTGTTAGGGTCACTGTAGTCCCTTCCAGATCAACAAATGGTCAGGGAAAGAAAATCTACCACACAACTTTTCTATGCAGTTTTTAGTTTCCTATGTAATTATTTCTTTTATTTTTACAATTGTGGAATCATTTATTGATTTAACCTTTTTTCCTGAAGATGACATCTTCCATGTGTGAAATATTTGTGTTCTTGTACATCCCACTGTAAGTCTCTGTGCTACTTGGTCTTTGCACTTTGTTTCCATTTCTCCAGCCTGTGTCAGTTTTGTCCTAAGTCTGTGTTAAATAGGAACGACCGCCTCTGCTTTGCATTTGGCAGCTGCACGGGGAAGACACTGGCGACTTTTTGGACACGTATGCTGCAGCTTTTATCCCTGCTGGAGAAACCAACAGGACTGTGTACATAGCCGTGTGTGACGATGACCTGCCGGAGCCTGATGAGACTTTTATTTTTCACTTAACATTACAGGTAGGTCCTTCTTCCACTTTGGTCTTAAACCCTGCGTTTTTGTGGAGATGAGCACTCAGGTGATTGGTCATAGTTTCCATAAAAGCCACAAGCAACCATCTCTGGCATCCCGCAGTCTGTTTAGAAGCTCTGGTAGCTGGCGTTGTGTCAGGGTGGCAGCTTGCTGGGAACTGCCAGGACAGCTGCTCTGAGACCTCCTCTTCCCTTTGGCCCTTTTCTCTCTGACCCCTCCCCCACTGCGGATGCACAAAGAGTGACCGTGACTTCAGAGTGCAAAGGAGCCGGTACTAAATAGCAAGCATGGCAGTGGGCGGTCCCTGGCCTTAGAATGAATAGAGAAGGCCCCTGGGAAAACACTTGCATAGTCTGAGATGTCACTGAACTCTGAGGTTTGGCCTGTTAGGGTGAAGCAGTGGCTGTGGCACCAGTGTGATTCATGTGTCTAAAGGGGGTGGAGAGTGTTTTAAAGAATAACTGCTTGTGAATTGGGCTGAAATTTCTATGAATGTGACACTTGAAACCATTGTTCGCTTTTTTTCATGTTCTTTTCTGTTTCAGTGGGATATTGATAGAAGCATTATAGAAAATACTTTCATATGAAAAATTGCTTAACATTTTATGTTTCATTTGGCTCTGTTAGAATAATTTTTAAATATGGCACATGCTGTATTGTGAAAAATCACATGTAATAGACTTTCATGTTGCACATTTAATTCTGTAAATTAGTAAGCACATTGTAGTAACAATTTGTAATATATTACTAGCCAATTATTACTTACATAATTATGTTTTTCCCATAATTTTATTGATAAACAAATAGCAATGAGACAGTTTCAAATCAAATTGGTAGGACAGTTTCAATAACTAACACATTGCGTACATTCTTCCTAGTGGTTAATTGCTGTCCAAGATGCAGACATGATATCCTATTTATAAACACCATTAGAACAAATCCCTCTATTCATTAAGAGAATGTAACTATATATCTATTCTAATCACTTTGAATACACAGATACAAAATGGACATTCATCTGTATACAGTTTTTTGTTAAGTTCTGTTATTTGAATATTATAGGTGTGTAATTATATGTTATTAAAAGTGATGGTTTTACAGTTTAAAAAAATTCTCATTTGGGATTTAATATGTTGGCGTAATTTGAATATGTTTTCTTAATCTGCATTGAAAGAGCACTTTTATTCATATTCTAAATAATTAAAAACAAATTTTATTAAAGTGGTTACTCTTATTCCATTAGTCATTTTATTACTTTATTTTTGAACTTTTGTTGTAGAAACCTTCAGCAAATGTGAAGCTTGGCTGGCCAAGGACTGTTACTGTAACAATATTATCCAATGACAACGCGTTTGGAGTTATTTCATTTAATATGGTATGGTTACAATTTGATGAGTCTCATGATTGTGAGGTAGTAGTACACTCATTTTTAATGATTTTTCAGGTTAGCTCATGTCATCCTGTCTTTTACCATTTAAATGAAACTTGCATTAACCCTATCACAGCTCACATGCTGTAGGCTTTCCAATTAATTACCTGAAGATTTTGCAAATTTAAGAAGCTTCTGTGACATGGTCACCCCTTTTCATGATTTCTTTCTGCTGACCATTCCTCCTGACTCCTGGTTTCCTTATTTGAGCCGCAGCCCTGATGTGTACCCGGTGCCTTTTGCTCAATTCCTCCAAACACCACTCTGTGCAAGCGTGGTGCACTTGTTAGACCCCTTTGAATGTTGGGGGTGACTGTGACAGGAGAAGATACCGTGAAAGAAGGCCGAGGCCCTGCAGTACTTGAAATCGGGTGGCAGATGTCGTAGCTTTACAAAGCTCTGTAGTCAGTGTGTGCTCTGAACATTCCCCACTGATTCACGTCCATGAACTCTGCTGCCTGGTCCATTTCGGCATTTGAGGTTCTCTCACTGTCTTCTGCAGTGATTGTGTCCTGCTAGTCATCGTCACTTGGCTTTCAGGGCTGTGCCAGCTGGGGACGGGGGGTGGGGGCAGCGCAGCAAGACTGAGCATGTACAGCGGCCCACTGCCTCGCTCTGGAGGCTTACCCGGGTCTCACCTTGAAGAGTCTTCCCCAGGACTGATGTGTGGTGGCTGAGCCAGGACAGGGACCTATGTCTTTGCTTGCTTTTATGTTCCCTTTAAAACATTTTCTTTTAAATTTTAGTATTTTTACTCGCCACCATGAATTGACCTTAGAAATACCACCTTCTTACAGTGCAGTGTAGGTCGGTTTCCTTGTGGGAATGGCGTATTTACGGTAACGCATTTTGCCGCCTCCTCCTCCAGTCGAGGGGTCCTCAGTGTTCTCTGCTCTTCCCAACAGCCCTCCTCGGTCACAGCGAGGGAGCCCAGGGGCAGAAATGAGTCCGTGCCTCTCATCCTCGTCAGGGAAAAGGGGACCTATGGGGTGGTCGCTGTGACCTTTGAGGTAAGTTTACTTGGAGATCACCTGAAGGGTAACACGCCAGGGTCCATACCAGCTGGCTGTCATTTTAAAGCTAAAGTCTTTAGACGAGGGGTGGTGGTGCACGCCTGTAATGCCCGTGCTGGGTGCTGAAACAGGAGGATCCCAGAGTCTGAGCTGCACAGTGAGACCATGTACCAAATACATTTTTTAATGTACAAGGAACATACACACTTAATAAAAATACTTCAGTTACCTGATAAATTTCATGGTTAATATAGACGTATTTTCCTTGCTACTTGGGTGTAGTAGGTTTATATGAGATGCAAGGTATTTTAGCTATGGGGTCATAATCATAAAATAAGTGATAGTTTTGTAAAAATATTTCTGGATTATTTGAGTTTGCATAAAATTATTTTCTGCCTAATCTTCCCCCATTTCCTCCAAGACACTCAGGGAGTGTGTTAGCACATCTGCCTCTGCCACAGAAATATGGGTGCGTTGTGGGTAACCAAGACTGTCTGTGGGGTGCTTCCTGGGCGCCTGCTACGTTATGTCATTACTGAACATTTTGTCACACACCGCTGCTCTATGACTTCACATTTAAATTTTTAACCGAGTTTTTAATATTTTATGAGCTCTAAAATGTGATCAAACATGCAATTTTCAAACCTTAGAGTATTAGAAAGTTCCTTATGAGTTTCCATTTTAATTATTAATTGCAAGAGTGAATACTTGGACATAGGCAACAAAACTCTGCTGCAACACCGAAGAGTTCTACTTGTGCACATCTGTGTCGTCACAGTAAAAACCAACAAAATATGCAGAGCTCTTTCTTGCAAGTTCTTTATAGCCTCAAGCACTTTCTCATACACTTAGGAATGTGCATTCAGTTTGAAGATACCTTGAATAAATGTACAGAAAATTAGAAAATAATTTGGCTGTCAAAAGGATGTGCTCACAAAGTTACAGCATTTTCAGCTTCTCTGTGAAGTCTGTAGCCTTTGTTGTTTTTTTTGTTTTGTTTTGTTTTGGTGGAACCGGGGATTGAACTCAGGCCCTTGCACTTGCCAGGGAAGCGCTTATTCCACTGATCTATCTCCCCGGCCCCTCTGTAGCCTTTGTTTTGTTTAAATAACTGTAGGTCATTTGTGGAACCCTTGCCCTTACTTGCTGCTGCTCTGGTGCAGGTGCTGATTGATGCCCCCCCCCCGTCTTCCTCGCACTCGGCTCCCGCACGGGCTTCTGAGGCCTTTCCTCCATGACATTCGCCAAGGCCCAGCACACGCAGGCCTTTGCTCATCTTCTGTTCTCCTCTCTTACCTGCCAGGTCCCCGGAGAAGGAAGCTGCTTCACTCACCGCTGTTCTCAGTAGCAGTGGAAAAGGCCAGGCCCAGAGTACTCAGTATTCCTTGCATTGAGTGATTGTATTAGAGCTTCGCATCCAATTTACGAAACTGAAATGCTGATGCTCATTTTAAACATGAGCAAGCTGCTGCACAGAGTTGTTAGATAACTTTCTCAGGGTCACATGGTCAGTAGTGGAACTGAGAATGTGTTTGATCCCATTTTTGGAGGGAATTTACTACCCTTGAATACCTTTGCTCTCTAGAAGGAATATTGATAGACTTGCCTTCTTAGAGTTAATATAATGGTTGAGAAAAATAAAAATAATTATAGTCAGCATCCACAATTACATGATGGACACTCAGTGTTGATTAGAAGGGCAGTCTTAAATACAGGTTTGTATAGTTTTTATAGAACATCTTTAAGTACACTTAGAGTGTTGTCAGCTGACACTGCAGAAATGTTTTACCTGTCTCATGGAATACTGTATAATTATTGATGGCATCCCATATTTTTTGCAGGTCGAGGGTGGCCCAAACCCCCCAGAAGAAGATCTGAGCCCAGTCAGTGGGAATATCACCTTTCCCCCTGGCAGAGCAACGGTGATTTATAACTTGACAGTGCTGGATGATGAGGTGGGGCGCTGTGAAGTTCCCAGACACATTAGAGAACCTGCGTGGAGTCATAGTGTATGATGCTGGTTGGGAGTAGGCTTTTCGAGTCAGTGCTCTATATTGTGGTGACCATTCTTAAGCTCTTAGCTATTTAGGGATGTGGTTTATTATTATTACCTTACTTAATTCACATTAAATCCTACATCCAAGCTGGGGCAGTAGTGTAGCTCAGTGGCAGAATACTTGCCTAACACGTGAGTCCATAGGTTCAATCTCCCATACAACACAAAACATGTGCGTTTGAAAATGAACAGGAATGTAACTGACAAACACACATAGTGCAAAAGCATAAGCATCTTGTGAACTCTTAATTCTCAATTTTTGTTAGTCATTTCTTATCTCAGTAGGCGCAGTGCTGCTTATTTACCTTGTGTAAACATTATAAAAGCAAGAGCATTCTATTGCAATTCATAGTTTTTGTTAGCATGAGTGATCAGTTGCAGAATGGTTTTCCTTGCACGCCTCAGATGCAGATTGTGAGGTTTTAGATCTGTGTCATGGCTAGTCTTATTGCTAGAGAAAGAACAGTCCTGAGGAAAATGTACAAGGATGTCACTCAGGAATGAGAGAAAACCATTTTTGTCAGTGAATCCACCTATTGCCAGAGAAGGAAAAAGAAGGAATAACTGGAAATTTGTAGCCACCCTACAAGAACCTTATCACCAGATCACAAGGAACTTTAGAAAAAGAGAAAAACACACAAAAATGTGTGGGAAAAGGATATTTTCCTGGGGAAAAAAGTGATGTTTAGCAGCACTGGTGATTGCAGTGTGTCTAGTTACCAACACAAAGATAAACTTCCCTTTCTGAGATCCACGGCATTAGGAGAATTGTAATGGAGGGGAGGGGTGATTCATTGTAAATCTTAGTTGTAAATTTAAGCAGTTCAATCAAAT
>NW_004524766.1:2606345-2609323 GCF_000260255.1 Octodon degus | reverse complement strand
CTTACAGTTCTTGCTCCAGAGAGACATGATGTTTGTTTGTTTGTATTGTTTGAATGTGTTGCTATGTAGTGCAGGCTGGCCTTGAACTTGCTTATGTAGCCAAGGCTGGCGTCTAACTCATAGCAGTCCTCCTGCCTCAGCCTCCCAAGTGCTGGGATTACAGGTGCGCACCACCACACCTGGCAGTACACAAAATATGCGTTGGATATGACTTGCACTGTTTACTTGCCTCCTGGATTAGAAACCATGTAGTGAGAAATAATAATTTACATATTGAAAATGAACAATTATATTTAATATGCTTTTGCTCATATTTTAAGATATTATTACAATTAGAATGGTGCTTCTAACCTTGTCAGCCTGATAAAACTGGTAAGAATTTGCGTCCATCTCTGTGGTTACGTAAAGCCTAACCAAGATCGAAGGACATCTGTATTTCTTCATTGGCGCTTCACAAGTTCCACCTAGCTAGCTTCCCCATTCCTACCTAAAGTACATTATCTTTGAAAACATTTTAGTAAGGGGAGAATAAACAAAGCTCTTCCTATTTGCTCCTTCATTAAAGATTTGTTTCTATTTATATTATTCTTTTGAAACATAGTAAGTTTTTGTACTTCGATTTCTTTATAGATCATTTAGCTGTTGATATTTTACCACTGTTTATATTCCTTCGACAGGTGCCAGAAAACGATGAAATATTTTTGATTCAACTCAAAGGTGTAGAAGGAGGGGCTGAGATTAACGTATCTAGGAATTCAGTTGAGATCATCATTAAGAAAAATGATGGTCCCGTGCGATTTTTCCAGAGCACTTATTTGGTACCCGAGGAAGACCACGTACTTATAATTCCAGTGGTCCGTGGAAAGGATAACAATGGAAATCTGATTGGATCTGATGAATATGAAGTTTCAGTCAGATACACAGTTATCACTGGGAATTCCACTGCACATGCCCAGCAAAATAAGGACTTCATTGATCTTCAGCCCAACACGACTATTGTTTTTCCTCCTTTGATTCATGAGTCACATCTGAAATTTCAAATAGTTGATGATGCCATACCAGAGATTGCCGAATCGTTTCACATCATGTTGCTGAAGGAGAGCTTACGGGGAGATGCTGTGCTAACAGGGCCTTCTGTCGTGCAAGTCACCATTAAGCCAAATGACAAACCTTATGGCGTCCTCTCATTCAACAGCATCCTGTTTGAAAGGCCGGTTATAATTGATGAAGACACAACTTCGAGGTACGATTTATGTTAAGCCCTTTGCCACAGTTATCTTTATATGTCATTATAAGATTTAATTTTTGTGTTGCTAGACACAGTGCTGACCTGTTGGTCATTTTCTCTACTTTGACTTCACTGTGTTCCTTATACTTTGAAGATCATGTCACTGTGCAGATGGAATGATTCCTGTTGCAGTAGTTTCTTAGGGGGCATCCCTCCATCTGCCCCTTCACGCTGAAAACAATCATTGTTTTGGTTGCGGGTCTGCTTTCACTGGTGTCCATTGGCCAGCGTGGCTGTGGAAAGGCCTTTTGAAAGGAAACGTAGAGTGTGTAACAGGACAATGTACATTCCTTTTAAACACTTCTAGATTCGAAGAAATCTCAGTGGTTAGAAATGGTGGCACCCACGGCAATGTCTCTGTGAACTGGGTGCTGACGAGGAACAGCAGTGACCTCTCCCCAGTGACGGAAGACATCAGACCAAGCGCTGGGGTGCTGCACTTCGCACAGGGGCAGATGGTGGCCTCAGTTTCTCTGACCGTCATTGATGATGATGTCCCGGAAGAGGCCGAAGCTTATCTACTGAGAATTCTGCCCCACACCATATGGGGAGGTGCCGAAGTGAGCGAGCCAGCCGAGGTAGACTCTTGCTATGCTGTTCTCCTACCTCTTTTTTTGTGCTAAGAAGGTCCAAGGTATTTGGTCACACCATCAAACAGAGGTTTAGTGCAGTGTGATACAAAAGTGGAGCCTGCTTCTCTTAGTCACCCTGGTCTCTTCTGCAAATACATACTCCTTTTTTTCTGTGGTGGTGGTGGAATTTCATTCCAGGGCCTGAGCATGCTTTGCATGCTCCACCAGAGCCACGCCCCCAACTTTAATGTTGTGCTCTTTGAAATGTTTCCCAAATTTTGGTTTAGGAAACTATTCAGATTTTTTTTACTTTCTTAGCTATGAGAAGTGGTTGTCTTAGACATGATATATAGATAAATATTGCAGATAAGAACAGCCTAGAAAATACGGTTTAATAATCTGAGATGTGAGAATTCTACACTTTAATATATTTTTTCCATCTACAGCTTTTGTTCTACATCCAGGATAGTGATGACGTTTATGGACTAATAACATTTTTTCCTATGGATAACCAGAGGATTGAAAGCAGTCCAGGTGAACGCTGCTTGTCCCTGAGTTTTACAAGACTAGGGGGAGCCAAAGGAGATGTGCAAGTGCTCTATTCTGCATTTTATATTCCTGCTGGCGCTGTGGACCCTTTTAGGGCGAAAGATGGCATCTTAAATGTGTCCAGGAGAAACAGCCTCATCTTCCCGGAACATACAACCCAAGTTGCCAAAAACTTGCCGATAAGAAGTGATGCGTTCCTTCAGAATGGAGCCCACTTCCTAGTGCAGGTGACTTAATGTTTAAAATCACCTCAATTTCGGTCAAATTGCACATAAAGTTATCTGTATGAGTTTGTTTTTGTTCATATTTTAGATTTTATTTAAAGTTATTTAGGGAATCAAAGGAGGGACTGTGCCACTCCTAAGATAAATAATCTTGACTAAGGCAAGTGTTCTATTAAAATTAGTATTTTCATCAGGTGACATTAAAAATAAACCAGACATAAATTTAATTACACTATAGTGGATGACATAGTGGAGTAACTTAACATACTTCTGGAGGAGCACAAGGGGGGTGGGAGGGAGGAAGGGAGGGACAGAGGGAGGGGGAAGGGGAAGAGAGAGGGGGAG
>NW_004524766.1:2580345-2606245 GCF_000260255.1 Octodon degus | reverse complement strand
GAGGAGAGAGAGAGAGAGAGAGAGAGAGAGAGAGAGAGAGAGAGAGAGAGAGTCAAGCCAGAAAAACAGGAATGAAGTTTATGAAATAAATGTTTTTCACAATAGATACTACAGGGAAAACATTTCTGAATTTTTTAAAAAGCAGTATGAAAGAGGCTTACTTTTAAGTAATATACTCAGGAATCTGTTTCTTTATGTGTTAATTGTAGATGCGCTCTGGAGGTTTAGCTCATTACTAGGGAGAAGTAGGGACCCATCTCTGTGCCCGTCCATCTCCTCTCTGTACTGTTCAACTTCTGATGAAGTGAAACAGCATTTTATTATGAAAACTTAAAGTAGCTGCATTCAGTTTTTATGTTTTCCATGTGCTGATACTGGCTGGTTCTGAAAAGAATTAGAAAGCAATAAAAGCCGCTTATCAAATTTTGATTATTTAAATAGATTTATGTAGACGCAGGTAGGATGAGTTAGACGCATAAATTTAGTCTTATTGTTACTCATTTTGCCACCAGAAATATGCATTCAATGAAGTAGGGTATTCCTTTAATTTCTTTGAATGTTCACATCTATTTCATAGTTTGTGTTGTATGCTTCGCTCCTGCTTTCTCTGGAGTGTCTGACTGCCCCTTCCCACACTGCCACAGCCTCTCTGCCGCTGAGCTGTCTGAGTTGTGTATGTTGAATGTTGACTTCAGCTGACATCTTTTTTTAATGCTCTTCTTTCCTGTTTGAGTGGTTTTTTTTTGTTTTGTTTTTTTTCTGAATTCTTTACTTTCTTAGTTTCTTGCTTTTTCCTTCCTGAACTATGTTTTGATTTATTGAAATATACCCTCTCTACAGAGAGTGAGTGTGAGAGGTCAACTTGCTGGCTTTTTGAACCTTTTTTTCTTTTTTAACGTCTTGGTACAGGGTCTCCCTACACAGCTTTACTTGTGCTCCTCCTGCTTTCAGCCTCCCCAGCGCTGGGATTACAGGTGTGGCCCACCACGCCAGGACTTGGTTGTTGGCTCAGTGTGCCTGGGGGTGGGGCAGGCACAGCCTGTGGTTCAGGGTCCCCATGCCCAGTCCCTGAGTTTACCTAAGCAGGCGCTTAATCTCCTGCGTTCTCTAGCCCACCCTTTTTGAGCCATTTAAACTGAAATTTTATACCCGCATTTTTAATTAGGCTTGATTAACATTCTTAAATGAAAGTTGTTCTTTAGCACCTGAAAAGTTTTGCCTTTTAGCTTCTAGAGATGTGATGAAAAATTTGAAGGGAAAGAAATGATTTGCCCTTGAGGTGACCTGCGTTTTATCTGCATCTGCGGAACTTGTCAGCGCTTCTCCCTGGAGTGTGCCTGGTGCGGCCTCCTCCTGCTGAAGGCTCCTGGCTCTCTGGAGCGGCAGCTGTCATACCTGTGCCCCATGCATTTCAGGAGGACCGCTGGCCATCGGGCCAAGTGGGTGGCTTGTTGCAGGGATCTCTGATCTGTCAGGATGTAGCGTTTTTATAATGTGCCTGTTCAGAGGGAGGCCTTTGCCCCCCCCCATGACACTAATGGTAGAAGATCTTGGTGTTTGCTATTGTTGTCATTTTGCTGTGTCTCCTTGAAGTGAGGGGGATTTTGGTAAGACGAGCGCTTCTGTGTATATTGATAACCTCGCCCTGGAGGACCCTTAGATTTCTCATGGATTGCTGTATGTACAGACCACAGCCTTTTCACCATTGCGCGCCTCTCCTCTTTGCCTGTGGAGTGCCCTTGTGAGACGCCCGAGAGTGCAAGTGGCAGGGAATCTGCATCAGTAAGGTGGACGAGAGCAGAAGGCAAAGCCCAGGATCAGAGTCCCGTTGAGCAGGACTTTACCCAGTGCTGGGACCAACACTCACTTGGGTGTCTATTTAGACAATTAAACCACAACTCTAAGTTTGCCTTTGTACTAAAACATGCCCTGAATCATTTGGCTTCTGAAGTTGATTCTGTGGAGTGGAAAGCCATACTTTTTATACCAATGTATTTGTTTTCCCAAATTTCAAGAGTGGAGTGGTGTTTCGGAGCTCACTGCAGATTGTTCTGCTTCGGAAGCCTTGCTCTTGCCATCCTCTGCCCTGGTGTCCTGTGGATCCTCATGTTCTGCTTAGTACACGCTGTTGGGTGTGTGCCGTCCCTTGTCAGTGTTCCATTCTCTGCTGTCTGCTCTCCCGTGGGCTGCACAGCATGTGAAAAGCAAATCCTTAAAATAGATGGGGTGGAGCAAATATGCCACACCGACGCTTCTGTTTCCTCGCACCCTGGGCGTCCTGGCAAGCCTCGTGTGGTTGCAGTTCTCTGACATAAATGAGCACAGTTGATGCAGAAATACGGTTTTGGCGTTACAGAGTCTTCCCTTCTGACTTTCTGACTGTTTTTCTTAAGTTGCCTGAGAACCAGCTTGAGGTGTGTGCCTGTGTCAGTAACCTTTTCAATGTTTTGAAAATATCCAATAGTTCTTTCAAAGCAGCTGCAGAGAATTCTTGTGTAAAGGAACCTTCATGAAGAACTTTTTGAGGATCAAATGTAATTGTTTCACTTTACTGTCTATAGCAAAATGACTGAATTTCCTTTTGATGACCTTGAAATTTAAGGGAAACTTCTGGAAGGATGTGCTGCCTGAGTTTTGGTGATCTGGGCTTGGAAAGTCCTTGGCACCCCTGCTGCTTCCAGACTGGGCTCTTTATGTGTCTCTCTATTCATTTAAGAAACAAAAGGCTCCCAGTGCAGACAGTTAAGATAGCCCCAGGGGACACAGAGGCAATTAGTCACTGACACGACTCCTTGGGGTTCAAACAGCTGTGCAATCCGGAGAGCTGGGCAGCGTGGGGAGGTTGTGAGGCTTGCGTAGCACGTGATGAGAGGGCAGCCCAGAGTGAGAGCTCGAGGCTGCGGAAAGCCGGAGGAGGGGCAGAGTGAAGCGTCTGAGAGGTGCGCGCCTCCTTCTTCAGTAACCCGCTCAGCTGCATTTATCAGGCTGAGGTTCAGCTCTTGGCAGGCTCTAGAGACCAGTGTGCTGTCCCCGTAGCAGGCGGTCTGAAAGCGAAGGATGAGTGAGCGAATGAATGGCTGAGGGGCGAATGAATGGAGCAGCTGGACAGTGTTATTTAGCAGATGCCTGCAGAACCTAGTCTGAAAAGATTTTATAGACCAGGAAATACTCCGTGGTCCATGCTGACCCCGCCCCCGGAATGCGCTGAGATGGCGATTGAGACTGGGCATGGTGGAGTGCACCTGTAATTCCAGCTCTTGGGAGGCTCTAAACAGGCGGATCATTACAAGTCTGATCGAGTCTGATCTAGTAGTGAGACCCTGCATACCCTTCTGTAAAAATAAATAAATAAATAAATAAAAAAAGGATGTAAGCCATAGCATTGTAAAATTAATGTTTCTGATCAGTTTTGTAAACCACGTATAACTTCTTGTATTTTTCAAAAAAAAAATACTGCCTCTAGAATTAATTTTCTGATAGACATTTCAGCATTATGAAGCCTCACAGCGAGCTGTACGAAGTGGGAGATGCATCACATTTCATTAAGTGTGTCGCATCTTGTCTTAATATCCCCGTGGTGTTTGCAGTTCTGTATTGATTTTGTGTTGTCACATGCCTCTAATAATACTGAATATATTGATAAATTAGATTTTGGAAAGGTAGACTATCTGAGATGCTGAGCGTTCGTGATGCATTGGGCTTCCTATGAGTTGGTTGGTGCTGGAGGGGTGAATTGATAAATGCTGTGTCGCTGCTGTGGTCCTGGGTCTGTGTCAAGCACTGGGAAAATGCCGAGGAGGCTGCAGGCCTGCAGAGCCTTTGGCGGGCAGGCTGGGAGCACAAAGCTGGTACCGTGTTCAACAAGCAGTCGGAAGTGTGGGGGAAGTCCTGCATGTCATGGAGTGCAGTAGAGGTTCAGAGGAGGATGAGAGGACCAGAGAATCCAAGGAGAAGAGGGCTTTCTTAGCTGGTTATTAAGGGTACTTGGTTTTTGATCATAGATAATAATAATTGAGCAGATTAAAAGGAAAAGATGAATAAGGGAGGAGAATAAAGCTGCCAAGTTATTAGTGGTCTTGACCCATGTTTGCTGTGTCATCCAATGCTATCGAAGGTTTTTATTAAATTGAAAATGTTTTATCTGTTCTTATTGTCTTTGTTTATTATAGTTGGATACTGTGGTATTGGTGAATATATTTCCTCCAATTCCACCTGTAAGTCCTAGATTTGGGAAAATTCGGAATATTTCTTTAGTCATTACTCCAGCCATTGCAAATGGAGAAATTGGCTTCATTAGCAATCTTCCAATCGTTTTGCATGAACCAGAAGATTCTGCAGCTGAAGTGGTAAGTGAGCTCTTTATTACTGATGGCATCTAATGAGTTTGAGTTATAGATGGTGTGTTGGTTGGCTGCCTATGTTTGGGACATAATACCTAAAATGACACAACTTCAAGGAGGATTTAATGTGACTCATAGTTTCAGAGGTTTTAGTCCATGGGCAGCTGTCCCTGCTGCTGGTGGGCTTGTGGCAGAGCAGATGCATCATGGTGGAAGAGGACTGGAAGGGGAAGGCTGCTTACGTCATGGTAGCCAGGAAGTAGAGAGGGCTGGGAGAGCCAGGGAAAGATGCTCCCGCTCAGTGAGCTGTTTCCCTCAACAGGTACAGTCTCTGTGAGCTCATCTGTGGGGAGTCCACCAGCACCCTCACAGTCTAGTGTTAATCCAACCAAGTCAGTAGTCATATTTTTTTAATTTTATTTTTGGCGAACCCGGGGATTGAACTTGGGCCCTTGAACTTGCCAGACAGGTGCTTATTCCACTGAGCCATCTCCCCAGCTCCAGCAGTCATATTTAGCTGTCACAGCACAAACACTAATTTTTAAAATACAGGGCTAGCATACAATGATGACAAATCTTCAAAAGCTTCACCATTTATAGCAGACCTTCAATATATAATTTAACAGAAGTCACTAGTGAATGTGTGATTTTTCTTATATTTGATACAATAGAGCTAGAATTAAATGTTCATGGTAAGCGTAGGATATATAAATGTGAATACTTTGAAATAGTACCGTGACATCTGATGATAGCTGAACACAAATCAGTTTTCAGGGTCTCACTGCGCAGCTTGGACTCATAGTGATCCTCCTGTTTTCAGCCTCCCCAGCACTGGAATTACAGGTGTGTGCCACCACTCCCGGACTTGGTTTCTGGCTCATTGTGCCATAGGGGTGGGGCTGGCATGGTATGCTGGACTGGGATTGAACCGTGGTCCCAGTGCTTGCCAGAGTAGGCACTTAGTCTGCTGAGCTATCTTGCCAGCCCTCAAATCAGTCTTTTAAGTTGTGGTAGCGCAGCTGTTCCTGACCTGCTGTGTATCTCGGCTCCTGTACTGTCCTTGGGTGGGGCCGTGGTGGCAGCCTTCAGTGCTGTGCTTTGTGCTAGAGGTGATGGCGTTAAGTTGTGAGATGTTGCAACTTCAGAATTTTAAAAATGTATACATGCAAATTTTGCTCGCACACATATAAGAGCGTGGCTACGTGCTGAGCGCCTCCTCACACCTGTTTGAACTTCTTTCCAAACCTGCACTTATCAAGGGACCGTTCTGTCCCTCTGCTGTGCCAGTCCCTGAGCCCCCATCTTTCTGAGGCTCTCTCAAGCCCCTTCCACTTGGAGTTGATTCCCATTGGGTTGAGACCTAGAGGAGCAGAGAGGTGCTGTCCCGTCCTCAGGTCCAGAGGGTTTCCTTTGCATCTCAGATTCTGTAAATGGACAGAGAAAACTCACATCTCAAAAGCATTTTGATTTTTTTAATGTTTTTAAAAATAAGCTGTTTCTTTCAAAAACTAAAAAGCATCTTTTTGTTCTTGAAGAATAGGTTGTTCTATATATCATATAAAGCTATATATTTACTATTTCTGCCCTTTCCCTCGAGAGAAGCTAGTTTTTAAGAGAAGTTGGGGACTCTGAGGATCTGTACTCTTCCCTTGGGAAATGGCATTCACAGTAGGAGCTTCCCGCTTTCCTCTGAGTACACGCGTCCCCTCGGTGCAGGGACCAGCCCTGTGCGAGTATGTCCACCCCCCAAGGGTCTGCACCACGCGTCAGTTTTTCTGTTGTTTCATTTCTAATTTGTACTCTCTTTCAAAACAAAACAAATGAAAGAATCTTACTTTGTTCACTGATCTCCAATTCTGACCATGACCCATCAGTCAAAGTAGCAGAATGGTCCTTTGTGAAAGTGTGTGTGTGTGTGTGTGTGTGTGTGTGTGTGTGTGTGTGCTCTAAGATGAGGTGTGTTAAAAAGTAAAGAAAAGGGATGATGGCTATTATTTTAGGAGCATAAAATGAAGCCCTGCTACCTTAAGTATTTGTGTAGTTGAAAAGTCTTCACTGTGATTATAGTGAGCCTTTTAAATTATATGTATTTAAAGTATAGTACGTTTGAACAAAACTTACCAGTAGAATTTAAGAATTAGCAACAATATATCTAGCTTGTATGATGAGAGACTGTTCTAGAAACTTTATTTAAACCATCTCTTACCGTCATGATAAGCTTGCAAAATTGGGAATCATTAGCCTCAGTACAGAGGAGGAAATTAAGTCATATTAAGTAACCTGCTCAACAAAACCAGGAGGCCTGCTACCGTTCTAATCTTATTTTTACTCCATGCATACATAGTATTGCTGGAAACATTCTCTTGTTTTGCCCCCTTTCACTGTAGGGAGCATTTCATGTGACCTAAGTTTTGTGTTTTAATTATAGAAGTTTTCAGTTTACATTTTGATATTGTTTCTTTTCCCAAAGAACCTCTGATGGAAAGGTTTTCTTTAAGCAAGATGATTCTGTTTTTCCTGATTCTCTGGCTTTTCAAGTCTCACAGTTGTGCGGATGACTTTACAGATAGAGCGGATGAGCAAAACTAAAGCAGCACAACGTGTCTAAAATGATCCTCAGGCTTCGAGAGCGTCTCTTCAGTTGTGTTTTAATGTTCTTTCATAGTTGTCCTTCTAGAGCTCACATATTCGCCCAACGATACTGCGTGTGTTGAGCGTGAAACTGATACTAGTTTTGAGCATGTATTTCAGCAGAATTGTTCTGAGTGTGTGTGTCCGGCTTTGTTTCTGTAAGGTATACATTCCTTTGCATCGGGACGGAACTGACGGCCAGGCCACTGTCTACTGGAGTTTGAAGCCCTCTGGCTTTAATTCACAAGCCGTGACCATGGATGATATCGAGCCCTTTAGTGGCTCTGTTGTATTTTTATCTGGGCAGAGTGACACAACGATCAACATTACTGTCAAAGCGGATGACATTCCAGAGATGAACGAAACTGTAACACTTTCTCTAGACAGGTAATACAACATTTAGGTACTATGTAGTGGGATTTATATGTTTGAGTTCTCTTAAGTAATTTTATTTTTGCTTTAATTCTTTTCTCTATATGAAATTTTAAAAGTGAAATAAATAGTGTTTTGCTGACTTCTGTCATTTAGTGATGGCTTCTGGTTATGAATGTAATTATATCTTTTAGTGCTGTTTGTCACAAAGAAGCCTACATACATGGTTCAGGGGAGGGTTAGATGTATTTGAAGCATGTCCAGTATAGTGTGATATTTTAAAAGAACATGAAAACATCCAAAATGAAAAATGTGAGGTTAAGCAAAGAGCTCCGCTGGTTTCATTTTTAACAGGGGAGAGGGTCAGAGCTTTATTGGGTAAAAAATCATAATTTATTATTTTTATATTTTTCCCATAATTTTATTGAGAAACAAATAGCAATGAGATAGTTTCAAATCAAATTGGTGGGACAGTTTCAATAACTAACACATTGCATGCTGTCTTCATAACTTATTATTTTTAAATAGTATTTAAAGACTAATACCTATTTTAGACAGCTAAAAATTACACAATTGGAAGGGTGCTGTCCAGTATTAACAAGCAGTTACTTAGAATTTCTCAGAGAGAATGTTCTCTATGCTAATATCACAATCTCTTATCAGAGTTTTTCACAGTAGTTTAGAATATTCTTTCTTTCTTTCCTTCCTTCCTTCCTTCTTTCCTTCTTTCCTTCCTTCCTTCCTTTTTTCTTTCTTTCTTCCTTTCTTTCTTTCTTTTTTGGTGGAACCAGGGATTGAACTCAGGCCCTTGCACTTGCCAGGGAAGCGCTTATTCCACTGAGCCATCTCCCGGCCCAAGAGTATTCTTTTTTAAAATGAAAACATACTGTTTTTAATTGATATTAATGATTTTTAAAACTGAAGTCATCTTCTGCAGATCTCATTATACTGATAACTGCTGCAGACCAGGGAAGGCTACTGTGGCCTGAAGACACTGCAGACTTCATATTTTGAAAGAGTAAAATTCATGAGTAAATGAGATGTTTTGTGCATGTTCTTCTGGAGTGAAGTGGTAAAAATTACTTATATAATTATTGAACCATTCTCTATCCTATTACCAAATTTTATTAGTTTTTGTTTCTATGAAGATATTTTGTCTGAACACATTTTAAAACCCTGATGATTAGTTGTTTAATTTATTTCATTTTGTATTTTGAGACAGGGTCTCTCTCAGTGGTTCAGGCTAGCTTTGAACTCACTATGTAGCCCAGGCTGGCCTTAAACTCATAACAATCCTCCTGCCTCAGCCTCTTGAGTGCTGGGATTACAGGTGTGTGCCAATATGTCCAGCTTGTTCTTTTATTTTTTGTGAAATAAAAATAGAGACCACAGAGCACAAATCTGCTACGTGATCACTATTTATTCTGTTCTCTGAACTACATTGTGTTACTTCCTTCCTTTCTTGAAAAATAAAACAAAAACAAAATGATAGAAAACCCAAAAAGTGAGCACCAAATATCACATACACACACACACACACACACACACACACACACACACACACACACAGTTTAATTGATGTGGGCCCAGAAGTTTTTAGATGACGTCTTGAGCAAAGATATGTCATAGGAATGAAAAGCCATCAGTGAAATGAAATGTAGATGTGAATTCTTTTCCTACCTGTCCTTTCTGCCTTACACTAGGTGTAAATACCTATTAAGTCAGTGAACAATCCTGAAGAAAACTAAGGAAAATTTAACTGATTATAAACCAAAAGCAATACATAAAATCATTGTTACTTCAGCCAAGACTTTTTGCTGTCAACTAAATGTTTAAAGAATTACTTCAGTTATTAGGGCTGGCCAGATAGCTCAGTGGATTAAAGTGCCTGCAAGTAGATGCAGGGACTGGGGTTCGATCCCTGGGCCTGCTGGACCAGTCCCATCCCTGGGGTGCGCTGAGACAGCAATTGAGACTGGGCATGGTGGTGTGAGCCTGTAATCCCAGCTCTTGGGAGGCTGTAAACAGGTGGATCACTAGGAGTCTGATCTAGTAGTGAGACCCTGAACACCCTGTACTCCCCTAAAATACAGAAAAAAAAGAATTTTACTTGAATCATGCCTTTGCAAATTCATAGTGACTTTTAATATTTTTCCACATAGCCATTTTTTATCTCATCACATAAACCTTGGAAATGAAACATGATTTTAACTTTTGTTTTCACTATTCTTCCTCTCTCTTATTTGCTTAAAAAGTGTGAAAGGAAGTACAAATTATAAAGTAGAAAAATTCGGAAATTATTGGTTCTTTTTAAATAGAAGTAATTAGTTAAAATGTACAATGAAATGTCTTAATTCTGTTTGAAATTATTGCATGAAGAAGAATAAGGAAAAAGTGCTTTAGTGTTCAAAAACTTACCTATGTGCATATGAGAAGAAAGTCTATGATTTGGAAGAAACTATCTTATCAAAACTTCTTAATTTCTGCAAAATTTTAACAGAGTTTAAGTGAAGAAATGAAGGAGTGATTGTGTCATTACCGTGAGTGACAATACAGTGATTTACAAAATCATAGCACTACTTCAGTACACTTCATAATTTTCTTTATAATGTCAAATGCAAATTCTTTACACATCAACTGAATACCGTATAGCCAAAAGCTGCCCTGGAACCAAACAATTTATTTTTTTTTAAATACTGTACCACTTAAAGTATTTTGTTGCTTAATTTTTTCCAGATCAGAAGCAATTTTATTATAGCACCTAATTTCAGAGCAGTGTAATTATGTACCATAGAACTCTCTGTCTCTAAGTAGTATATCTGTTTGTACAAATTAAGCTCATAGTCTGTACATTTTGATATGTGGTTTCTAAGGCTTATTTGAAAATGAAATAAATTGGAAATTTGAAAATGTACTTAGGTTTCCTGATACAAAGTTGGGGCTAAAAGTTATACTTTATGGCTTCTTGAGTGCATTTGTGTGCAAGCAATGAAAGATGCAGATTTCTGTGCTTGTAGAGTTTTGATTTTACTTACCCGGGAACAACTGGCTTTCGATCTGAGGACGGAATTTTTTTAAACCTAATGAAAGCTGCTGAGTGATTATGCGCAGGGCTGAATGCACTTTGCTCAGCTGCTGCGGCCTCCTGCACGGGCTTCTCAGGCCCCGAGCTAGCAGGGCCCAGAGAGGAAGGCTGTGAACGGCTCTCGGCACGCTGTCTGCCAGGGGTCGCCTTCCCCAAGTGGGGACCGCTGAGCATGTGTCAATAGTGAAGGGCCCCGTGTGCCCAGTTCCCATAGTACGAAAATTACGGGCGCTTGGGAAAAAAGGAAATGCTTTCTTTAGCTTTACTTTTACCCTGCCACTCCACATTTCTCACAGTATTAGTGAAATTTTGGCAAAGGCTGCCTTCGCCTCCTTTCCCCCTCCCACGGTTCTTTCTGTACCGACAGGGTAGAGACTGAAAGATTTGTCGTGTATTTTGGGTAAGTGTACAAAAAAAGGCATGTTTTTGGTGATTCAACGTTTCTGTTGTGGAAGATTGTTTGGATGGGCTGCCGTTCCGCATGACCGCGCGTCTCGGGAAGCTTTGCTTGTCCGCCCGCCTGTGCATGGCTTGTGTGTGGCTTTGCTTTCTAGTGATAACAGGACCTTGTTTGAAGTTTTTGAGTTATTTTGTCCTAAGAGTTTTAAAATATAAATACATTTAAAATTTTTGACAAAATATGTGAGAATTAGTTATCAAAGATTTTGAAGAATTTAAAAATAACTTTCTGTACGCTTACACATAGAGAACAATCATTGTGCTTTACTCATGAAATCTTTTATGAATCTTGGATAAGAAAAAATTAGCCATGAGTAACGAACTCTTGTGTTGCTTTTATGAATGTGGTTAAGCAGTTTGGTGCTTTTCACCTGAGTTAAATATATAGAACTTTTCAGAATTTGCACTTTACACAAGGGCAGCATATTTCAAGAAAGTTTTAAAATAAATGCATTTGTTTAACGGGCATAGTAGTTTTGTATATTCTGTACTTTGATTAAGTTTTCATGTCTACATAAGCTAAATGTGGACAGGAAATTTAGTTAGGATAGTGAGATAAGTGAAATATGGGCAGATTTCCTGTGAAAATTATGGCAAGATTAGCACTATAGTGACTATTTATCTTACTACTTGATTTATGTCCCATTGGTCCGTGGAGTGCTAGGTCCGGGTGGTCAGACTTCCCAAAGCTAAGGGATAGTGCTGGTTCTGTAGTATGTGGGAACTGAGCTGACTGGGGTCCACATGCTTACATTTTAATTGTCATTTTATTGTGATTTTGCGGTCTGACCATGAGTAGTTTTCGGTTCGATAGGAAGTCACATCTGGGAAGATGCAGGCCTGCTTGCGGAATTGGAAGTGTGTAACAGCTTGCTGGCTGTTACTGAGAGTCACTCAGCTTCTTTGATCATTCTAATTCTTAGCTGAGCATAGAAGTCAGAACTTAAAAAATATATATTTTTGAGATGTATTTAGGAATTGATAGAGTCTGTAATGCGTCATAGATCCACTTTCTTTCTTCTGTATATGTCTTACATTTTCTTTTATGCTAAAAGTGAAAATGTATGAGGTTAAAAAACTGAGGCATATGGAGGGCATTGGAAAGCCACACATATACTTAAAAAACTAATAATAATTGTGTTTATTTTTTATTGTGGCTTGCTTTAACCTGCATAGTTATCTTACCTAGTGTGTATGCAATTTTGGTCAGTCAGTATAACCGGAAGTAATGAGATTTTAAGATAAATTTAATGTAAAATTACAAGTTTGGTTTAAATATATTTTCTAACTACATATTACAAGTTAAATATTTCTACAACTGGGATAAAATCTATAGATTTTGATATGCTATAAATATCCACCGCTTTTGGGTATGTATTAGTGTACATATGCACTGTGTATTTCATTCAAATGAAATGAGAAAGGATATAATGAAGTAAAAATAAATTTTCCATAAGCTTATGAGTAAGACTGTTTCGGTCTTAAATGATTTTAATACGTGTAAATTCCCTTTAAACTTTAATTCCTGCTCACCCTTCTGTTAATGACTTAGAAGATCCGTAAATTGCCGTGGGTGGCTGCAAGTTTCCGAAGTAAGGCTCTGGCTCACAAGGGCCTTTTCTCTTCTGACTTCCAGAGTTAATATAGAAAACGAGGTGCTGAAATCCGGGTATACGAGTCGTGACCTGGTTATTCTGGAAAATGATGACCCTGGAGGAGTTTTTGAATTTTCTCCTGCTTCCAGAGGCCCCTATGTTATAGATGTAAGTATGAACTTCATTCCGTGTTTGCCACTTCAGAAGAATGATATAGAGGGGCTTGAACTTTGTTTTTGTTTTTAGGAAGGAGATTCTGTAGAGCTCCACATTATTCGATCCCAGGGGGCTCTTTTAAAGCAGTTTCTATACTACCAAGTAGAGCCGCGGGATAGCAATGACTTCTACGGAAACATGGGTGTCCTGGAGTTCCAGCCCGGGGAAAGGGAAATCGTGATCACCCTGCTGTCAAGACTGGACGGTATTCCAGAGGTACTGAGCTTGTCTGTGCTTTGTGTCTGTGGAAGGCTGTAGGATCCGGAATATCACAACACAAGTATTTGGAGTATTGGCAAGGAGACATAAGGCATAAGTGCCTATGCCCAGAAAACTAGAGCTAGAAGCTTAAAAAACAAATATTCATTCTAACTAATGGACAGGTGTATATTTACCCAACAAAAAGAAATAACTGAACAAACCAACAATTGGAGACCTGGAGTGTCTGATCAGTTAAGTTATAGTTATGATCAGCCTTGCTTTATGTGACCTTTATTCTCTGAATTTTTAATGATGTGGCTTTGAACTAGTTTTGCATTTAATTGCTTTTCTTTTCTTTTTTTCTTGGGGGGGGGGTACCGGGGATCAAACTCTGCACCTTGCGCTTGCTGGGGCTACTGAGCTATCTCCTCAGCCCAAAGTTGCCTCTCTAAAGGAAACAAGTTTAAGTTTTATATTAGCGGAAACAGGTACAGTACAGTACCATTATGTTTGTGTACCCGTGCAGAGCTGGTCAGTGACAAGGTTCCAGCGTCTCGCCAATTTGGAAATTGTCACTGCTCATCTTTTTCCTTTTTGGGTAATGTACACTTGTAGCTGGTATATTTCAGTTGACAGAAAAATGTTAAGAATCTTTTTAGGAATAGTCTCAGCTCTTTGGCCTTTTCAGGAGTTGTTTCTGAACAACTGCATGTAGTAGTAGTCTCAACCACGTGCATACGTTCCTCATGCCCTCTGCGCTTTCTCACCTGTGTGTCACTTCAGCTGGACGAGCACTTCCGGGTGGTCCTCAGCAGCCACGGAGCAAGGGAAAGCAAGCTGGGACGCGCCACGGCTGTCAACATAACAATCCTGAAAAACGACCACCCTCACGGGGTGATAGAATTCGTCTCCGGTGATCTCACTGTGACGATAAATGAAAGCAAAGGAGACGATATCTATAGTGGTAGCGTATTTTGCTTCTTATATTTTATTTTAGTCTACTGAAGAGGAAGTTAATCATGGTTTTAATTCCCTTCTTCAGCAGCTGTTTCCCGTTTTCCGTCCTGCCTTAGCAATTATGGGTAGTGTAGAAATTGGTCTTTATAGAAATCACACTTAGGATTGCCATTTTTCCTTCTTACAAAGCATGCAGCGATGCCAGTGATGTCAGCTCTAGTCTGCTTTCAGTTAATCGTGTGCAGTACATTTTGAACACCGAGCCTTGCAGGAAGGAAAAATATCATACTAAGTGTTACTGCTAGGAAACTATTTCAGGGGCCAAGAATGAGAAATACTGTACTTTCAAGGCAGTGTCCGGGGAAGGAAAGGGCTCTCGCGTGCATGCGTGAGGTTTCCCTGCATGCCTTCAGCGGTTGCCCTTATAGGACTTTATCATAACTGTACTGGGCGAGTCACCATCCTGTTCCCATGCCAAATGACTTATGAATTCCCCACTGTGATAAAAACGATGCAGTCTATTTCTGTTATAGTTACATGACTTCTGAAGGCTGAGTAGGCGAGCGTGTTTTTATGTGAACCTTGGAGAAAGAACAAATGGGTGTTTATTAGAAAGAGGTGCCATTTTTATTTTGAGCAATTTCTTTCCTTGTGTTAAAGTTCAGTCTGTGTGTTCATATTTGTTCAACTTATGTTTGTACTTTACAGCTGTTTACGGTGTAATAAGAAATCGAGGCAGCTTTGGTGATGTGGGCGTGTCTTGGGGAGTAAGTCCCGACTTTACACAAGATGTATTTCCTGTGCAAGGGACTGTTTTCTTTGGTGATCAGGAATTTTCAAAAAACATCACCATATACTCCCTTCCAGATGAGGTAAAAGTTCCACATGCCACTCTCCATTTTGTTTATTTTTGCTGCATTATCATTGTTATTAAATATATGGTAAGAGATTCTGTGATAAAAGTATGTGATGTCTCATATAAGGCAAAAGGGCAGCACTTTCTGGCTTACCTGAACACGTGTTTCATTGTTAGAACTGATAGTGGTCAGTGACCCAGCTGTGGGTCAGATTTCAGGGACTCAGCCTGTGGGAGAGGTGTAGCCCTTGCTGGTTTTTTTTTTTTTTGTTGTTGTTGTTGTTGTTTTTTTGTTTTTGTTTTTTTGGCAAGGGTCTAAGGGTGTTCAGGGTCTCACTACTAGATCGAACTCGTAGTGATCAGCCTGTTTACAGCCTCCCAAGAGCTGGGATTACAGGTGTGCACTACCATGCCCAGTCTCAATTGTCACCTCAGTATGCGCTGGGAGTGAGGCTGGCACGGCAGGCTCAGGATCAAATCCCTGGACCCTGTGTCTGCTTGCAGGTGCTTTAATCCACTGAGCTATTTGGCTGGCCCCCCTTGCTGGGACTTAAGCCCCTTGAAGAAAGGCCATTTACCATGTACCACCTAGCATGAACTCAGAGGCAGGACTCTGCCACAGGGATCATGGAGCCCAGATATGGTTTTGTCTCCTGATGGTAGAAACAGCTTGGAAACACTGGAGAACACACCTTTCTCTAGAAGGTAGCACTTAGAAAACTTTATTTGCCTGGCTCTCAAAGACAGTTCTAGCACTTTGTAGCTTCCAGGGTGGGCTAAGGAATACTTCTTATGGATGATGTGGAAGAGAAACTGCCCACCACCCTGCTACTACAGGTAGGCTCAGTGGTGTGGGAATCTCACCTGGTCAAGAGGTGGAGGTTAAGATCTGCCTCTGTTACTCTTCTCTCAGTGCTGGGACAAATACCTGACACTCAAAATGAAGGAAGGAAAGGTTTATGTAGGTCACAGTTACTGAAGGTTTCAGTCCATACTCGGCTGGCTTGAAGGCAGAGCGGCACAGAGCAGAGAGCATCCATTCATGGCGGCAGCAGAGAACAAGAGAGCAAAATGGAGACGTGGCAGCAACAATGGCTGCAGAGAGCAAGTCTTTCCCCTCCCTATCTGCCCCAGGTTAGGTGTAGCACTCACACCCATAATCCCAGCAGTACTCAGACCTATAATCCCAGCGGAAAATGAGTTCATCACAAACTCTCGAAGTCTGCCCCATGACTCCATCAGGCTATGGGGGGACAACTAGACATGATCCATAACAAGCTCCTCACACGCACTCACTGGAAGCTCAGCGGAGTTTGTAGGAGGCCAGAGAGTGCTGGCTGAGCTTAGAGACTCATGGTAGAAGTGCTCTGTTGTGTCTCAGAAAGTTACATTTCTGTCCAGTTTTTTCCTTACAAACAGCATCATTCTCATTTTCATACAGAAATGATAGAATCTTCATGGTATGTCTAGTTTTAGACAATGTAAGGCAAAATATCTACATTTCCATTACATTTTATAGTTAATCAAAATGAAGCAGCTGCTTAGATAAATGCTCATTTAAATAATTTAGAAGGTTTCTGAATCTTGCATTAGTACTTTAGAAAGCTTCTGCCTTAAAAATGGAAGTGAACATTAGCACAATTAATACAACCTTTTTTTTTCTAAAAAAAGAAATAATTTAAGAATGTATAATTTAATCTGAGCAACTACTTTGACAACAGTGTGCAATGGATTAACCATTGTTAATTTCCTATTATCTTGTTTTGAAATTCTGTGTCTTTGTTTTTTCTCTTTAAAATCAAACGAAACATGTATCATTTAATTCTGTGTATAAACTATTAGACATAAAATGTTTAACGTTTCCTCAAAGATTCCAGAGGAAATGGAAGAATTTACCGTTACGCTTCTTAATGCAACTGGAGGAGCTCAAGTGGGAAATAAAACAACCGCAACCCTGAGAATCAGAAGAAACGACGACCCCATCTATTTTGCAGGTAGGATGGCTATGTTTTGGAGTCAGCTTACATCTTTATTTCTTCTTTTAAAAAATAATTTTATTGAGAAACAAATAGCAATGAAACAGTTTCAAAACCAATTACTAGCACAGTTTCGATAATTAATACATTGCATATTGTCTTAGTGGTTATTCATTGCATAAGACGCAGACATGATATCCTGTCCACAAACACTATTAGAATAAGTCTCTCTATTCATTGAATTAAGAGAATGTAGCTATATACCTATCCTGTTTTTAATATACTGATACAAAATGGTCGTTCATTTCTATCCCCTTTTTTGTTTAGTTTTGTCAGAGAAGGGTATTCCATTGTCATTTAAATACTGTAGGTGCATGAATTCAGGAAAATATTCCAATATAGTCCAGTAGTCCATAATAGTAGTGGGTTTTCCATGGGACTGGCAAAATCAGAAGTTGTTGACTTGAGCCTTTTACAGGTCAGCATATTAATATGGTGTTACTTTGTATACTTCGTTTTTATACTTTCTGCTGAATGGTTAAGACCAAGATAAAGCAAGACCCATATAACAAGAAATGTAACTTTTGTATCAGACAAGGTCAGTCAAATTCCCTCAGGATTTATCCTGTAACCCTGTGCCACTGTTTGCAGATCCTTTGTCAGTGTCAACCATGTGGATGAGTCATGGCCATTGCTTGACCAATTTGCTCTCTGTGAAAGCCTGAGAGAATGTTTTTCTCGCCATGTGACTCTCCTTAGGCACATTCTACATCATTGATCACTTTCCTCTGTGGCCCCATAATCTCCTTGATCAGAAAATTTGGGACACCACTGAGATACAGGATGTTACAATACAGGTTCTCCTATTCCTTTCTTTAACAACATATGGATTTTAAAATAGCTTTACACTGAGGCTTTTCAACAAAATGCTGTCGATGCTTGTTTAATATGACTTCATGATTCATTTGATGATTGTGATTCATTTTGAAATTAAAAAACAAATCTAGATATCTTCTGAAGCAAAGAGAAAATAATGTAAGTACTGTTTTGTTAAAATACATTGAGTTAATCCCTTTAGGTTATTGTATGAGGGTTTTTTTCCTTTGTGCCGAAATGAGCATTCCTGCACATGTTTTGAACCCTGTGTGGACAGTTTGGCCTATTGGTGCACCTGAGGGGTGGCCACTTTCTGTTGTAGCCAGAAATTACTAGACATGCTCATTGAGAAGTCTGCATTTTTTCCTTTTACTGCTATCTTTAGAATGCCAGCTGAGGCCTCTTTCAGTTATATTTTTGAGAGTTAATTGATTTCTAATTCTTTGCTAAATCCTTTTTTTTTTTTTTTTGTAAGTTGGAGATAGTTCAATTTATTGGTATTGGATCCTTTCGATTTCTTGAATTTTACTGATTCCTATTTTAAGCCTGAGTTCTTAACAAAGTAGTCTATAATTGAGCCTTCTGCCAACTGCTGGCAAAAGTAGAACGTAAGGTATGTGGGCAAAATCTCAGCTTCAGCAGAAGGTCCATGCAGTGGGAGCTGAGGGCTGGAAGAGCGTGCAGCCAACTGGGAGCCGGGAGCAGCAGTTGACTCCCCAGGAGCTGGGCAGAAGCAAAACCCTTGGCTGCTGAAGTCAGTGTGGGGACTGCAGCAGAGTTAGGGACGGAGCCGACTCGAGGCGCAGATGCATACAGGGCACTTGTGTGGGTGGAGCAGAGAAAGAAACAAGAGCAACCTGTGGGCATGGGGGTGGAGTCAGCAAAACCCACGTGTTCCTTTCCACGCATTGCAGAACCTCGCATAGTACGGGTTCAGGAAGGGGACATGGCGAACTTCACTGTTCTAAGAAATGGATCTGTCGGTGTGACCTGCTCTGTCCAGTACGCTACTGTGGATGGGAAGGCAACTGCCAGAGATGGCGACTTTGTTCCTACTGAAAAAGGAGAAACCCTGGTGTTTGCCATTGGCAGTAGAGAGCAGAGCCTCTCCGTGTATGTTAATGAAGATGGTGTCCCAGAAACTGATGAGCCCTTCTATATAATGCTCTTTAACTCCACAGGTGAGTGCTGTACCGAGTCTATTGCTTCAGGGCTCTGCTAGGATGACAGGAAGGACTGTTGTTCCCAGCTGTGCCTGGGAGCTCCCCACTGTCGTCCATGTCTGCTCAGGCACACAGCTGTTATTCCATGCCTTCCTTGAGGACTGGGATAAAGAGTGACTGGGGAAATGTCATGTATAGTGCATACATTATGATATTATTATTTTAAAAATATTTATTGATTTAATACAGGGTCTTGCTATACAGCTCAGACTTATAGTGATACTCCTTCTCAGTGCTGGGATTACATGTGTGTGTTACCATGTCCAGTTTCAGTCACCGGCATGGTATGCCCAAGGTTCCGGTGCTAGCATGGCTTGCAGTACTGGGGATTGAACTCAGCACCTTGTGCTTGCCAGGCAGGCACTTAGACCGCTGAGCTATCTCTCCTTCCCAACTGTGGTGGGTTTTTTTCCCCCCTTTTCACAATAGATGAGAAGGAAGAAATTATATTAGGGATGGAAATCCCACCGGTGAAAGCAACTGGCACTGGGAATTGGGCTACTTGGGTTTTGTCTGCTTATCTAATGACTTGAAGGGTCCCTAACTGTAGCCCTTTCCATCCTGCACATTTGGTTGGGAAGCTTAAGTCTTGAGGCCACTGACTGCACCTTGTTTGCAATTCCCTGGAGCTATATCCTAAAGGGACGTGGTCTGCAGATAGGGAATGTACTCTTCCTTCTTCTCCATGCTGTAGATGGAGCAGGATTTCACTCCACTGTTTCCACCCACAAGATGTTTTGTTGCCATCTTTACTAAACTGGAAGCAGTATATCTTGTTTTAATCTTTATTCCTTTTAAGAGTAAGGAACTTTTTCCCTGAACCTTTTGAGTGCGAGTAAAATATCTGATGCCCCATCACTGCAGAAGACTGAAGCGCAAGTGTCCTACAAACAAGGACGTTTTCCTACTTGGCTACAATACAACCATCATAATCAGGTCGTTAACATCGCTGCAGTCATTGTCCGAAGCCCCTTTCAAGTTTCTTCAGCAGTGCTCTTTCTAGCAAAATGATCCTTTCCTGAATTATTCATTATATCATATTATTACATTGTATAATATCTCATGGTGATATTGTGCATTGTAAATTTAGTCCTAAATGTTTATATTTTGTATAATACTGCAATGTATTTTGTATATAAAATATAGTTTGTACATTGTGTATAATGGTACATGCATAACATTTACATTGTTGTATCTCCCTGATCCCATCAACTTATGTGGCTCCTCAGTGTTGACAATACAGAAGAACATACGTGGCATATCCCTCATTTTAAGTTTGTGTGATAGTTCCTTATGATTACATTAGATTTTTATATATTTGGTACAAATTCAACAAAAGTGATTCTGTGTTATTAAAACACTTCAGCCCTAACAAGATTTTGATTTGTCCCTTTATTATGATACTCACTTTGACAACCATTGAAGTCATGACTTCTAGGCTTTTCTTCTACATTTTTGAAATTGTAATTAATAGATATTTTGTGGGGGAGTTATTTTGAAACTATGTAAAATCATGTTACTCATGAATCTTTTAGACTGGGCGAGGTAGTGTGCACCTGTAATCCCAGCACCTGGGAGGCTGTAAACAGGAGGGACACTATGAGTCTGGTCTGTGTAGTGAGACCCTATAGACCCTGTACTAAGTACATAAACAAACAAACAAAAAAGAAACTTTCGATGTTTTCACATGCATGTTTTATCAGTATGGACTCATAATTTCCATTTAATGCAGTGGGGTATTTTTTACTATCACTTATTTTCGTGGTCATACTGTCCCAGATTTGACCAGTGCTAACCTATTCAAGAAGACTTCCTTATCTTCTTGACATATCTGATATTCTTTGAGTATTTAGTTTCTGGCCTAGCAAGCACATTTTATAGAATTCAGAAATCAGCCAATTCTCCTAATAGCCCTGATTCCTTATAGTGAAGAATGGGATTCAGTGACTGGGGTCTGAACACTAGGTGTGCTTATTGTTACCTAGAGTCCTCTTCGAGTACACAGATGGGGATAGACATGTGTACACGGGTATGTGTGTATGTGCATGCAAGCAAACTCTTGTTTTTGTAATTCTGTTAGCTGTGTATGTTGAAAGCTGTCAGTTTGCACCAGTAATTCCCTTCTTAGCAAGCAGCCCACACTGGGTTCTGTTTAGTTTCCTCCCTATTTGTCTCTCCCTTCTCTAGTAGGAAATCATCTCCACGGTCCTTCATGCATTACACAGCTGATGAATTTCCTGTGCACGTCACCTCTCTCTCTCTCTCTGCCTCTGCCGCCGTCCTGTCTTGGCACACTGAGGTTGTGTGGTGATTACCCCACTCGGGTTCTGACTTCCTGCTCAGGGCTGGCTCCCACCCCTAGTTTCACCTAGTGCCAGGCTGCCCTGCCCAGAGCACCAGCGCGAGTGCAAGTGCTGACCTTATGCTGTGCTTTGTGCTTTCTGGCATTTAGAAGAGGTGGGCAAAAAGAGATCTCTAGGGCTATTGAGATAACTCAGCGGACTAAGCGCTTGCTTAGGCAAGTGCAGGGGCCAGGGTTTGATCCCTGGTCATGGAGTCCAGGTATGGTGGTGCTTGCTTGTAATCCAAGCACTAGGGAGGCTGAAAACAGGTGGATCACTATGAGTCTGAGAATCTTTATGAGACCCTTCACACACACACACACACACACACACACACACACACACACACCCCACCCTAAAAAAAAGAGATCTCTTAATTTTTGTTTTCGCTGTTTTTTCATCATTCTTTCCTCTATTTTCCTTGCTGTCTCTCTTCCTGTCACCTTTCTCTCTGTCCTTTTTCTACTACACATTTTTAATATGGCTTAATGGAAAAAATCACACAGCCCCATTAAAACCTAAAACTATCTTATGGAAAGTTTGACTTTCTACAATAACAGCTACAAAAAAGTCAAATTTCAAAAAACACAGATCTTAATATAAATTAAAAAAATACATTTAAGACACTGATATGGACAGGAGTATTTTTATGTTATAGAGTAATTCTTCATTATTTTAATGAAATAAAAGTATATGTCTCAGAAATTTGAAGTTAGAAGGAACTGAGTTTTTTATTTCAAATTAAGCTTTTGCACTGATATTCTCATTGTAAAGAAACTCATTTGTTTTCCACTGAAGTAGTTCTATAAACATTTTCTCAAAAGAAAAAACACTTTTTCTCATATATAGATATATATATATATGTATGTATATGTATGTTAGTATTTCTATAAATATCTTTTGAGAAACAGTAGTAGTTTGCATTTCTTCTATGACCTTCAGTAAGGAAATTCTTATAAAAAATTGCATATAACTATAAACTTAATTTAAAAATATAAATTTTTCAAATTATTATTTAATTTTTAATAATAAGCTAGCCTTTTTGTTACCTTGAGATTTTCCTTTTTATTTAGGTGATACAGTAGTATATAAATATGGAGTTGCCACAGTTATAATTGCAGCTAATGATGACCCAAATGGCATTTTCTCTCTGGAGCCCATAGACAAAACAGTAGAAGAGGGAAAGACTAATACATTTTGGTAAGTACATTCGGATAAGGAAAGTCAAAATTAGATAAATGGATAATTAGAAATACTGGTAATATTTCAAAATTAAAAAAAAAATGGCCAGGAACTGTGTAATTTTTAAATTGGCTGTCTAAATGAGTAGTAAATTTTGTTCATGCTGCTTCCATTTATCTACTTAAAAATTATAGAAACCAAAACACTTTAGCTGGTTACAGAAATAATTCTTTTACCTTCCTCGCTCCTTCTTCATGAAGACAGAGAAAAGGAGGTCGCCTGAAGGCTTCATGAATGTGTTCTTTACGTGTCGTGTGACTGTTCTCACGCAGATACCGCTTTTCAAACAGGATTGCTAGTTATCCTCAAAACATCTTTCTATTCAGCTTAGAATTTATCTTCCACTCTGGAATTTGAAGACTTAAGTTGCTTTTTTTTTTTTTTTTTGTATTTTAGGGGAGGGTCTGCAAGGTGTTCAGGGTCTCACTACTTGTAGTCATCAGCCTGTCTACAGCCTTCCAAGAGCTGGGATTACAGGCGCGTGCCACCACGCGCAGTCTCAATTGCCTCCTCAGCACGTCCTGGGAGCGGGGCCAGCACTGCAGGCTGGGGATTGAGCCTCTGGCCCCTGTACCTACTTGCAGGCGCTTTAATCTGCTGAGCTACTTGGCTAGCCCTAAATTGCGTTTATTATTTAAAATTCTACCTCACTTTCTCCCTCTCCATGAAATTCCTCCTGGTTACTCAGCAGGGCAAGTTCATTCAAAGAGGATAAATGCAAAACATTTTTCTGAGATAAGCTAGAACTCCCTTGGTAGAGTTGGATTCAATATTTACAAACTTTTCCAAACAATAACGATGCGATTTGTGCTGTAGGATCGTGAGGCATCGTGGGCACTTTGGAAACGTTTCTGTGGGCTGGCAGCTCTTTCAGGAGGGCTCTGCCCTGCAGCCAGCACAGGAGTTCTACGAAACCTCGGGGACAGTCCACTTCATGGAGGGAGAGGGAGCAAAGCCGATCGTTCTCCACGCTGTCCCAGACGATATTCCTGAATTCAATGAATTGTATGTTCTAAAGCTCATAAACATTTCAGGTACTGTGTTTTTTATCTTTTTTTTTACCACCAAAAATTTTTATTTATTTATTTATTTCCTTATTTGTTTTTTGTGGACCCAGGGATTGAACTCAGGCCCTTGTGCTTGCCGGGGACGTACTGATTTCACTGAGCCATCTCCCCGGCCCCTAAAAATTTTTATTGTGTCTATTTTTTATTAGTTTTCTTTTTTGAGACAGGGTTTCCCTATGCAGTTCGGGCTGGCCTTGAATAGCCTGTGCTGGCCTCGGACTCAGAGTGATCCTTCTGCTTCAGCCTCATGAGTACTGGGATTACATGTGCGGCAAAAAGTCTTATTTTATACTTAAGTAGCATTGTGTAGAAAATTAAATTGATACGTGTGTCTTGATTGCCTGGTTTTAAATAACAAAGTATCCTTCTTGATAAAGATGTTTGTCTTGGTGCTGAGGATTCAGAGCCTCGACACACTTTGCCATAGAGCCGAACTCTTCACCATGAAATGTTAGGTTTCCGTTCACTTTGTGGTCCTAGCTGGGTTCAGTTTTATGGGTGGAGGGGGGACATCCATCCTGAAACTTGTAAGTAGATTTTTTCCATACTTAATACAGTGTTCCCAATGGAAGATTATTAGAAATTATGAAATACACATCTTAGCTTACAGTTTGGCCTTTGTGCCATAAACAGTTTTCCCATCAATTTTGATTTTGGCATGGAAACTAAATCTCTAGTTAATGTTTTCTTTCCAGATTTGACTGATTGATGAACCAATATTATTTGACATCATGGGCCTAAGATGTAGTGACACCTTATGGTAACACTGTTGTTCATTGACAATTTAGAAGCTTGTCTGCTGAACAAATTCTTTTTTAAAATACTTAAAATAGAAAGCAGTTCAAATTCTAGTTTTTCAGTTATCTTTTTTTTTTATTGCAGGTGGGTCTCCAGGTCCTGGGGGCCAGCTAGCAGAAACCAACCTGCAGGTGACAGTAATGATTCCATTCAATGATGATCCTTTTGGGATCTTCATCTTGGACCCGGAGTGTTTAGAGAGAGAAGTGGCAGAAGACGTCCTTTCAGAGGACGACATGTCTTACATTGCCAGCTTTACCGTTCTGAGGCACCAGGGAGTCTTTGGTGATGTACGAGTAGGCTGGGAAATCTTGTCCAGTGGGTTTGCTGCTGGTTTGCCCCCAATGGTGGACTTTTTACTGGTTGGAATTTTCCCTGGTGCTGTGCAGTTACAGCCGCACGTGCGCCGTCACCATAGCGGAACAGATGCTTTGTACTTCAGTGGACTAGAGGGTGCGTTTGGGACTGTTCATCCGAAATACCACCCGTCTAGGAATAACACCATTGCACACTTTACGTTTTCAGCTTGGGTAATGCCTAGTGCTAGAACGAATGGGTTTGTGATAGCGAAGGATGATGGTAATGGAAGCATCTACTATGGGGTAAAAATTCAAACGAACGAATCCCATGTGACACTGTCCCTTCATTATAAAACTTTGGGGTCCAATGCTACATACGTTGCCAAGACAACGGTCATGAAATATTTAGAAGAAGGTGTTTGGCTTCATCTTCTGATTATCCTGGATGATGGCATAATTGAATTCTACCTGGATGGAAGTGCAATGCCCGGAGGAATCAAGAGTCTGAAAGGAGAAGCGATAACTGATGGTAAGTGTCTTTTCACAAGTAGGACTTTGATATTCACATGTTTTAAAATCCTCAATTAAATTTTTTACTTTTAAAAATAGAGCAGAAATATAAAACTTTGGTTTTATATTAGTTTAACAAGACTATGTGCCTACCAACACCATGATAAATTCTGCACTACATATTGCAGTAGTAAATCAGGCAAAGTCATTGTCACTGAAGCACCAGAAATAGGCTGTAGGAGATAGAGAGAGAGGTCTGCAAACGCATCACTACCTTGTAGGGACAAAGACAAATTATGAAGAAGGGGCAGTTCTTCCTACTGTGTGTAGTGAGGATGAAGAATGATAGAAAGGCAAAGAACAAGCAAAATACAGAAGTGGGAAACAGTGTATTGTATCTGAGATTTACCTGCTGCAGACTGTGCTGCCACACTGAGGCGCGCATGTATATCCTCCGGGATGATGTTTTTGTTCTTCTGGGCGCATACCTAGGAAGGGACTCATGAGGTCCAGTGGGGCCTCTGATCTTGCGTTTCTAATTTCCACCATGGTTGCACCAGTTTACACTCCCACCAGCAGTAGAAAGGCTTCCTTTTCCCCCGGTTTCTCCAGCATTTGTTATTAGTTGCTTTCTTAATGATAGCCATTCTTTCTGGGACAGGATGGAATCTTAGCATTAATGTGCATCTCTCAAATGACCCGTGATGTTGAACATTTTTTCTTTTTCTTTTCTTTTTTTTTTTTTTTTTTTTTTTTTTTTTGTGTATTCATCTCAGATGCCCATTTTTGGATGGGATCTTTAAGCCTGGGGGAAAGTCTGCTTGACTTCAGTTCTTTGTAACATCTCCAAGACGT
>NW_004524766.1:2573347-2580245 GCF_000260255.1 Octodon degus | reverse complement strand
CAGCAGTAGAAAGGCTTCCTTTTCCCCCGGTTTCTCCAGCATTTGTTATTAGTTGCTTTCTTAATGATAGCCATTCTTTCTGGGACAGGATGGAAGTGTTGTTTCAATTTGCCTTTCTCGAATGACCAATGTTCTTGAACTTTTTTTCTTTTTTTTTTTTGCTGTTTGTATTTCTTCCTTTGAGAAATGTGTATTCATCTCAGATGCCCATTTTTGGATGGGATCTTTAAGCCTGGGGGAAAGTCTGCTTGACTTCAGTTCTTTGTAACATCTCCAAGACGTTAATCGTTTGCCTGAGGGACAACTGGCTAAATTTTTTCTCCACTGTGTGGGTTATCTTTTCACTGTATTAGTAAATTTTTTTGCTGTGCAAAAGCTTTTTAATAAGATGAGATTTTTATTAAATCTCAGTTGTTAATTCTTTCTAGTATTTTCTGATTAACCTGAGTTGCATTCATGAAATTTCTTCCTATACCTGTGTCTTCAAAAGACTTACCTGTTCTGTCTTCCAGCAGACTTAGTGTTTCTGTTTTAGCATTTAGATCTTTGATCTATTTTGATCTTAGTTTAGTGCCTGGGAAAGGCATGGGTCTCGTTTTAGTTGCTGGCATGTAGAAAGTTAGTCTTCCCAGCCCCACGTATTTAAGAGACTGCCTTTCTTCCAGGGAGCTGGGAAGAGGCAGAAGGAAGAGCCAGTGCTCCACAGTGTCTCTGGGATGGAGCCTCGAGATAGAGGCTGTGACTTTGTGCTTGAAAGATCACACATCAGAGCTGAAGCACTGACCCCAAAACATTAGATACAATCTCACTTGTGTGTTGCACGTTTCTCTGTCTGCAGATCCTTCTCTCTGCATATTGCAGAGGTGAATGCAGGCCTCCTGCCCAGCCCAGCTCACCTACTTCCCGCCATTCTCACAGTCACTCATCCTCAGGCCAGTCTTTTCTCCATGCATGAATAAAATCTGGGTTCGGGTCCTGGGTAAAGGCCGTTATTCATTGTGGCGGGACTCAGGACCTCCTCAACTCTATGTTATTTTGGATATGGTATTGTGTTCTTACTTTTACCATGGGTTGTACTGGAAGTATTGTGGATCTAAATGCTAGATCAGAATTAACTCATTATAATTCCAATGCATTTTTCCATGGGGTTACAGATATAAAGTTCATGGGCCACAGTGAGGACTGAAAAGAGCCCTCTATATCTCTGGCCTTTCTTGTGAAGAAAAGATACATCTTCTTGGAATATAGCAGTGGTAACAAAGAAAACAGTGATAGTAAAAGTCATCCAGGAGAAGTAGAAGCCAAAAGTTCCTAGGAGTTTTACTTGGAAATAGGATCATTCATATACTGAGTTGGATTTTGTACCTGTGATTAATGGGTGACATCCCAGACACAGTGTGAATTATTTTTAGAGATGCAGTTGTTAATAAAGCATTGAAGCCATCAAAATTTAAGTGGCTTTTCTATTGAATCTAAAGAAGTTCCCAACCAAAAGAATTCTTTGAGATGAAGAGTAATAAGTTAAAAAGTCAAAGAAGTTTGATGTTGCTTGTATAAACATTAGTGCTCTTCAGGCTTCCTATAAAAGTAACATTTTCACTTGCCAAGTCCAAAACGTGACACCCGGTTGTGAGACAGTCCTGAAAGCACATCCAAGGCATTTACTTGGAAATATTGGATGAATCTGCAGCAAAGAAGGTGGCGGAAGTACTGATGTCAGCGACTCCATGGCCTGCCACATCCAAGAGCCGAGTCTGTGCCAGGGACGACCAGCTCCCAGAGCACGCAACACTTTCAGAGTGCTTTTTGCGGCAGCTTGCTGAGTGCCGATGTTGCCAACGTGACAGCTCTTTTAGTTTTGTGAGGCTTAAACAAGATGATGCTACAAAGGGAAACCCCTTTTTCCAGCCGCCCAAAATCAACAAGCGAGTATCAGAGTTAAAATGCACCGTGGGCCACGTGGACCTTCTAGGCCCTTAAGACCGTGCTGTCCCGCAGCCACACACTCTTCTCATCAGCACACGGGCTGTTCTCTGGGTTGACTGTGTGTGAGGAGGCACGGAACTAAGAACAACCCCAGAGGTGGGAACTAGTGAGCACAGTTCCCTGAGCACAGTTATTGAATAAACTTAGACATTAACAAGAGGAGCTTCAGAACTTATACAAAAACATGGATATTAAGCAGCATTCTCTGGTAAGGCCAATGGAAATAAAGAGGAATTTTAAAAATTATTAAATAGGGATGAAATGCTCACCTATAAAACCTGTGGAATGCAACAGAAGTAGTTACTGTGATGGAAGTTTATGGCACCAAGCACGTCCTTGTGGGGGCTGGAGGTTAAATACGCTGTGTGGGGGTGAGACTCAAAGAACTAGGAAAGCAAGCACCAGTCGAACCCAAATTAGTAGAAGGAAAGAGATAAAGGTCAGAGAAGAAATACACAAAATAGAGGCTAAAAATATGATAGGGAAGAACAGAAAAAATACATATATATATATATATATATATATATATATATTAAAGATAAACAGAAAAAGACTGAAATGAAGTCAGAGGAGAAAAGGGAAAATTTGCATGTGCTACCACAAACTACCAAGAGTCTTTGGGAATATAATAAATAGCTGAATGCCAAAAATTGGAAAAACCTAAAAAAATAAAATTTCTGAACACATATAACCTACCAAAACCGAACCATGGTACTCAGAAAATGTAAACTGTTCAGTAGCAAGCAGTGAGATTTAATTGGTAATAAAAAGCATGCAGCTGAGTGATGGGCCCCTGTAATCCCAGCATTCAGGAGGCTGAGGCAGGAGGAACTCTGTGTTCAAGGATAGCTTGGGTGATAGTTCAAGGCCAACGTGAATTACATAGTAAGACCCTGTCTGAAAAACAAAACAAACAATCCAAAACACACCACCAGCTAAGATAAGGATCACAGAAGAGAAAAGCCAGGATTTTTATTGCTGAATTTTACCAAACTTTTAAAGAAGAAATAATGGCAGTTAGCTTCAAACTATTCAAACAATTAAAAGTGAAGGACTCTTTCTCCACAGTATGAGGCATGAGTTACCAGAATGCCAAAACCAGCCAACAAAATACACAGAAAAGAAAACTGCAGGCCAATATCTGTAATGAGCTGAAATGCAAAATCCTCGGGGAAGTTGAATCTAGCAGCAGATAAAAAGATTATATATCATTATCAAGCGGGATTTATCCCAGCCTTGTAAGGATGAATCAAAATATGCAACCTTATAAGTGTATTACATCAATAGAATACAAGATTTAAATCTATATGGTAATCTTAATAGAAAAACCATTCAGAAAAGTTCAGTTTCTCTTCATGATTAAAAACCCTCAATAAAAGCCAGCCAGTGCGGACTAAAGTGCCTGCTTTGGCAGGGCACAGTGGCTGGGGATCAATCGCTGGCGTGCGGTGCCAGCCCCGCCCCTGGGGTGTGCTGAGATGGCGATTGAAACTGGGCGTGGTGGCACGCACCTGTGATCCTAGTGCTTGGGAGGCTGAAAACAGGAGAATCACTATGAGTCTGATCCACATAGTGAGACCCTATAGACCCTGTATTAAATACATAAAAACTCTCAATATTGATATATCGAAAACTACTCATAAAAAATCAAAGCAAGAAAGAAAATTATTTAAACTCAATAAATGATGCAATATATGACAACCCACACCTTATGTCATGCTGGATAGAGATAATGTAAGCTTATTTTTTTCTAAGACCAGGAGCAAGTGAAGAATTCCACATTACCATTCTTATTCAAAATAGTATTGAAAGTCTTGACCGGAGCAATAAAATAAGACATAGTAAGGAGATCTAAGTAGGAAAGAAAGTCAGATTATCTGTGATCACAGATATCATGATTTTTATATGTCAAAAAATCTGAGACTTCACCAAAAATAAAAATGAAAAACAATGACAACAAAAACTAGTTAAAAGTGATGAATAAAGTCAAAATACAAAAATTAGTAGCTTTTTCCTCTGATACTGAGGATACACAAAAATGAACTTTTTCATTTTCAAGAATGAAAATGGTGAGAAAAAAGACAATAAAGCAATCCCTTACAAAGAGCTGTATTTTTAAAGAAGACTTTGGGAATAAATTTGACCAAGGAAGTGAATGCTCTCTGCTAAGAGAATTACAAAACCCTGATGACAATTAGAAGACACACACAAAAACAGACACTTCAAGGTCATGGATTGGAAGAATTAATACTGTTAAAATGTATACCACCCAACAGAATGTATAGATTTAATGTGATTCTTATTAAAATATTCATTACATTCATTACAGAAAAAAAAAAAAAACAACCTTTGTCAAATTTGAACCCCCAAAGACCCTGAGTAGCCTAAGGAACCCTGAACCAAAAGAACAAAGATGGAGACGTTATAACACCTACCCTCAAGAATACTCGAAGTGGACATGACAGTAGTCAAAACAGCATGATGTGTACAAATGTGCATATGCCAGTGGAACAGAGTGGAGAAACCAGAGATTAGTGTGTCTGTCCACAGCCTGTTTGATAAAGGTAGCAGGATCACATGTTGGACAGAGGAAAGTGTCTTCAAAAAGTGATGTTGCGAATATTGGGTGTCCGTGTGCAGAAGAAAAATTCTCACTACATTCAAAAATTTAATAAAAATAGTTAAAACTTAAATGTAAGACCTGCCAGTTATAAAATACTGAAAAGAACATAGGGTAGGGCTGGGGAGATGGCTCAGAAGAATAAGTGCTTGCCGGCAAGCACAGGGTCCTGAGTTCAATCCCCAGTACCCCTCCCCCCCAAAAAGAAAAAAAACATAGGGCAAAATGTTCAGGAAAATGGTCTGGACAAAAACCAATTCATATCCCTAAAAGTCCAGGGAACGTAAACAAGAACATAAATCGATTACTTGAAACAAAATGCTTCTGTACAGCAGAGAAAACAATCAACATGGGGAAGGACTACCTACAGAATGGGAGAAACTACGTGCAAGCTGTTCATCCAATGAGGGATTAATTTCCAAAATATATAAGGACTCAACTCTGCAGAAAATAATCTGATTAAAAATATGTGTATTGGGGGCCTGGCCCTAGCTCAGGCCTTTAAGTGGCTGCTTCCACAAAGCTGTCAGCCTCAGGTTGCTGGAGTTCGAACCTCACAACTCTCCCGTTGGACAAAAGTGCCCTGAAGGCATTCGAGGAACAAAAAAAAAAAAAAATCCTTATTCCATTTAATAAGCTTGTCTTCTGGATGGTTAACAACCTGAGTTTGCAGACCAAAATTAGAGAAAAAGGAGGGCTACAAGGAAAGCCAACATTTTGGCCCTAGCCTTCTAAGGTCAATTAAGACTCAGGACATATGAGAACTTGTACTGTAACGTCATGTACCTCGGAAGTGTCCCAGATTTTCTGATCAAGAAGATTATGGGGCCAAAGAGGAAAGTGATCGATGATGTAGAGTGTGCCTAAGGAGAGTCACATGGAGAGAAGACACTCTCTCAGGCTTTCACAGAGAGCACATTGGCCAAGCAATGGCCGTGACTCATCCACATGGCTGACACTGACAAAGGTTCTACAATCTGAGGTACAGGATCTCAGCATAAATCCTGAGGGCATTTCACTGACCTTCTCAGATCAAAAAGCTACAACTCTTGTTGCACAGGTCCTGCTTTACCTTGGTCTTAAGCATCCAGTAGAAAAGTATGAAGATGAAATATAGGAAGTAAAGCCATGTTGTTATGTTGAGCTGTGGGGGACTCAGGTCAATAATTTCTGACATTGCCAGTTAAACAGAAGACCCAATGCTATTATGGGCTACTGGTCTCTTTTAGAATATTTTGCTGAGTTTACACACCTATAATATTCGATAACAGAACTTAAAAAAATGGGATATAACTATGAATGTCCATTTTGTATCTGTGTATTCAAAGTGGTTGGGATAGATATATAGTTGCATTCTCTTAATGAATAGAATGATTTTTTCTAATGGTGTTTGTAAGTAGGATCACAAGTCTGCATCTTGTACAGCAATTAACCACTAAGAAGAATATATGCAGTGTGTTATTTGTTGAAACTGTACTTTCGATTTGATTTAAAACTGTCTCATTGCTATATGTTTATCAATAAAACTTTGAAAAGAAAAAAAATATGTGTATTACCTGAAACATTCGTAAAGAGGTTGTACGTGTGACCACAAGTGTGTGAAGACGTGCTAAGCATTCCTAGTCACTGGCTCGCCTGTGCCGAGCGCTCGTGCCGTGCCGCTCCGCCCTGGAGCCTGCCAGGTGGACAGGGAACCTCTACATACTGTGACCCAAAATAAACTTCTCTTTCAGTCGTGGGTGTTGGGTCTTTTGTCCCAGCAATGAGGAAAAGCAGAAGGACACCAAAATATGTAATTAGCCTATTTGTTTAATAGATGAATGGACAGAGAAATTATGGTCTGTGCTGTTATCTTTGTAACTGTCTTATTTTGAATGATCTGGCTTGTAACTGAGGTGGTTGGCACTGAAAAATACTGATCTTGGTTGGTCGCTGAGGAGTACTGTGCCAGAGGATTACTGAGATAGAAGGAAAACATTTGGAAAGCTTTGCATTTGTATAGTATTTTGCACATATAAGCTCTTTTTACATATTGCCAAAATGAAATTTCACTCTAATTCATTGTATATTTAATAGATAACAAAATAGAGGTAAAACATGATAAATACATTAGGCATCATTCACAGGAAGCTGAGTCAAGACTTGAACCTAAGCTGTTAACTCCTAGTCAGTGTACCTTTTACTGCATCATGGAAATAAAACTAAAAGAGACATCTTTTTTTAAAAAATGTATTTGGTACAGGTTCTTACTGTGCAGCTCGGACTCATAGTGATCCTCCTGTTTTCTGCCTC